>NW_027478690.1:0-350267 GCF_051014685.1 Ptiloglossa arizonensis | reverse complement strand
AGCCTAGGGGCAAAGTGGGCATACTGTTGTAATCGGGCGAGTTTCTACTTTCAGATGCAACAGAAATTTTGCGGATTGGTCGATCCGTTCGCGAGATGTGGCAGTTTGGAAGTAAGAAACGCTTGAGAAACTCAAAATTTTCGCAGTTCTGATGCTCGAAATGAATAACTGGAACGGCCTAGAGGAAAACTACACCTACCTTTGTAATCGGGCCAGTTTCTACTCTCAGATGCAACAGAAATTTTGCGGATTGATCAATCCGTTCGCGAGATATGGCAGTTTGGAGATAAGAAACGCTTGAGAAACTCAAAATTTTCGCAGTTCTGATGCTCGAAACGAGTAACTAGAACGGCCTACGGGAAAACTACACCTACCGTTGTAATCGGGCGAGTGTCTACTTTCAGATGCAACAGAAATTTTGCGGATTGATCAATCCGATCGCGAGATATGGCAGTTTGCAGATAAGAAACGCTTGAGAAACTCAAAATTTTCGCAGTTCTGATGCTCGAAACGAGTAACTAGAACTGCCTAGGGGAAAAGTACGCATACCGTTGTAATCGGGCGAGTTTCTACTTTCAGATGCAACAGAAATTTTGCGGATTGGTCGATCCGTTCGCGAGATGTGGCAGTTTGGAAGTAAGAAACGCTTGAGAAACTCAAAATTTTAGCAGTTCTGATGCTCGAAATGAATAACTGGAACGGCCTAGAGGAAAACTACACCTACCGTTGTAATCGGGCGAGTTTCTACTTTCAGATGCAACAGAAATTTTGCGGATTGATCAATCCGTTCGCGAGATATGGCAGTTTGGAAGTAAGAAACGCTTGAGAAACTCAAAATTTTCGCAGTTCTGATGCTCGAAACGAGTAACTAGAACGGCCTAGGGGAAAAGTGCGCATACCGTTGTAATCGGGCGAGTTTCTACTTTCAGATGCAACAGAAATTTTGCGGATTGGTCAATCCGTTCGCGATATGGCAGTTTGGAGGTAAGAAACGCATGAGAAACTCAAAATTTTCGCAGTTCTGATGCTCGACACGAATAACTAGAACGGCCTAGGGGAAAAGTGCGCATACCGTTGTAATCGGGCGAGTTTCTACTTTCAGATGCAACAGAAATTTTCCGGATTGGTCAATCCGTTCGCGAGATATGGCAGTTTGGAGGTAAGAAACGCTTGAGAAACTCAAAATTTTCGCAGTTCTGATGCTCGACACGAATAACTAGAACGGCCTACGGGAAAACTACACCTACCGTTGTAATCGGGCGAGTTTCTACTTTCAGATGCAACAGAAATTTTGCGGATTGATCAATCCGTTCGCGAGATATGGCAGTTTGGAGGTAAGAAACGCTTGAGAAACTCAAAATTTTCGCAGTTCTGATCCTCGAAACGAATAACAAGAACCGCCTAGGGGAAAAGTGCGCATACCGTTGTAATCGGGCGAGTTTCTACTTTCAGATGCAACAGAAATTTTGCGGATTGATCAATCCGTTCGCGAGATATGGCAGTTTGGAAGTAAGAAACGCTTGAGAAACTCAAAATTTTCGCAGTTCTGATGCTCGAAACGAGTAACTAGAACGGCCTAGGGGAAAAGTGCGCATACCGTTGTAATCGGGCGAGTTTCTACTTTCAGATGCCACAGAAATTTTGCGGATTGGTCAATCCGTTCGCGAGATATGGCAGTTTGGAGGTAAGAAACGCATGAGAAACTCAAAACTTTCGCAGTTCTGATGCTCGACACGAATAACTAGGACGGCCTAGGGGAAATGTGCGAATGCCGTTGTAATCGGGCGAGTTTCTACTTTCAGATGCAACAGAAATTTTGCGGATTGGTCAATCCGTTCGCGAGATATGGCAGTTTGGAGGTAAGAAACGCTTGAGAAACTCAAAATTTTCGCAGTTCTGATGCTCGAAACGAGTAACTAGAACGGCCTAGGGGAAAACTACACCTACCGTTGTAATCGGGCGAGTTTCTACTTTCAGATGCAACAGAAATTTTGCGGATTGATCAATCCGTTCGCGAGATATGGCAGTCTGGAGAAAAGAAACGCTTGAGAAACTCAAAATTTTCGCAGTTCTGATGCTCGAAACGACTGACTAGAACGGCCTAGGGGAGAAGTACGCATACCGTTGTAATCGGGCGAGTTTCTACTTTCAGATGCAACAGAAATTATGCGGATTGGTCAATCCGTTCGCGAGATACGGCAGTTTGGAGGTAAGAAACGCTTGAGAAACTCAAAATTTTCGCAGTTCTGATGCTCGAAACGAGTAACTAGAACGGCCTAGGGGAAAACTACACCTACCGTTGTAATCGGGCGAGTTTCTACTTTCAGATGCAACAGAAATTTTGCGGATTGGTCAATCCGTTCGCGAGATATGGCAGTTTGGAGGTAAGAAACGCTTGAGAAACTCAAAATTTTCGCAGTTCTGATGCTTGACACGAATAACTGGAACGGCCTAGGGGCAAAGTGCGCATACCGTTGTAATCGGGCGAGTTTCTACTTTCAGATGCAACAGAAATTTTGCGGATTGGTCGATCCGTTCGCGAGATGTGGCAGTTTGGAGAAAAGAAACGCTTGAGAAACTCAAAATTTTCGCAGTTCTGATGCTCGAAACGACTGACTAGAACGGCCTAGGGGAGAAGTACGCATACCGTTGTAATCGGGCGAGTTTCTACTTTCAGATGCAACAGAAATTATGCGGATTGGTCAATCCGTTCGCGAGATACGGCTGTTTGGAGGTAAGAAACGCTTGAGAAACTCAAAACTTTCGCAGTTCTGATGCTCGAAACGAGTAACTAGAACGGCCTAGGGGAAAACTACACCTACCGTTGTAATCGGGCGAGTTTCTACTTTCAGATGCAACAGAAATTTTGCGGATTGATCAATCCGTTCGCGAGATATGGCAGTTTGGAGATAAGAAACGCTTGAGAAACTTAAATTTTCGCAGTTCTGATGCTCGAAACGAGTAACTAGAACGGCCTAGGGGAAAAGTACGCATACCGTTGTAATCGGGCGAGTTTCCACTTTTAGATGCAACAGAAATTTTGCGGATTTGTCAATCCGTTCGCGAGGTATGGCAGTTTGGAGGTAAGAAACGCTTGAGAAACTCAAAATTTTCGCAGTTCTGATGCTCGACACGAATAACTAGAACGGCCTACGGGAAAACTACACCTACCGTTGTAATCGGGCGAGTTTCTACTTTCAGATGCAACAGAAATTTTGCGGATTGATCAATCCGTTCGCGAGATATGGCAGTTTGGAGGTAAGAAACGCTTGAGAAACTCAAAATTTTCGCTGTTCTGATGCTCGAAACGAGTAACTAGAACTGCCTAGGGGAAAAGTACGCATACCGTTGTAATCGGGCGAGTTTCTACTTTCAGATGCAACAGAAATTTTGCGGATTGTTCAATCCGTTCGCGAGATGTGGCAGTTTGGAAGTAAGAAACGCTTGAGAAACTCAAAATTTTCGCAGTTCTGATGCTTGAAATGAATAACTGGAACGGCCTAGGGGAAAACTACACCTACCGTTGTAATCGGGCGAGTTTCTACTTTCAGATGCAACAGAAATTTTGCAGATTGATCGATCCGTTCGCGAGATATGGCAGTTTGGAGATAAGAAACGCTTGAGAAACTCAAAATTTTCGCAGTTCTGATGCTCGAAACGAGTAACTAGAACGGCCTAGTGGAAAAGTACGCATACCGTTGTAATCGGGCGAGTTTCTACTTTTAGATGCAACAGAAATTTTGCGGATTGGTCAATCCGTTCGCGAGGTATGGCAGTTTGGAGGTAAGAAACGCTTGAGAAACTCAAAATTTTCGCAGTTCTGATGCTCGACACGAATAACTAGAACGGCCTAGGGGAAAAGTGCGCATACCGTTGTAATCGGGCGAGTTTCTACTTTCAGATGCAACAGAAATTTTGCGGATTGGTCAATCCGTTCACGAGATATGGCAGTTTGGAGGTAAGAAACGCTTGAGAAACTCAAAATTTTCGCAGTTCTGATGCTCGAAACGAATAACTAGAATGGCCTAGGGGAAAACTACACCTACCGTTGTAATCGGGCGAGTTTCTACTTTCAGATGCAACAGAAATTTTGCGGATTGGTCAATCCGTTCGCGAGATATGGCAGTTTGGAGGTAAGAAACGCTTGAGAAACTCAAAATTTTCGCAGTTCTGATGCTCGACACGAATAACTAGAACAGCCTAGGGGCAAAGTGGGCATACTGTTGTAATCGGGCGAGTTTCTACTTTCAGATGCAACAGAAATTTTGCGGATTGGTCGATCCGTTCGCGAGATGTGGCAGTTTGGAAGTAAGAAACGCTTGAGAAACTCAAAATTTTCGCAGTTCTGATGCTCGAAATGAATAACTGGAACGGCCTAGAGGAAAACTACACCTACCTTTGTAATCGGGCCAGTTTCTACTCTCAGATGCAACAGAAATTTTGCGGATTGATCAATCCGTTCGCGAGATATGGCAGTTTGGAGATAAGAAACGCTTGAGAAACTCAAAATTTTCGCAGTTCTGATGCTCGAAACGAGTAACTAGAACGGCCTACGGGAAAACTACACCTACCGTTGTAATCGGGCGAGTGTCTACTTTCAGATGCAACAGAAATTTTGCGGATTGATCAATCCGATCGCGAGATATGGCAGTTTGCAGATAAGAAACGCTTGAGAAACTCAAAATTTTCGCAGTTCTGATGCTCGAAACGAGTAACTAGAACTGCCTAGGGGAAAAGTACGCATACCGTTGTAATCGGGCGAGTTTCTACTTTCAGATGCAACAGAAATTTTGCGGATTGGTCGATCCGTTCGCGAGATGTGGCAGTTTGGAAGTAAGAAACGCTTGAGAAACTCAAAATTTTCGCAGTTCTGATGCTCGAAATGAATAACTGGAACGGCCTAGAGGAAAACTACACCTACCGTTGTAATCGGGCGAGTTTCTACTTTCAGATGCAACAGAAATTTTGCGGATTGATCAATCCGTTCGCGAGATATGGCAGTTTGGAAGTAAGAAACGCTTGAGAAACTCAAAATTTTCGAAGTTCTGATGCTCGAAACGAGTAACTAGAACGGCCTAGGGGAAAAGTGCGCATACTGTTGTAATCGGGCGAGTTTCTACTTTCAGATGCCACAGAAATTTTGCGGATTGGTCAATCCGTTCGCGATATGGCAGTTTGGAGGTAAGAAACGCATGAGAAACTCAAAATTTTCGCAGTTCTGATGCTCGACACGAATAACTAGAACGGCCTAGGGGAAAAGTGCGCATACCGTTGTAATCGGGCGAGTTTCTACTTTCAGATGCAACAGAAATTTTCCGGATTGGTCAATCCGTTCGCGAGATATGGCAGTTTGGAGGTAAGAAACGCTTGAGAAACTCAAAATTTTCGCAGTTCTGATGCTCGAAACGAATAACTAGAACGGCCTAGGGGAAAACTGCACCTACCGTTGTAATCGGGCGAGTTTCTACTTTCAGATGCAACAGAAATTTTGCGGATTGTTCAATCCGTTCGCGAGATATGGCAGTTTGGAGGTAAGAAACGCTTGAGAAACTCAAAATTTTCGCAGTTCTGATGCTCGAAACGAATAACAAGAACCGCCTAGGGGAAAAGTGCGCATACCGTTGTAATCGGGCGAGTTTCTACTTTCAGATGCAACAGAAATTTTGCGGATTGGTCAATCCGTTCGCGAGATATGGCAGTTTGGAGGTAAGAAACGCTTGAGAAACTCAAAATTTTCGCAGTTCTGATGCTCGAAACGAATAACTAGAACGGCCTAGGGGAAAACTACACCTACCATTGTAATCGGGCGAGTTTCTACTTTCAGATGCAACAGAAATTTTGCGGATTGGTCAATCCGTTCGCGAGATATGGCAGTTTGGAGGTAAGAAACGCTTGAGAAACTCAAAATTTTCGCAGTTCTGATGCTCGACACGAATAACTAGAACGGCCTAGGGGAAAAGTGCGCATACCGTTGTAATCGGGCGAGTTTCTACTTTCAGATGCAACAGAAATTTTGCGGATTGGTCAATCCGTTCGCGAGATATGGCAGTTTGGAGGTAAGAAACGCTTGAGAAACTCAAAATTTTCGCAGTTCTGATGCTGGACACGATTAACTAGAACGGCCTAGGGGCAAAGTGCGCATGCCGTTGTAATCGGGCGAGTTTCTACTTTCAGATGCAACAGAAATTTTGCGGATTGGTCAATCCGTTCGCGAGAGATGGCAGTTTGGAGGTAAGAAACGCTTGAGAAACTCAAAGTTTTCGCAGTTCTGATGCTCGAAACGAATAACTAGAACGGCCTAGGGGAAAACTACACCTACCATTGTAATCGGGCGAGTTTCTACTTTCAGATGCAACAGAAATTTTCCGGATTGGTCAATCCGTTCGCGAGATATGGCAGTTTGGAGGTAAGAAACGCTTGAGAAACTCAAAATTTTCGCAGTTCTGATGCTCGAAACGAATAACTAGAACCGCCTAGGGGAAAAGTGCGCATACCGTTGTAATCGGGCGAGTTTCTTCCTTCAGATGCAACAGAAATTTTGCGGATTGATCAATCCGTTCGCGAGATATGGCAGTTTGGAGATAAGAAACGCTTGAGAAACTCAAAATTTTCGCAGTTCTGATGCTCGACACGAATAACTAGAACGGCCTAGGGGAAAAGTGCGCATACCGTTGGAATCGGGCGAGTTACTACTTTCAGATGCAACAGAAATTTTGCGGATTGGTCAATCGGTTCGCGAGATATGGCAGTTTGGAGGTAAGAAACGCTTGAGAAACTCAAAATTTTCGCAGTTCTGATGCTCGACACGAATAACTAGAACGGCCTAGGGGAAAAGGGCGCATACCGTTGTAATCGGGCGAGTTTCTACTTTCAGATGCAACAGAAATTTTGCGGATTGGTCAATCCGTTCGCGAGATATGGCAGTTTGGAGGTAAGAAACGCTTGAGAAACTCAAAATTTTCGCAGTTCTGATGCTGGACACGAATAACTAGAACGGCCTAGGGGCAAAGTGCGCATACCGTTGTAATCGGGCGAGTTTCTACTTTCAGATGCAACAGAAATTTTCCGGATTGGTCAATCCGTTCGCGTGATATGGCAGTTTGGAGGTAAGAAACGCTTGAGAAACTCAAAATTTTCGCAGTTCTGATGCTCGAAACGAATAACTAGAACCGCCTAGGGGAAAAGTGCGCATACCGTTGTAATCGGGCGAGTTTCTACCTTCAGATGCAACAGAAATTTTGCGGATTGATCAATCCGTTCGCGAGATATGGCAGTTTGGAGATAAGAAACGCTTGAGAAACTCAAAATTTTCGCAGTTCTGATGCTCGACACGAATAACTAGAACGGCCTAGGGGAAAAGTGCGCATACCGTTGGAATCGGGCGAGTTACTACTTTCAGATGCAACAGAAATTTTGCGGATTGGTCAATCGGTTCGCGAGATATGGCAGTTTGGAGGTAAGAAACGCTTGAGAAACTCAAAATTTTCGCAGTTCTGATGCTCGACACGAATAACTAGAACGGCCTAGGGGAAAAGGGCGCATACCGTTGTAATCGGGCGAGTTTCTACTTTCAGATGCAACAGAAATTTTGCGGATTGGTCAATCCGTTCGCGAGATATGGCAGTTTGGAGGTAAGAAACGCTTGAGAAACTCAAAATTTTCGCAGTTCTGATGCTGGACACGAATAACTAGAACGGCCTAGGGGCAAAGTGCGCATACCGTTGTAATCGGGCGAGTTTCTACTTTCAGATGCAACAGAAATTTTCCGGATTGGTCAATCCGTTCGCGTGATATGGCAGTTTGGAGGTAAGAAACGCTTGAGAAACTCAAAATTTTCGCAGTTCTGATGCTCGAAACGAATAACTAGAACCGCCTAGGGGAAAAGTGCGCATACCGTTGTAATCGGGCGAGTTTCTACCTTCAGATGCAACAGAAATTTTGCGGATTGATCAATCCGTTCGCGAGATATGGCAGTTTGGAGATAAGAAACGCTTGAGAAACTCAAAATTTTCGCAGTTCTGATGCTCGACACGAATAACTAGAACGGCCTAGGGGAAAAGTGCGCATACCGTTGTAATCGGGCGAGTTACTACTTTCAGATGCAACAGAAATTTTGCGGATTGGTCAATCGGTTCGCGAGATATGGCAGTTTGGAGGTAAGAAACGCTTGAGAAACTCAAAATTTTCGCAGTTCTGATGCTCGACACGAATAACTAGAACGGCCTAGGGGAAAAGTGCGCATACCGTTGTAATCGGGCGAGTTTCTACTTTCAGATGCAACAGAAATTTTCCGGATTGGTCAATCCGTTCGCGAGATATGGCAGTTTGGAGGTAAGAAACGCTTGAGAAACTCAAAATTTTCGCAGTTCTGATGCTCGACACGAATAACTAGAACGGCCTAGGGGCAAAGTGCGCATACCGTTGTAATCGGGCGAGTTTCTACTTTCGGATGCAACAGAAATTTTGCGGATTGTTCAATCCGTTCGCGAGATATGCCAGTTTGGAGGTAAGAAACGCTTGAGAAACTCAAAATTTTCGCAGCTCTGATGCTCGAAACGAATAACTAGAACCGCCTAGGGGAAAAGTGCGCATACCGTTGTAATCGGGCGAGTTTCTACTTTCAGATGCAACAGAAATTTTGCGGATTGATCAATCCGTTCGCGAGATATGGCAGTTTGGAGATAAGAAACGCTTGAGAAACTCAAAATTTTCGCAGTTCTGATGCTCGACACGAATAACTAGAAAGGCCTAGGGGAAAAGTGCGCATACCGTTGTAATCAGGCGAGTTTATACTTTCAGATGCAACAGAAATTTTGCGGATTGGTCGATCCGTTCGCGAGATGTGGCAGTTTGGAGAAAAGAAACGCTTGAGAAACTCAAAATTTTCGCAGTTCTGATGCTCGAAACGACTGACTAGAACGGCCTAGGGGAGAAGTACGCATACCGTTGTAATCGGGCGAGTTTCTACTTTCAGATGCAACAGAAATTATGCGGATTGGTCAATCCGTTCGCGAGATACGGCTGTTTGGAGGTAAGAAACGCTTGAGAAACTCAAAACTTTCGCAGTTCTGATGCTCGAAACGAGTAACTAGAACGGCCTAGGGGAAAACTACACCTACCGTTGTAATCGGGCGAGTTTCTACTTTCAGATGCAACAGAAATTTTGCGGATTGATCAATCCGTTCGCGAGATATGGCAGTTTGGAGATAAGAAACGCTTGAGAAACTTAAATTTTCGCAGTTCTGATGCTCGAAACGAGTAACTAGAACGGCCTAGGGGAAAAGTACGCATACCGTTGTAATCGGGCGAGTTTCTACTTTTAGATGCAACAGAAATTTTGCGGATTTGTCAATCCGTTCGCGAGGTATGGCAGTTTGGAGGTAAGAAACGCTTGAGAAACTCAAAATTTTCGCAGTTCTGATGCTCGAAATTGAATAACTGGAACGGCCTAGGGGAAAACTACACCTACCGTTGTAATCGGGCGAGTTTCTACTTTCAGATGGAACAGAAATTTTGCGGATTGATCAATCCGTTCGCGAGATATGGCAGTTTGGAGGTAAGAAACGCTTGAGAAACTCAAAATTTTCGCAGTTCTGATGCTCGAAACGAGTAACTAGAACGGCCTACGGGAAAACTACACCTACCGTTGTAATCGGGCGAGTTTCTACTTTCAGATGCAACAGAAATTTTGCGGATTGATCAATCCGTTCGCCAGATATGGCAGTTTGCAGATAAGAAACGCTTGAGAAACTCAAAATTTTCGCAGTTCTGATGCTCGAAACGAGTAACTAGAACTGCCTAGGGGAAAAGTACGCATACCGTTGTAATCGGGCGAGTTTCTACTTTCAGATGCAACAGAAATTTTGCGGATTGTTCAATCGGTTCGCGAGATGTGGCAGTTTGGAAGTAAGAAACGCTTGAGAAACACAAAATTTTCGCAGTTCTGATGCTCGAAACGAATAACTAGAACGGCCTAGGGGAAAACTGCACCTACCGTTGTAATCGGGCGAGTTTCTACTTTCAGATGCAACAGAAATTTTGCGGATTGTTCAATCCGTTCGCGAGATATGGCAGTTTGGAGGTAAGAAACGCTTGAGAAACTCAAAATTTTCGCAGTTCTGATGCTCGAAACGAATAACAAGAACCGCCTAGGGGAAAAGTGCGCATACCGTTGTAATCGGGCGAGTTTCTACTTTCAGATGCAACAGAAATTTTGCGGATTGGTCAATCCGTTCGCGAGATATGGCAGTTTGGAGGTAAGAAACGCTTGAGAAACTCAAAATTTTCGCAGTTCTGATGCTCGAAACGAATAACTAGAACGGCCTAGGGGAAAACTACACCTACCATTGTAATCGGGCGAGTTTCTACTTTCAGATGCAACAGAAATTTTGCGGATTGGTCAATCCGTTCGCGAGATATGGCAGTTTGGAGGTAAGAAACGCTTGAGAAACTCAAAATTTTCGCAGTTCTGATGCTCGACACGAATAACTAGAACGGCCTAGGGGAAAAGTGCGCATACCGTTGTAATCGGGCGAGTTTCTACTTTCAGATGCAACAGAAATTTTGCGGATTGGTCAATCCGTTCGCGAGATATGGCAGTTTGGAGGTAAGAAACGCTTGAGAAACTCAAAATTTTCGCAGTTCTGATGCTGGACACGATTAACTAGAACGGCCTAGGGGCAAAGTGCGCATGCCGTTGTAATCGGGCGAGTTTCTACTTTCAGATGCAACAGAAATTTTGCGGATTGGTCAATCCGTTCGCGAGAGATGGCAGTTTGGAGGTAAGAAACGCTTGAGAAACTCAAAGTTTTCGCAGTTCTGATGCTCGAAACGAATAACTAGAACGGCCTAGGGGAAAACTACACCTACCATTGTAATCGGGCGAGTTTCTACTTTCAGATGCAACAGAAATTTTCCGGATTGGTCAATCCGTTCGCGAGATATGGCAGTTTGGAGGTAAGAAACGCTTGAGAAACTCAAAATTTTCGCAGTTCTGATGCTCGAAACGAATAACTAGAACCGCCTAGGGGAAAAGTGCGCATACCGTTGTAATCGGGCGAGTTTCTTCCTTCAGATGCAACAGAAATTTTGCGGATTGATCAATCCGTTCGCGAGATATGGCAGTTTGGAGATAAGAAACGCTTGAGAAACTCAAAATTTTCGCAGTTCTGATGCTCGACACGAATAACTAGAACGGCCTAGGGGAAAAGTGCGCATACCGTTGTAATCGGGCGAGTTACTACTTTCAGATGCAACAGAAATTTTGCGGATTGGTCAATCGGTTCGCGAGATATGGCAGTTTGGAGGTAAGAAACGCTTGAGAAACTCAAAATTTTCGCAGTTCTGATGCTCGACACGAATAACTAGAACGGCCTAGGGGAAAAGGGCGCATACCGTTGTAATCGGGCGAGTTTCTACTTTCAGATGCAACAGAAATTTTGCGGATTGGTCAATCCGTTCGCGAGATATGGCAGTTTGGAGGTAAGAAACGCTTGAGAAACTCAAAATTTTCGCATTTCTGATGCTGGACACGAATAACTAGAACGGCCTAGGGGCAAAGTGCGCATACCGTTGTAATCGGGCGAGTTTCTACTTTCAGATGCAACAGAAATTTTCCGGATTGGTCAATCCGTTCGCGAGATATGGCAGTTTGGAGGTAAGAAACGCTTGAGAAACTCAAAATTTTCGCAGTTCTGATGCTCGAAACGAATAACTAGAACCGCCTAGGGGAAAAGTGCGCATACCGTTGTAATCGGGCGAGTTTCTACCTTCAGATGCAACAGAAATTTTGCGGATTGATCAATCCGTTCGCGAGATATGGCAGTTTGGAGATAAGAAACGCTTGAGAAACTCAAAATTTTCGCAGTTCTGATGCTCGACACGAATAACTAGAACGGCCTAGGGGAAAAGTGCGCATACCGTTGTAATCGGGCGAGTTACTACTTTCAGATGCAACAGAAATTTTGCGGATTGGTCAATCGGTTCGCGAGATATGGCAGTTTGGAGGTAAGAAACGCTTGAGAAACTCAAAATTTTCGCAGTTCTGATGCTCGACACGAATAACTAGAACGGCCTAGGGGAAAAGTGCGCATACCGTTGTAATCGGGCGAGTTTCTACTTTCAGATGCAACAGAAATTTTCCGGATTGGTCAATCCGTTCGCGAGATATGGCAGTTTGGAGGTAAGAAACGCTTGAGAAACTCAAAATTTTCGCAGTTCTGATGCTCGACACGAATAACTAGAACGGCCTAGGGGCAAAGTGCGCATACCGTTGTAATCGGGCGAGTTTCTACTTTCAGATGCAACAGAAATTTTGCGGATTGTTCAATCCGTTCGCGAGATATGCCAGTTTGGAAGTAAGAAACGCTTGAGAAACTCAAAATTTTCGCAGTTCTGATGCTCGAAACGAGTAACTAGAACGGCCTAGGGGAAAAGTGCGCATACCGTTGTAATCGGGCGAGTTTCTACTTTCAGATGCCACAGAAATTTTGCGGATTGGTCAATCCGTTCGCGAGATATGGCAGTTTGGAGGTAAGAAACGCATGAGAAACTCAAAATTTTCGCAGTTCTGATGCTCGACACGAATAACTAGAACGGCCTAGGGGAAAAGTGCGCATACCGTTGTAATCGGGCGAGTTTCTACTTTCAGATGCAACAGAAATTTTCCGGATTGGTCAATCCGTTCGCGAGCTATGGCAGTTTGGAGGTAAGAAACGCTTGAGAAACTCAAAATTTTCGCAGTTCTGATGCTCGACACGAATAACTAGAACGGCCTAGGGGCAAAGTGCGCATACCGTTGTAATCGGGCGAGTTTCTACTTTCAGATGCAACAGAAATTTTGCGAATTGGTCGATCCGTTCGCGAGATATGGCAGTTTGGAGGTAAGAAACGCTTGAGAAACTCAAAATTTTCACAGCTCTGATGCTTGACACGAATAACTAGAACGGCCTAGGGGCAAAGTGCGCATACCGTTGTAATCGGGCGAGTTTCTACTTTCAGATGCAACAGAAATTTTGCGGATTGGTCGATCCGTTCGCGAGATGTGGCAGTTTGGATGTAAGAAACGCTTGAGAATCTCAAAATTTTCGCAGTTCTGATGCTTGAAATGAATAACTGGAACGGCCTAGGGGAAAACTACACCTACCGTTGTAATCGGGCGAGTTTCTACTTTCAGATGCAACAGAAATTTTGCGGATTGATCGATCCGTTCGCGAGATATGGCAGTTTGGAGATAAGAAACGCTTGAGAAACTCAAAATTTTCGCAGTTCTGATGCTCGAAACGAGTAACTAGAACGGCCTAGTGGAAAAGTACGCATACCGTTGTAATCGGGCGAGTTTCTACTTTTAGATGCAACAGAAATTTTGCGGATTGGTCAATCCGTTCGCGAGGTATGGCAGTTTGGAGGTAAGAAACGCTTGAGAAACTCAAAATTTTCGCAGCTCTGATGCTCGACACGAATAACTAGAACGGCCTAGGGGAAAAGTGCGCATACCGTTGTAATCGGGCGAGTTTCTACTTTCAGATGCAACAGAAATTTTGCGGATCGGTCAATCCGTTCGCGAGATATGGCAGTTTGGAGGTAAGAAACGCTTGAGAAACTCAAAATTTTCGCAGTTCTGATGCTCGAAACGAATAACTAGAATGGCCTAGGGGCAAAGTGGGCATACTGTTGTAATCGGGCGAGTTTCTACTTTCAGATGCAACAGAAATTTTGCGGATTTGTCGATCCGTTCGCGAGATGTGGCAGTTTGGAAGTAAGAAACGCTTGAGAAACTCAAAATTTTCGCAGTTCTGTTGCTCGAAATGAATAACTGGAACGGCCTAGAGGAAAACTACACCTACCTTTGTAATCGGGCCAGTTTCTACTCTCAGATGCAACAGAAATTTTGCGGATTGATCAATCCGTTCGCGAGATATGGCAGTTTGGAGATAAGAAACGCTTGAGAAACTCAAAATTTTCGCAGTTCTGATGCTCGAAACGAGTAACTAGAACGGCCTACGGGAAAACTACACCTACCGTTGTAATCGGGCGAGTGTCTACTTTCAGATGCAACAGAAATTTTGCGGATTGATCAATCCGATCGCGAGATATGGCACTTTGCAGATAAGAGACGCTTGAGAAACTCAAAATTTTCGCAGTTCTGATGCTCGAAACGAGTAACTAGAACTGCCTAGGGGAAAAGTACGCATACCGTTGTAATCGGGCGAGTTTCTACTTTCAGATGCAACAGAAATTTTGCGGATTGGTCGATCCGTTCGCGAGATGTGGCAGTTTGGAAGTAAGAAACGCTTGAGAAACTCAAAATTTTCGCAGTTCTGATGCTCGAAATGAATAACTGGAACGGCCTAGAGGAAAACTACACCTACCGTTGTAATCGGGCGAGTTTCTACTTTCAGATGCAACAGAAATTTTGCGGATTGATCAATCCGTTCGCGAGATATGGCAGTTTGGAAGTAAGAAACGCTTGAGAAACTCAAAATTTTCGCAGTTCTGATGCTCGAAACGAGTAACTAGAACGGCCTAGGGGAAAAGTGCGCATACCGTTGTAATCGGGCGAGTTTCTACTTTCAGATGCCACAGAAATTTTGCGGATTGGTCAATCCGTTCGCGAGATATGGCAGTTTGGAGGTAAGAAACGCATGAGAAACTCAAAATTTTCGCAGTTCTGATGCTCGACACGAATAACTAGAACGGCCTAGGGGAAAAGTGCGCATACCGTTGTAATCGGGCGAGTTTCTACTTTCAGATGCAACAGAAATTTTCCGGATTGGTCAATCCGTTCGCGAGATATGGCAGTTTGGAGGTAAGAAACGCTTGAGAAACTCAAAATTTTCGCAGTTCTGATGCTCGACACGAATAACTAGAACGGCCTACGGGAAAACTACACCTACCGTTGTAATCGGGCGCGTTTCTACTTTCAGATGCAACAGAAATTTTGCGGATTGATCAATCCGTTCGCGAGATATGGCAGTTTGGAGGTAAGAAACGCTTGAGAAACTCAAAATTTTCGCAGTTCTGATGCTCGAAACGAATAACAAGAACCGCCTAGGGGAAAAGTGCGCATACCGTTGTAATCGGGCGAGTTTCTACCTTCAGATGCAACAGAAATTTTGCGGATTGATCAATCCGTTCGCGAGATATGGCAGTTTGGAGATAAGAAACGCTTGAGAAACTCAAAATTTTCGCAGTTCTGATGCTCGAAACGAATAACTAGAACCGCCTAGGGGAAAAGTGCGCATACCGTTGTAATCGGGCGAGTTTCTACCTTCAGATGCAACAGAAATTTTGCGGATTGATCAATCCGTTCGCGAGATATGGCAGTTTGGAGATAAGAAACGCTTGAGAAACTCAAAATTTTCGCAGTTCTGATGCTCGACACGAATAACTAGAACGGCCTAGGGGAAAAGTGCGCATACCGTTGTAATCGGGCGAGTTACTACTTTCAGATGCAACAGAAATTTTGCGGATTGGTCAATCGGTTCGCGAGATATGGCAGTTTGGAGGTAAGAAACGCTTGAGAAACTCAAAATTTTCGCAGTTCTGATGCTCGACACGAATAACTAGAACGGCCTAGGGGAAAAGTGCGCATACCGTTGTAATCGGGCGAGTTTCTACTTTCAGATGCAACAGAAATTTTCCGGTTTGGTCAATCCGTTCGCGAGATATGGCAGTTTGGAGGTAAGAAACGCTTGAGAAACTCAAAATTTTCGCAGTTCTGATGCTCGACACGAATAACTAGAACGGCCTAGGGGCAAAGTGCGCATACCGTTGTAATCGGGCGAGTTTCTACTTTCAGATGCAACAGAAATTTTGCGGATTGTTCAATCCGTTCGCGAGATATGCCAGTTTGGAAGTAAGAAACGCTTGAGAAACTCAAAATTTTCGCAGTTCTGATGCTCGAAACGAGTAACTAGAACGGCCTAGGGGAAAAGTGCGCATACCGTTGTAATCGGGCGAGTTTCTACTTTCAGATGCCACAGAAATTTTGCGGATTGGTCAATCCGTTCGCGAGATATGGCAGTTTGGAGGTAAGAAACGCATGAGAAACTCAAAATTTTCGCAGTTCTGATGCTCGACACGAATAACTAGAACGGCCTAGGGGAAAAGTGCGCATACCGTTGTAATCGGGCGAGTTTCTACTTTCAGATGCAACAGAAATTTTCCGGATTGGTCAATCCGTTCGCGAGCTATGGCAGTTTGGAGGTAAGAAACGCTTGAGAAACTCAAAATTTTCGCAGTTCTGATGCTCGACACGAATAACTAGAACGGCCTAGGGGCAAAGTGCGCATACCGTTGTAATCGGGCGAGTTTCTACTTTCAGATGCAACAGAAATTTTGCGAATTGGTCGATCCGTTCGCGAGATATGGCAGTTTGGAGGTAAGAAACGCTTGAGAAACTCAAAATTTTCACAGCTCTGATGCTTGACACGAATAACTAGAACGGCCTAGGGGCAAAGTGCGCATACCGTTGTAATCGGGCGAGTTTCTACTTTCAGATGCAACAGAAATTTTGCGGATTGGTCGATCCGTTCGCGAGATGTGGCAGTTTGGATGTAAGAAACGCTTGAGAATCTCAAAATTTTCGCAGTTCTGATGCTTGAAATGAATAACTGGAACGGCCTAGGGGAAAACTACACCTACCGTTGTAATCGGGCGAGTTTCTACTTTCAGATGCAACAGAAATTTTGCGGATTGATCGATCCGTTCGCGAGATATGGCAGTTTGGAGATAAGAAACGCTTGAGAAACTCAAAATTTTCGCAGTTCTGATGCTCGAAACGAGTAACTAGAACGGCCTAGTGGAAAAGTACGCATACCGTTGTAATCGGGCGAGTTTCTACTTTTAGATGCAACAGAAATTTTGCGGATTGGTCAATCCGTTCGCGAGGTATGGCAGTTTGGAGGTAAGAAACGCTTGAGAAACTCAAAATTTTCGCAGCTCTGATGCTCGACACGAATAACTAGAACGGCCTAGGGGAAAAGTGCGCATACCGTTGTAATCGGGCGAGTTTCTACTTTCAGATGCAACAGAAATTTTGCGGATCGGTCAATCCGTTCGCGAGATATGGCAGTTTGGAGGTAAGAAACGCTTGAGAAACTCAAAATTTTCGCAGTTCTGATGCTCGAAACGAATAACTAGAATGGCCTAGGGGCAAAGTGGGCATACTGTTGTAATCGGGCGAGTTTCTACTTTCAGATGCAACAGAAATTTTGCGGATTTGTCGATCCGTTCGCGAGATGTGGCAGTTTGGAAGTAAGAAACGCTTGAGAAACTCAAAATTTTCGCAGTTCTGTTGCTCGAAATGAATAACTGGAACGGCCTAGAGGAAAACTACACCTACCTTTGTAATCGGGCCAGTTTCTACTCTCAGATGCAACAGAAATTTTGCGGATTGATCAATCCGTTCGCGAGATATGGCAGTTTGGAGATAAGAAACGCTTGAGAAACTCAAAATTTTCGCAGTTCTGATGCTCGAAACGAGTAACTAGAACGGCCTACGGGAAAACTACACCTACCGTTGTAATCGGGCGAGTGTCTACTTTCAGATGCAACAGAAATTTTGCGGATTGATCAATCCGATCGCGAGATATGGCAGTTTGCAGATAAGAGACGCTTGAGAAACTCAAAATTTTCGCAGTTCTGATGCTCGAAACGAGTAACTAGAACTGCCTAGGGGAAAAGTACGCATACCGTTGTAATCGGGCGAGTTTCTACTTTCAGATGCAACAGAAATTTTGCGGATTGGTCGATCCGTTCGCGAGATGTGGCAGTTTGGAAGTAAGAAACGCTTGAGAAACTCAAAATTTTCGCAGTTCTGATGCTCGAAATGAATAACTGGAACGGCCTAGAGGAAAACTACACCTACCGTTGTAATCGGGCGAGTTTCTACTTTCAGATGCAACAGAAATTTTGCGGATTGATCAATCCGTTCGCGAGATATGGCAGTTTGGAAGTAAGAAACGCTTGAGAAACTCAAAATTTTCGCAGTTCTGATGCTCGAAACGAGTAACTAGAACGGCCTAGGGGAAAAGTGCGCATACCGTTGTAATCGGGCGAGTTTCTACTTTCAGATGCCACAGAAATTTTGCGGATTGGTCAATCCGTTCGCGAGATATGGCAGTTTGGAGGTAAGAAACGCATGAGAAACTCAAAATTTTCGCAGTTCTGATGCTCGACACGAATAACTAGAACGGCCTAGGGGAAAAGTGCGCATACCGTTGTAATCGGGCGAGTTTCTACTTTCAGATGCAACAGAAATTTTCCGGATTGGTCAATCCGTTCGCGAGATATGGCAGTTTGGAGGTAAGAAACGCTTGAGAAACTCAAAATTTTCGCAGTTCTGATGCTCGACACGAATAACTAGAACGGCCTACGGGAAAACTACACCTACCGTTGTAATCGGGCGCGTTTCTACTTTCAGATGCAACAGAAATTTTGCGGATTGATCAATCCGTTCGCGAGATATGGCAGTTTGGAGGTAAGAAACGCTTGAGAAACTCAAAATTTTCGCAGTTCTGATGCTCGAAACGAATAACAAGAACCGCCTAGGGGAAAAGTGCGCATACCGTTGTAATCGGGCGAGTTTCTACTTTCAGATGCCACAGAAATTTTGCGGATTGATCAATCCGTTCGCGAGATATGGCAGTTTGGAGGTAAGAAACGCTTGAGAAACTCAAAATTTTCGCAGTTCTGATGCTCGAAACGAATAACAAGAACCGCCTAGGGGAAAAGTGCGCATACCGTTGTAATCGGGCGAGTTTCTACTTTCAGATGCAACAGAAATTTTGCGTATTGATCAATCCGTTCGCGAGATATGGCAGTTTGGAAGTAAGAAACGCTTGAGAAACTCAACATTTTCGCAGTTCTGATGCTCGAAACGAGTAACTAGAACGGCCTAGGGGAAAAGTGCGCAAACCGTTGTAATCGGGCGAGTTTCTACTTTCAGATGCCACAGAAATTTTGCGGATTGGTCAATCCGTTCGCGAGATATGGCAGTTTGGAAGTAAGAAACGCATGAGAAACTCAAAATTTTCGCAGTTCTGATGCTCGACACGAATAACTAGGACGGCCTAGGGGAAATGTGCGCATGCCGTTGTAATCGGGCGAGTTTCTACTTTCAGATGCAACAGAAATTTTGCGGATTGGTCAATCCGTTCGCGAGATATGGCAGTTTGGAGGTAAGAAACGCTTGAGAAACTCAAAATTTTCGCAGTTCTGATGCTCGAAACGAGTAACTGGAACGGCCTAGGGGAAAACTACACCTACCGTTGTAATCGGGCGAGTTTCTACTTTCAGATGCAACAGAAATTTTGCGGATTGATCAATCCGTTCGCGAGATATAGCAGTTTGGAGAAAAGAAACGCTTGAGAAACTCAAAATTTTCGCAGTTCTGATGCTCGAAACGACTGACTAGAACGGCCTAGGGGAGAAGTACGCATACCGTTGTAATCGGGCGAGTTTCTACTTTCAGATGCAACAGAAATTATGCGGATTGGTCAATCTGTTCGCGAGATACGGCAGTTTGGAGGTAAGAAACGCTTGAGAAACTCAAAATTTTCGCAGTTCTGATGCTCGAAACGAGTAACTAGAACGGCCTAGGGGAAAACTACACCTACCGTTGTAATCGGGCGAGTTTCTACTTTCAGATGCAACAGAAATTTTGCGGATTGGTCAATCCGTTCGCGAGATATGGCAGTTTGGAGGTAAGAAACGCTTGAGAAACTCAAAATTTTCGCAGTTCTGATGCTTGACACGAATAACTGGAACGGCCTAGGGGCAAAGTGCGCATACCGTTGTAATCGGGCGAGTTTCTACTTTCAGATGCAACAGAAATTTTGCGGATTGGTCGATCCGTTCGCGAGATGTGGCAGTTTGGAGAAAAGAAACGCTTGAGAAACTCAAAATTTTCGCAGTTCTGATGCTCGAAACGACTGACTAGAACGGCCTAGGGGAGAAGTACGCATACCGTTGTAATCGGGCGAGTTTCTACTTTCAGATGCAACAGAAATTATGCGGATTGGTCAATCCGTTCGCGAGATACGGCTGTTTGGAGGTAAGAAACGCTTGAGAAACTCAAAACTTTCGCAGTTCTGATGCTCGAAACGAGTAACTAGAACGGCCTAGGGGAAAACTACACCTACCGTTGTAATCGGGCGAGTTTCTACTTTCAGATGCAACAGAAATTTTGCGGATTGATCAATCCGTTCGCGAGATATGGCAGTTTGGAGATAAGAAACGCTTGAGAAACTTAAATTTTCGCAGTTCTGATGCTCGAAACGAGTAACTAGAACGGCCTAGGGGAAAAGTACGCATACCGTTGAAATCGGGCGAGTTTCTACTTTTAGATGCAACAGAAATTTTGCGGATTTGTCAATCCGTTCGCGAGGTATGGCAGTTTGGAGGTAAGAAACGCTTGAGAAACTCAAAATTTTCGCAGTTCTGATGCTCGAAATTGAATAACTGGAACGGCCTAGGGGAAAACTACACCTACCGTTGTAATCGGGCGAGTTTCTACTTTCAGATGGAACAGAAATTTTGCGGATTGATCAATCCGTTCGCGAGATATGGCAGTTTGGAGGTAAGAAACGCTTGAGAAACTCAAAATTTTCGCAGTTCTGATGCTCGAAACGAGTAACTAGAACGGCCTACGGGAAAACTACACCTACCGTTGTAATCGGGCGAGTTTCTACTTTCAGATGCAACAGAAATTTTGCGGATTGATCAATCCGTTCGCCAGATATGGCAGTTTGCAGATAAGAAACGCTTGAGAAACTCAAAATTTTCGCAGTTCTGATGCTCGAAACGAGTAACTAGAACTGCCTAGGGGAAAAGTACGCATACCGTTGTAATCGGGCGAGTTTCTACTTTCAGATGCAACAGAAATTTTGCGGATTGTTCAATCCGTTCGCGAGATGTGGCAGTTTGGAAGTAAGAAACGCTTGAGAAACTCAAAATTTTCGCAGTTCTGATGCTCGAAACGAATAACTAGAACGGCCTAGGGGAAAACTGCACCTACCGTTGTAATCGGGCGAGTTTCTACTTTCAGATGCAACAGAAATTTTGCGGATTGTTCAATCCGTTCGCGAGATATGGCAGTTTGGAGGTAAGAAACGCTTGAGAAACTCAAAATTTTCGCAGTTCTGATGCTCGAAACGAATAACAAGAACCGCCTAGGGGAAAAGTGCGCATACCGTTGTAATCGGGCGAGTTTCTACTTTCAGATGCAACAGAAATTTTGCGGATTGGTCAATCCGTTCGCGAGATATGGCAGTTTGGAAGTAAGGAACGCATGAGAAACTCAAAATTTTCGCAGTTCTGATGCTCGACACGAATAACTAGGACGGCCTAGGGGAAATGTGCGCATGCCGTTGTAATCGGGCGAGTTTCTACTTTCAGATGCAACAGAAATTTTGCGGATTGGTCAATCCGTTCGCGAGATATGGCAGTTTGGAGGTAAGAAACGCTTGAGAAACTCAAAATTTTCGCAGTTCTGATGCTCGAAACGAGTAACTAGAACGGCCTAGGGGAAAACTACACCTACCGTTGTAATCGGGCGAGTTTCTACTTTCAGATGCAACAGAAATTTTGCGGATTGATCAATCCGTTCGCGAGATATGGCAGTTTGGAGAAAAGAAACGCTTGAGAAACTCAAAATTTTCGCAGTTCTGATGCTCGAAACGACTGACTAGAACGGCCTAGGGGAGAAGTACGCATACCGCTGTAATCGGGCGAGTTTCTACTTTCAGATGCAACAGAAATTATGCGGATTGGTCAATCCGTTCGCGAGATACGGCAGTTTGGAGGTAAGAAACGCTTGAGAAACTCAAAATTTTCGCAGTTCTGATGCTCGAAACGAGTAACTAGAACGGCCTAGGGGAAAACTACACCTACCGTTGTAATCGGGCGAGTTTCTACTTTCAGATGCAACAGAAATTTTGCGGATTGTTCAATCCGTTCGCGAGATGTGGCAGTTTGGAAGTAAGAAACGCTTGAGAAACTCAAAATTTTCGCAGTTCTGATGCTCGAAACGAATAACTAGAACGGCCTAGGGGAAAACTGCACCTACCGTTGTAATCGGGCGAGTTTCTACTTTCAGATGCAACAGAAATTTTGCGGATTGTTCAATCCGTTCGCGAGATATGGCAGTTTGGAGGTAAGAAACGCTTGAGAAACTCAAAATTTTCGCAGTTCTGATGCTCGAAACGAATAACAAGAACCGCCTAGGGGAAAAGTGCGCATACCGTTGTAATCGGGCGAGTTTCTACTTTCAGATGCAACAGAAATTTTGCGGATTGGTCAATCCGTTCGCGAGATGTGGCAGTTTGGAAGTAAGAAACGCTTGAGAAACTCAAAATTTTCGCAGTTCTAATGCTCGAAACGAGTAACTAGCACGGCATAGGGGAAAAGTACGCATACCTTTGTAATCGGGCGAGTTTCTACGTTCAGATGCAACAGAAATTTTGCGGATTGGTCAATCCGTTCGCGAGATATGGCAGTTTGGAGGTATGAAACGCTTGAGAAACTCAAAATTTTCGCAGTTCTGATGCTCGACACGAATAACTAGAACGGCCTAGGGGCAAAGTGCGCATACCGTTGTAATCGGGCGAGTATCTACTTTCAGATGCAACAGAAATTTTGCGGATTGGTCGATCCGTTCGCGAGATGTGGCAGTTTGGAAGTAAGAAACGCTTGAGAAACTCAAAATTTACGCAGTTCTGATGCTCGAAACGAATAACTAGTACGGCCTAGGGGAAAAGTGCGCATACCGTTGTAATCGGGCGAGTTTCTACTTTCAGATGCCACAGAAATTTTGCGGATTGGTCAATCCGTTCGCGAGATATGGCAGTTTGGAAGTAAGAAACGCATGAGAAACTCAAAATTTTCGCAGTTCTGATGCTCGAAACGAATAACTAGAACGGCCTAGGGGAAAACTGCACCTACCGTTGTAATCGGGCGAGTTTCTACTTTTAGATGCAACAGAAATTTTGCGGATTTGTCAATCCGTTCGCGAGGTATGGCAGTTTGGAGGTAAGAAACGCTTGAGAAACTCAAAATTTTCGCAGTTCTGATGCTCGAAATTGAATAACTGGAACGGCCTAGGGGAAAACTGCACCTACCGTTGTAATCGGGCGAGTGTCTACTTTCAGATGCAACAGAAATTTTGCGGATTGATCAATCCGATCGCGAGATATGGCAGTTTGCAGATAAGAGACGCTTGAGAAACTCAAAATTTTCGCAGTTCTGATGCTCGAAACGAGTAACTAGAACTGCCTAGGGGAAAAGTACGCATACCGTTGTAATCGGGCGAGTTTCTACTTTCAGATGCAACAGAAATTTTGCGGATTGGTCGATCCGTTCGCGAGATGTGGCAGTTTGGAAGTAAGAAACGCTTGAGAAACTCAAAATTTTCGCAGTTCTGATGCTCGAAATGAATAACTGGAACGGCCTAGAGGAAAACTACACCTACCGTTGTAATCGGGCGAGTTTCTACTTTCAGATGCAACAGAAATTTTGCGGATTGATCAATCCGTTCGCGAGATATGGCAGTTTGGAAGTAAGAAACGCTTGAGAAACTCAAAATTTTCGCAGTTCTGATGCTCGAAACGAGTAACTAGAACGGCCTAGGGGAAAAGTGCGCATACCGTTGTAATCGGGCGAGTTTCTACTTTCAGATGCCACAGAAATTTTGCGGATTGGTCAATCCGTTCGCGAGATATGGCAGTTTGGAGGTAAGAAACGCATGAGAAACTCAAAATTTTCGCAGTTCTGATGCTCGACACGAATAACTAGAACGGCCTAGGGGAAAAGTGCGCATACCGTTGTAATCGGGCGAGTTTCTACTTTCAGATGCAACAGAAATTTTCCGGATTGGTCAATCCGTTCGCGAGATATGGCAGTTTGGAGGTAAGAAACGCTTGAGAAACTCAAAATTTTCGCAGTTCTGATGCTCGACACGAATAACTAGAACGGCCTACGGGAAAACTACACCTACCGTTGTAATCGGGCGCGTTTCTACTTTCAGATGCAACAGAAATTTTGCGGATTGATCAATCCGTTCGCGAGATATGGCAGTTTGGAGGTAAGAAACGCTTGAGAAACTCAAAATTTTCGCAGTTCTGATGCTCGAAACGAATAACAAGAACCGCCTAGGGGAAAAGTGCGCATACCGTTGTAATCGGGCGAGTTTCTACTTTCAGATGCCACAGAAATTTTGCGGATTGATCAATCCGTTCGCGAGATATGGCAGTTTGGAGGTAAGAAACGCTTGAGAAACTCAAAATTTTCGCAGTTCTGATGCTCGAAACGAATAACAAGAACCGCCTAGGGGAAAAGTGCGCATACCGTTGTAATCGGGCGAGTTTCTACTTTCAGATGCAACAGAAATTTTGCGTATTGATCAATCCGTTCGCGAGATATGGCAGTTTGGAAGTAAGAAACGCTTGAGAAACTCAACATTTTCGCAGTTCTGATGCTCGAAACGAGTAACTAGAACGGCCTAGGGGAAAAGTGCGCAAACCGTTGTAATCGGGCGAGTTTCTACTTTCAGATGCCACAGAAATTTTGCGGATTGGTCAATCCGTTCGCGAGATATGGCAGTTTGGAAGTAAGAAACGCATGAGAAACTCAAAATTTTCGCAGTTCTGATGCTCGACACGAATAACTAGGACGGCCTAGGGGAAATGTGCGCATGCCGTTGTAATCGGGCGAGTTTCTACTTTCAGATGCAACAGAAATTTTGCGGATTGGTCAATCCGTTCGCGAGATATGGCAGTTTGGAGGTAAGAAACGCTTGAGAAACTCAAAATTTTCGCAGTTCTGATGCTCGAAACGAGTAACTGGAACGGCCTAGGGGAAAACTACACCTACCGTTGTAATCGGGCGAGTTTCTACTTTCAGATGCAACAGAAATTTTGCGGATTGATCAATCCGTTCGCGAGATATAGCAGTTTGGAGAAAAGAAACGCTTGAGAAACTCAAAATTTTCGCAGTTCTGATGCTCGAAACGACTGACTAGAACGGCCTAGGGGAGAAGTACGCATACCGTTGTAATCGGGCGAGTTTCTACTTTCAGATGCAACAGAAATTATGCGGATTGGTCAATCTGTTCGCGAGATACGGCAGTTTGGAGGTAAGAAACGCTTGAGAAACTCAAAATTTTCGCAGTTCTGATGCTCGAAACGAGTAACTAGAACGGCCTAGGGGAAAACTACACCTACCGTTGTAATCGGGCGAGTTTCTACTTTCAGATGCAACAGAAATTTTGCGGATTGGTCAATCCGTTCGCGAGATATGGCAGTTTGGAGGTAAGAAACGCTTGAGAAACTCAAAATTTTCGCAGTTCTGATGCTTGACACGAATAACTGGAACGGCCTAGGGGCAAAGTGCGCATACCGTTGTAATCGGGCGAGTTTCTACTTTCAGATGCAACAGAAATTTTGCGGATTGGTCGATCCGTTCGCGAGATGTGGCAGTTTGGAGAAAAGAAACGCTTGAGAAACTCAAAATTTTCGCAGTTCTGATGCTCGAAACGACTGACTAGAACGGCCTAGGGGAGAAGTACGCATACCGTTGTAATCGGGCGAGTTTCTACTTTCAGATGCAACAGAAATTATGCGGATTGGTCAATCCGTTCGCGAGATACGGCTGTTTGGAGGTAAGAAACGCTTGAGAAACTCAAAACTTTCGCAGTTCTGATGCTCGAAACGAGTAACTAGAACGGCCTAGGGGAAAACTACACCTACCGTTGTAATCGGGCGAGTTTCTACTTTCAGATGCAACAGAAATTTTGCGGATTGATCAATCCGTTCGCGAGATATGGCAGTTTGGAGATAAGAAACGCTTGAGAAACTTAAATTTTCGCAGTTCTGATGCTCGAAACGAGTAACTAGAACGGCCTAGGGGAAAAGTACGCATACCGTTGAAATCGGGCGAGTTTCTACTTTTAGATGCAACAGAAATTTTGCGGATTTGTCAATCCGTTCGCGAGGTATGGCAGTTTGGAGGTAAGAAACGCTTGAGAAACTCAAAATTTTCGCAGTTCTGATGCTCGAAATTGAATAACTGGAACGGCCTAGGGGAAAACTACACCTACCGTTGTAATCGGGCGAGTTTCTACTTTCAGATGGAACAGAAATTTTGCGGATTGATCAATCCGTTCGCGAGATATGGCAGTTTGGAGGTAAGAAACGCTTGAGAAACTCAAAATTTTCGCAGTTCTGATGCTCGAAACGAGTAACTAGAACGGCCTACGGGAAAACTACACCTACCGTTGTAATCGGGCGAGTTTCTACTTTCAGATGCAACAGAAATTTTGCGGATTGATCAATCCGTTCGCCAGATATGGCAGTTTGCAGATAAGAAACGCTTGAGAAACTCAAAATTTTCGCAGTTCTGATGCTCGAAACGAGTAACTAGAACTGCCTAGGGGAAAAGTACGCATACCGTTGTAATCGGGCGAGTTTCTACTTTCAGATGCAACAGAAATTTTGCGGATTGTTCAATCCGTTCGCGAGATGTGGCAGTTTGGAAGTAAGAAACGCTTGAGAAACTCAAAATTTTCGCAGTTCTGATGCTCGAAACGAATAACTAGAACGGCCTAGGGGAAAACTGCACCTACCGTTGTAATCGGGCGAGTTTCTACTTTCAGATGCAACAGAAATTTTGCGGATTGTTCAATCCGTTCGCGAGATATGGCAGTTTGGAGGTAAGAAACGCTTGAGAAACTCAAAATTTTCGCAGTTCTGATGCTCGAAACGAATAACAAGAACCGCCTAGGGGAAAAGTGCGCATACCGTTGTAATCGGGCGAGTTTCTACTTTCAGATGCAACAGAAATTTTGCGGATTGGTCAATCCGTTCGCGAGATATGGCAGTTTGGAAGTAAGGAACGCATGAGAAACTCAAAATTTTCGCAGTTCTGATGCTCGACACGAATAACTAGGACGGCCTAGGGGAAATGTGCGCATGCCGTTGTAATCGGGCGAGTTTCTACTTTCAGATGCAACAGAAATTTTGCGGATTGGTCAATCCGTTCGCGAGATATGGCAGTTTGGAGGTAAGAAACGCTTGAGAAACTCAAAATTTTCGCAGTTCTGATGCTCGAAACGAGTAACTAGAACGGCCTAGGGGAAAACTACACCTACCGTTGTAATCGGGCGAGTTTCTACTTTCAGATGCAACAGAAATTTTGCGGATTGATCAATCCGTTCGCGAGATATGGCAGTTTGGAGAAAAGAAACGCTTGAGAAACTCAAAATTTTCGCAGTTCTGATGCTCGAAACGACTGACTAGAACGGCCTAGGGGAGAAGTACGCATACCGCTGTAATCGGGCGAGTTTCTACTTTCAGATGCAACAGAAATTATGCGGATTGGTCAATCCGTTCGCGAGATACGGCAGTTTGGAGGTAAGAAACGCTTGAGAAACTCAAAATTTTCGCAGTTCTGATGCTCGAAACGAGTAACTAGAACGGCCTAGGGGAAAACTACACCTACCGTTGTAATCGGGCGAGTTTCTACTTTCAGATGCAACAGAAATTTTGCGGATTGTTCAATCCGTTCGCGAGATGTGGCAGTTTGGAAGTAAGAAACGCTTGAGAAACTCAAAATTTTCGCAGTTCTGATGCTCGAAACGAATAACTAGAACGGCCTAGGGGAAAACTGCACCTACCGTTGTAATCGGGCGAGTTTCTACTTTCAGATGCAACAGAAATTTTGCGGATTGTTCAATCCGTTCGCGAGATATGGCAGTTTGGAGGTAAGAAACGCTTGAGAAACTCAAAATTTTCGCAGTTCTGATGCTCGAAACGAATAACAAGAACCGCCTAGGGGAAAAGTGCGCATACCGTTGTAATCGGGCGAGTTTCTACTTTCAGATGCAACAGAAATTTTGCGGATTGGTCAATCCGTTCGCGAGATGTGGCAGTTTGGAAGTAAGAAACGCTTGAGAAACTCAAAATTTTCGCAGTTCTAATGCTCGAAACGAGTAACTAGCACGGCATAGGGGAAAAGTACGCATACCTTTGTAATCGGGCGAGTTTCTACGTTCAGATGCAACAGAAATTTTGCGGATTGGTCAATCCGTTCGCGAGATATGGCAGTTTGGAGGTATGAAACGCTTGAGAAACTCAAAATTTTCGCAGTTCTGATGCTCGACACGAATAACTAGAACGGCCTAGGGGCAAAGTGCGCATACCGTTGTAATCGGGCGAGTATCTACTTTCAGATGCAACAGAAATTTTGCGGATTGGTCGATCCGTTCGCGAGATGTGGCAGTTTGGAAGTAAGAAACGCTTGAGAAACTCAAAATTTACGCAGTTCTGATGCTCGAAACGAATAACTAGTACGGCCTAGGGGAAAAGTGCGCATACCGTTGTAATCGGGCGAGTTTCTACTTTCAGATGCCACAGAAATTTTGCGGATTGGTCAATCCGTTCGCGAGATATGGCAGTTTGGAAGTAAGAAACGCATGAGAAACTCAAAATTTTCGCAGTTCTGATGCTCGAAACGAATAACTAGAACGGCCTAGGGGAAAACTGCACCTACCGTTGTAATCGGGCGAGTTTCTACTTTTAGATGCAACAGAAATTTTGCGGATTTGTCAATCCGTTCGCGAGGTATGGCAGTTTGGAGGTAAGAAACGCTTGAGAAACTCAAAATTTTCGCAGTTCTGATGCTCGAAATTGAATAACTGGAACGGCCTAGGGGAAAACTACACCTACCGTTGTAATCGGGCGAGTTTCTACTTTCAGATGGAACAGAAATTTTGCGGATTGATCAATCCGTTCGCGAGATATGGCAGTTTGGAGGTAAGAAACGCTTGAGAAACTCAAAATTTTCGCAGTTCTGATGCTCGAAACGAGTAACTAGAACGGCCTACGGGAAAACTACACCTACCGTTGTAATCGGGCGAGTTTCTACTTTCAGATGCAACAGAAATTTTGCGGATTGATCAATCCGTTCGCCAGATATGGCAGTTTGCAGATAAGAAACGCTTGAGAAACTCAAAATTTTCGCAGTTCTGATGCTCGAAACGAGTAACTAGAACTGCCTAGGGGAAAAGTACGCATACCGTTGTAATCGGGCGAGTTTCTACTTTCAGATGCAACAGAAATTTTGCGGATTGTTCAATCCGTTCGCGAGATGTGGCAGTTTGGAAGTAAGAAACGCTTGAGAAACTCAAAATTTTCGCAGTTCTGATGCTCGAAACGAATAACTAGAACGGCCTAGGGGAAAACTGCACCTACCGTTGTAATCGGGCGAGTTTCTACTTTCAGATGCAACAGAAATTTTGCGGATTGTTCAATCCGTTCGCGAGATATGGCAGTTTGGAGGTAAGAAACGCTTGAGAAACTCAAAATTTTCGCAGTTCTGATGCTCGAAACGAATAACAAGAACCGCCTAGGGGAAAAGTGCGCATACCGTTGTAATCGGGCGAGTTTCTACTTTCAGATGCAACAGAAATTTTGCGGATTGGTCAATCCGTTCGCGAGATGTGGCAGTTTGGAAGTAAGAAACGCTTGAGAAACTCAAAATTTTCGCAGTTCTAATGCTCGAAACGAGTAACTAGCACGGCATAGGGGAAAAGTACGCATACCTTTGTAATCGGGCGAGTTTCTACGTTCAGATGCAACAGAAATTTTGCGGATTGGTCAATCCGTTCGCGAGATATGGCAGTTTGGAGGTATGAAACGCTTGAGAAACTCAAAATTTTCGCAGTTCTGATGCTCGACACGAATAACTAGAACGGCCTAGGGGCAAAGTGCGCATACCGTTGTAATCGGGCGAGTTTCTACTTTCAGATGCAACAGAAATTTTGCGGATTGGTCGATCCGTTCGCGAGATGTGGCAGTTTGGAAGTAAGAAACGCTTGAGAAACTCAAAATTTACGCAGTTCTGATGCTCGAAACGAATAACTAGTACGGCCTAGGGGAAAAGTGCGCATACCGTTGTAATCGGGCGAGTTTCTACTTTCAGATGCCACAGAAATTTTGCGGATTGGTCAATCCGTTCGCGAGATATGGCAGTTTGGAAGTAAGAAACGCATGAGAAACTCAAAATTTTCGCAGTTCTGATGCTCGACACGAATAACTAGGACGGCCTAGGGGAAATGTGCGCATGCCGTTGTAATCGGGCGAGTTTCTACTTTCAGATGCAACAGAAATTTTGCGGATTGGTCAATCCGTTCGCGAGATATGGCAGTTTGGAGGTAAGAAACGCTTGAGAAACTCAAAATTTTCGCAGTTCTGATGCTCGAAACGAGTAACTAGAACGGCCTAGGGGAAAACTACACCTACCGTTGTAATCGGGCGAGTTTCTACTTTCAGATGCAACAGAAATTTTGCGGATTGATCAATCCGTTCGCGAGATATGGCAGTTTGGAGAAAAGAAACGCTTGAGAAACTCAAAATTTTCGCAGTTCTGATGCTCGAAACGACTGACTAGAACGGCCTAGGGGAGAAGTACGCATACCGTTGTAATCGGGCGAGTTTCTACTTTCAGATGCAACAGAAATTATGCGGATTGGTCAATCCGTTCGCGAGATACGGCAGTTTGGAGGTAAGAAACGCTTGAGAAACTCAAAATTTTCGCAGTTCTGATGCTCGAAACGAGTAACTAGAACGGCCTAGGGGAAAACTACACCTACCGTTGTAATCGGGCGAGTTTCTACTTTCAGATGCAACAGAAATTTTGCGGATTGGTCAATCCGTTCGCGAGATGTGGCAGTTTGGAGAAAAGAAACGCTTGAGAAACTCAAAATTTTCGCAGTTCTGATGCTCGAAACGACTGACTAGAACGGCCTAGGGGAGAAGTACGCATACCGTTGTAATCGGGCGAGTTTCTACTTTCAGATGCAACAGAAATTATGCGGATTGGTCAATCCGTTCGCGAGATACGGCTGTTTGGAGGTAAGAAACGCTTGAGAAACTCAAAACTTTCGCAGTTCTGATGCTCGAAACGAGTAACTAGAACGGCCTAGGGGAAAACTACACCTACCGTTGTAATCGGGCGAGTTTCTACTTTCAGATGCAACAGAAATTTTGCGGATTGATCAATCCGTTCGCGAGATATGGCAGTTTGGAGATAAGAAACGCTTGAGAAACTTAAATTTTCGCAGTTCTGATGCTCGAAACGAGTAACTAGAACGGCCTAGGGGAAAAGTACGCATACCGTTGAAATCGGGCGAGTTTCTACTTTTAGATGCAACAGAAATTTTGCGGATTTGTCAATCCGTTCGCGAGGTATGGCAGTTTGGAGGTAAGAAACGCTTGAGAAACTCAAAATTTTCGCAGTTCTGATGCTCGAAATTGAATAACTGGAACGGCCTAGGGGAAAACTACACCTACCGTTGTAATCGGGCGAGTTTCTACTTTCAGATGGAACAGAAATTTTGCGGATTGATCAATCCGTTCGCGAGATATGGCAGTTTGGAGGTAAGAAACGCTTGAGAAACTCAAAATTTTCGCAGTTCTGATGCTCGAAACGAGTAACTAGAACGGCCTACGGGAAAACTACACCTACCGTTGTAATCGGGCGAGTTTCTACTTTCAGATGCAACAGAAATTTTGCGGATTGATCAATCCGTTCGCCAGATATGGCAGTTTGGAGATAAGAAACGCTTGAGAAACTCAAAATTTTCGCAGTTCTGATGCTCGACACGAATAACCAGAACGGCCTAGGGGCAAAGTGCGCATACCGCTGTAATCGGGCGAGTTTCTACTTTCAGATGCAACAGAAATTTTGCGGATTGGTCGATCCGTTCGCGAGATGTGGCAGTTTGGAAGTAAGAAACGCTTGAGAAACTCAAAATTTTCGCAGTTCTGATGTTCGAAACGAGTAACTAGAACGGCCTAGGGGAAAAGTACGCATACCGTTGTAATCGGGCGAGTTTCTACTTTTAGACGCAACAGAAATTTTGCGGATTGGTCAATCCGTTCGCGAGGTATGGCAGTTTGGAGGTAAGAAACGCTTGAGAAACTCAAAATTTTCGCAGTTCTGAAGCTCGAAATGAATAACTGGAACGGCCTAGGGGAAAACTACACCTACCGTTGTAATCGGGCGAGTTTCTACTTTCAGATGCAACAGAAATTTTGCGGATTGGTCAATCCGTTCGCGAGATATGGCAGTTTGGAGGTAAGAAACGCTTGAGAAACGCAAAATTTTCGCAGTTCTGATGCTCGAAACGAATAACTAGTACGGCCTAGGGGAAAACTACACCTACCGTTGTAATCGGGCGAGTTTCTACTTTCAGATGCAACAGAAATTTTGCGGATTGGTCAATCCGTTCGCGAGATATGGCAGTTTGGAGGTAAGAAACGCTTGAGAAACTCAAAATTTTCGCAGTTCTGATGCTCGAAACGAATAACTAGAACCGCCTAGGGGAAAAGTGCGCATACCGTTGTAATCGGGCGAGTTTCTACTTTCAGATGCAACAGAAATTTTGCGGATTGATCAATCCGTTCGCGAGATATGGCAGTTTGGAGATAAGAAAAGCATGAGAAACTCAAAATTTTCGCAGTTCTGATGCTCGACACGAATAACTAGGACGGCCTAGGGGAAATGTGCGCACGCCGTTGTAATCGGGCGAGTTTCTACTTTCAGATGCAACAGAAATTTTGCGGATTGGTCAACCCGTTCGCGAGATATGACAGTTTGGAGGTAAGAAACGCTTGAGAAACTCAAAATTTTCGCAGTTCTGATGTTCGAAACGAGTAACTAGAACGGCCTAGGGGAAAAGTACGCATACCGTTGTAATCGGGCGAGTTTCTACTTTTAGATGCAACAGAAATTTTGCGGATTGGTCAATCCGTTCGCGAGGTGTGGCAGTTTGGAGGTAAGAAACGCTTGAGAAACTCAAAATTTTCGCAGTTCTGAAGCTCGAAATGAATAACTGGAACGGCCTAGGGGAAAACTACACCTACCGTTGTAATCGGGCGAGTTTCTACTTTCAGATGCAACAGAAATTTTGCGGATTGGTCAATCCGTTCGCGAGATATGGCAGTTTGGAGGTAAGAAACGCTTGAGAAACGCAAAATTTTCGCAGTTCTGATGCTCGAAACGAATAACTAGTACGGCCTAGGGGAAAACTACACCTACGGTTGTAATCGGGCGAGTTTCTACTTTCAGATGCAACAGAAATTTTGCGGATTGGTCAATCCGTTCGCGAGATATGGCAGTTTGGAGGTAAGAAACGCTTGAGAAACTCAAAATTTTCGCAGTTCTGATGCTCGAAACGAATAACTAGAACCGCCTAGGGGAAAAGTGCGCATACCGTTGTAATCGGGCGAGTTTCTACTTTCAGATGCAACAGAAATTTTGCGGATTGATCAATCCGTTCGCGAGATATGGCAGTTTGGAGATAAGAAACGCTTGAGAAACTCAAAATTTTCGCAGTTCTGATGCTCGAAACGAATAACTAGAACGGCCTAGGGGAAAACTACACCTACCGTTGTAATCGGGCGAGTTTCTACTTTCAGATGCAACAGAAATTTTGCGGATTGATCAATCCGTTCGCGAGATATGGCAGTTTGGAGAAAAGAAACGCTTGAGAAACTCAAAATTTTCGCAGTTCTGATGCTCGAAACGAATGACTAGAACGGCCTACGGGAGAAGTACGCATACCGTTGCAATCGGGCGAGTTTCTACTTTCAGATGCAACAGAAATTATGCGGATTGGTCAATCCGTTCGCGAGATACGGCAGTTTGGATGTAAGAAACGCTTGAGAAACTCAAAATTTTCGCAGTTCTGATGCTCGAAACGAGTAACTAGAACGGCCTAGGGGAAAACTACGCATACCGTTGTAATCGGGCGAGTTTCTACTTTCAGATGCAACAGAAATTTTGCGGATTGATCAATCCGTTCGCGAGATATGGCAGTTTGGAGATAAGAAACGCTTGAGAAACTCAAAATTTTCGCAGTTCTGATGCTCGAAACGAATAACTAGAACGGCCTAGGGGAAAACTACACCTACCGTTGTAATCGGGCGAGTTTCTACTTTCAGATGCAACAGAAATTATGCGCATTTGTCAATCCGTTCGCGAGATATGGCAGTTTGGAGGTAAGAAACGCTTGAGAAACTCAAAATTTTCGCAGTTCTGATGCTCGACACGAATAACTAGAACGGGCTAGGGGAAAAGTGCGCATACCGTTGTAATCGGGCGAGTTTCTACTTTCAGATGCAGCAGAAATTTTGCGGATTGGTCGATCAGTTCGCGAGATATGGCAGTTTGGAGGTAAGAAACGCTTGAGAAACTCAAAATTTTCGCAGTTCTGATGCTCGAAACGAGTAACGAGAACGGCCTAGGGGAAAAGTACGCATACCGTTGTAATCGGTCGAGTTTCTACTTTTAGATGCAACAGAAATTTTGCGGATTGGTCAATCCGTTCGCGAGGTATGGCAGTTTGGAGGTAAGAAACGCTTGAGAAACTCAAAATTTTCCCAGTTCTGATGCTCGAAATGAATTACTGGAACGGCCTAGGGGAGAAGAACGCGTACCGTTGTAATCGGGCGAGTTTCTACTTTCAGATGCAACAGAAATTTTGCGGATTGGTCAATCCGTTCGCGAGATATGGCAGTTTGGAGGTAAGAAACGCTTGAGAAACTCAAAATTTTCGCAGTTCTGATGCTCGAAACGAGTAACTAGAAAGGCCTAGGGGAAAAGTGCGCATACCGTTGTAATCGGGCGAGTTTCTACTTTTAGATGCAACGGAAATTTTGCGGATTGGTCAATCCGTTCGCGAGGTATGGCAGTTTGGATGTAAGAAACGCTTGAGAAACTCAAAATTTTCGCAGTTCTGATGCTCGAAATGAATAACTGGAACGACCTAGGGGAGAAGAACGCATACCGTTGTAATCGGGCGAGTTTCTACTTTCAGATGCAACAGAAATTTTGCGGATTGGTCAATCCGTTCGCGAGGTATGGCAGTTTGGAGGTAAGAAACGCTTGAGAAACTCAAAATTTTCGCAGTTCTGATGCTCGAAACGAGTAACTAGAACGGCCTAGGGGAAAAGTACGCATACCGTTGTAATCGGGCGAGTTTCTACTTTCAGATGCAACAGAAATTTTGCGGATTGATCAATCCGTTCGCGAGATATGGCAGTTTGGAGATAAGAAACGCTTGAGAAACTCAAAATTTTCGCAGTTCTGATGCTCGACACGAATAACTGGAACGGCCTAGGGGCAAAGTGCGCATACCGTTGTAATTGGGCGAGTTTCTACTTTCAGATGCAACAGAAATTTTGCGGATTGGTCGATCCGTTCGCGAGGTATGGCAGTTTGGAGGTAAGAAACGCTTGAGAAACTCAAAATTTTCGCAGTTCTGATGCTCGAAACGAGTAACTAGAACGGCCTAGGGGAAAAGTACGCATACCGTTGTAATCGGGCGAGTTTCTACTTTTAGATGCAACAGAAATTTTGCGGATTGGTCAATCCGTTCGCGAGATATGGCAGTTTGGATGTAAGAAACGCTTGAGAAACTCAAAATTTTCCCAGTTCTGATGCTCGACACGAATAACTAGAACGGCCTAGGGGAAAAGTGCGCATACCGTTGTAATCGGGCGAGTTTCTATTTCAGATGCAACAGAAATTTTGCGGATTGATCAATCCGTTCGCGAGATATGGCAGTTTGGAGATAAGAAACGCTTGAGAAACTCAAAATTTTCGCAGTTCTGATGCTCGACACGAATAACTAGAACGGCCTAGGGGCAAAGTGCGCATACCGTTGTAATTGGGCGAGTTTCTACTTTCAGATGCAACAGAAATTTTGCGGATTGGTCGATCCGTTCGCGAGATATGGCAGTTTGGAGGTAAGAAACGCTTGAGAAACTCAAAATTTTCGCAGTTCTGATGCTCGACACGAATAACTAGAACGGCCTAGGGGCAAAGTGCGCATACCGTTGTAATCGGGCGAGTTTCTACTTTCAGATGCAACAGAAATTTTGCGGATTGGTCGATCCGTTCGCGAGATGTGGCAGTTTGGAAGTAAGAAACGCTTGAGAAACTCAAAATTTTCGCAGTTCTGATGCTCGAAACGAGTAACTAGAACGGCCTAGGGGAAAAGTACGCATACCGTTGTAATCGGGCGAGTTTCTACTTTCAGATGCAACAGAAATTTTGCGGATTGGTCAATCCGTTCGCGAGGTATGGCAGTTTGGAGGTAAGAAACGCTTGAGAAACTCAAAATTTTCGCAGTTCTGATGCTCGAAACGAGTAACTAGAACGGCCTAGGGGCAAAGTGCGCATACCGTTGTAATCGGGCGAGTTTCTACTTTCAGATGCAACAGAAATTTTGCGGATTGGTCAATCCGTTCGCGAGGTATGGCAGTTTGGAGGTAAGAAACGCTTGAGAAACTCAAAATTTTCGCAGTTCTGATGCTCGAAACGAGTAACTAGAACGGCCTAGGGGAAAAGTACGCATACCGTTGTAATCGGGCGAGTTTCTACTTTCAGATGCAACAGAAATTTTGCGGATTGGTCGATCCGTTCGCGAGATGTGGCAGTTTGGAAGTAAGAAACGCTTGAGAAACTCAAAATTTTCGCAGTTCTGATGCTCGACACGAATAACTAGAACGGCCTAGGGGCAAAGTGCGCATACCGTTGTAATCGGGCGAGTTTCTACTTTCAGATGCAACAGAAATTTTGCGGATTGGTCGATCCGTTCGCGAGATGTGGCAGTTTGGAAGTAAGAAACGCTTGAGAAACTCAAAATTTTCGCAGTTCTGATGCTCGAAACGAGTAAATAGAACGGCCTAGGGGAAAAGTGCGCATACCGTTGTAATCGGGCGAGTTTCTACTTTTAGATGCAACGGAAATTTTGCGGATTGGTCAATCCGTTCGCGAGGTATGGCAGTTTGGATGTAAGAAACGCTTGAGAAACTCAAAATTTTCGCAGTTCTGATGCTCGAAATGAATAACTGGAACGGCCTAGGGGAGAAGAACGCATACCGTTGTAATCGGGCGAGTTTCTACTTTCAGATGCAACAGAAATTTTGCGGATTGGTCAATCCGTTCGCGAGGTATGGCAGTTTGGAGGTAAGAAACGCTTGAGAAACTCAAAATTTTCGCAGTTCTGATGCTCGAAACGAGTAACTAGAACGGCCTAGGGGAAAAGTACGCATACCGTTGTAATCGGGCGAGTTTCTACTTTTAGATGCAACAGAAATTTTGCGGATTGGTCAATCCGTTCGCGAGATATGGCAGTTTGGATGTAAGAAACGCTTGAGAAACTCAAAATTTTCGCAGTTCTGATGCTCGACACGAATAACTAGAACGGCCTAGGGGAAAAGTGCGCATACCGTTGTAATCGGGCGAGTTTCTACTTCCAGATGCAACAGAAATTTTGCGGATTGGTCAATCCGTTCGCGAGATATGGCTGTTTGGAGGTAAGAAACGCTTGAGAAACTCACAATTTTCGCAGTTCTGATGCTCGAAACGAATAACTAGAACCGCCTAGGGGAAAAGTGCGCATACCGTTGTAATCGGGCGAGTTTCTACTTTCAGATGCAACAGAAATTTTGCGGATTGATCAATCCGTTCGCGAGATATGGCAGTTTGGAGATAAGAAACGCTTGAGAAACTCAAAATTTTCGCAGTTCTGATGCTCGACACGAATAACTAGAACGGCCTAGGGGCAAAGTGCGCATACCGTTGTAATTGGGCGAGTTTCTACTTTCAGATGCAACAGAAATTTTGCGGATTGGTCGATCCGTTCGCGAGATATGGCAGTTTGGAGGTAAGAAACGCTTGAGAAACTCAAAATTTTCGCAGTTCTGATGCTCGACACGAATAACTAGAACGGCCTAGGGGCAAAGTGCGCATACCGCTGTAATCGGGCGAGTTTCTGCTTTCAGATGCAACAGAAATTTTGCGGATTGGTCGATCCGTTCGCGAGATATGACAGTTTGGAGGTAAGAAACGCTTGAGAAACTCAAAATTTTCGCAGTTCTGATGTTCGAAACGAGTAACTAGAACGGCCTAGGGGAAAAGTACGCATACCGTTGTAATCGGGCGAGTTTCTACTTTTAGATGCAACAGAAATTTTGCGGATTGGTCAATCCGTTCGCGAGGTATGGCAGTTTGGAGGAAAGAAACGCTTGAGAAACTCAAAATTTTCGCAGTTCTGATGCTCGAAATGAATAACTGGAACGGCCTAGGGGAGAAGAACGCATACCGTTGTAATCGGGCGAGTTTCTACTTTCAGATGCAACAGAAATTTTGCGGATTGGTCGATCCGTTCGCGAGATATGGCAGTTTGGAGGTAAGAAACGCTTGAGAAACTCAAAATTTTCGCAGTTCTGATGCTCGACACGAATAACTAGAACGGCCTAGGGGCAAAGTGCGCATACCGTTGTAATCGGGCGAGTTTCTACTTTCAGATGCAACAGAAATTTTGCGGATTGGTCGATCCGTTCGCGAGATGTGGCAGTTTGGAAGTAAGAAACGCTTGAGAAACTCAAAATTTTCGCAGTTCTGACGCTCGAAACGAGTAACGAGAACGGCCTAGGGGAAAAGTACGCATACCGTTGTAATCGGTCGAGTTTCTACTTTTAGATGCAACAGAAATTTTGCGGATTGGTCAATCCGTTCGCGAGGTATGGCAGTTTGGAGGTAAGAAACGCTTGAGAAACTCAAAATTTTCGCAGTTCTGATGCTCGAAATGAATAACTGGAACGGCCTAGGGGAGAAGAACGCGTACCGTTGTAATCGGGCGAGTTTCTACTTTCAGATGCAACAGAAATTTTGCGGATTGGTCAATCCGTTCGCGAGATATGGCAGTTTGGAGGTAAGAAACGCTTGAGAAACTCAAAATTTTCGCAGTTCTGATGCTCGAAACGAGTAACTAGAACGGCCTAGGGGAAAAGTGCGCATACCGTTGTAATCGGGCGAGTTTCTACTTTTAGATGCAACGGAAATTTTGCGGATTGGTCAATCCGTTCGCGAGGTATGGCAGTTTGGATGTAAGAAACGCTTGAGAAACTCAAAATTTTCGCAGTTCTGATGCTCGAAATGAATAACTGGAACGGCCTAGGGGAGAAGAACGCATACCGTTGTAATCGGGCGAGTTTCTACTTTCAGATGCAACAGAAATTTTGCGGATTGGTCAATCCGTTCGCGAGGTATGGCAGTTTGGAGGTAAGAAACTCTTGAGAAACTCAAAATTTTCGCAGTGCTGATGCTCGAAACGAGTAACTAGAACGGCCTAGGGGAAAAGTACGCATACCGTTGTAATCGGGCGAGTTTCTACTTTTAGATGCAACAGAAATTTTGCGGATTGGTCAATCCGTTCGCGAGATATGGCAGTTTGGATGTAAGAAACGCTTGAGAAACTCAAAATTTTCCCAGTTCTGATGCTCGACACGAATAACTAGAACGGCCTAGGGGAAAAGTGCGCATACCGTTGTAATCGGGCGAGTTTCTACTTTCAGATGCAACAGAAATTTTGCGGATTGATCAATCCGTTCGCGAGATATGGCAGTTTGGAGATAAGAAACGCTTGAGAAACTCAAAATTTTCGCAGTTCTGATGCTCGACACGAATAACTAGAACGGCCTAGGGGCAAAGTGCGCATACCGTTGTAATTGGGCGAGTTTCTACTTTCAGATGCAACAGAAATTTTGCGGATTGGTCGATCCGTTCGCGAGATATGGCAGTTTGGAGGTAAGAAACGCTTGAGAAACTCAAAATTTTCGCAGTTCTGATGCTCGACACGAATAACTAGAACGGCCTAGGGGCAAAGTGCGCATACCGTTGTAATCGGGCGAGTTTCTACTTTCAGATGCAACAGAAATTTTGCGGATTGGTCGATCCGTTCGCGAGATGTGGCAGTTTGGAAGTAAGAAACGCTTGAGAAACTCAAAATTTTCGCAGTTCTGATGCTCGAAACGAGTAACTAAAACGGCCTAGGGGAAAAGTACGCATACCGTTGTAATCGGGCGAGTTTCTACTTTCAGATGCAACAGAAATTTTGCGGATTGGTCAATCCGTTCGCGAGGTATGGCAGTTTGGAGGTAAGAAACGCTTGACAAACTCAAAATTTTCGCAGTTCTGATGCTCGAAACGAGTAACTAGAACGGCCTAGGGGCAAAGTGCGCATACCGTTGTAATCGGGCGAGTTTCTACTTTCAGATGCAACAGAAATTTTGCGGATTGGTCAATCCGTTCGCGAGGTATGGCAGTTTGGAGGTAAGAAACGCTTGAGAAACTCAAAATTTTCGCAGTTCTGATGCTCGAAACGAGTAACTAGAACGGCCTAGGGGAAAAGTACGCATACCGTTGTAATCGGGCGAGTTTCTACTTTCAGATGCAACAGAAATTTTGCGGATTGGTCGATCCGTTCGCGAGATGTGGCAGTTTGGAAGTAAGAAACGCTTGAGAAACTCAAAATTTTCGCAGTTCTGATGCTCGACACGAATAACTAGAACGGCCTAGGGGCAAAGTGCGCATACCGTTGTAATCGGGCGAGTTTCTACTTTCAGATGCAACAGAAATTTTGCGGATTGGTCGATCCGTTCGCGAGATGTGGCAGTTTGGAAGTAAGAAACGCTTGAGAAACTCAAAATTTTCGCAGTTCTGATGCTCGAAACGAGTAACTAGAACGGCCTAGGGGAAAAGTGCGCATACCGTTGTAATCGGGCGAGTTTCTACTTTTAGATGCAACGGAAATTTTGCGGATTGGTCAATCCGTTCGCGAGGTATGGCAGTTTGGATGTAAGAAACGCTTGAGAAACTCAAAATTTTCGCAGTTCTGATGCTCGAAATGAATAACTGGAACGGCCTAGGGGAGAAGAACGCATACCGTTGTAATCGGGCGAGTTTCTACTTTCAGATGCAACAGAAATTTTGCGGATTGGTCAATCCGTTCGCGAGGTATGGCAGTTTGGAGGTAAGAAACGCTTGAGAAACTCAAAATTTTCGCAGTTCTGATGCTCGAAACGAGTAACTAGAACGGCCTAGGGGAAAAGTACGCATACCGTTGTAATCGGGCGAGTTTCTACTTTTAGATGCAACAGAAATTTTGCGGATTGGTCAATCCGTTCGCGAGATATGGCAGTTTGGATGTAAGAAACGCTTGAGAAACTCAAAATTTTCCCAGTTCTGATGCTCGACACGAATAACTAGAACGGCCTAGGGGAAAAGTGCGCATACCGTTGTAATCGGGCGAGTTTCTACTTTCAGATGCAACAGAAATTTTGCGGATTGATCAATCCGTTCGCGAGATATGGCAGTTTGGAGATAAGAAACGCTTGAGAAACTCAAAATTTTCGCAGTTCTGATGCTCGACACGAATAACTAGAACGGCCTAGGGGCAAAGTGCGCATACCGTTGTAATTGGGCGAGTTTCTACTTTCAGATGCAACAGAAATTTTGCGGATTGGTCGATCCGTTCGCGAGATATGGCAGTTTGGAGGTAAGAAACGCTTGAGAAACTCAAAATTTTCGCAGTTCTGATGCTCGACACGAATAACTAGAACGGCCTAGGGGCAAAGTGCGCATACCGTTGTAATCGGGCGAGTTTCTACTTTCAGATGCAACAGAAATTTTGCGGATTGGTCGATCCGTTCGCGAGATGTGGCAGTTTGGAAGTAAGAAACGCTTGAGAAACTCAAAATTTTCGCAGTTCTGATGCTCGAAACGAGTAACTAGAACGGCCTAGGGGAAAAGTACGCATACCGTTGTAATCGGGCGAGTTTCTACTTTCAGATGCAACAGAAATTTTGCGGATTGGTCAATCCGTTCGCGAGGTATGGCAGTTTGGAGGTAAGAAACGCTTGAGAAACTCAAAATTTTCGCAGTTCTGATGCTCGAAACGAGTAACTAGAACGGCCTAGGGGCAAAGTGCGCATACCGTTGTAATCGGGCGAGTTTCTACTTTCAGATGCAACAGAAATTTTGCGGATTGGTCAATCCGTTCGCGAGGTATGGCAGTTTGGAGGTAAGAAACGCTTGAGAAACTCAAAATTTTCGCAGTTCTGATGCTCGAAACGAGTAACTAGAACGGCCTAGGGGAAAAGTACGCATACCGTTGTAATCGGGCGAGTTTCTACTTTCAGATGCAACAGAAATTTTGCGGATTGGTCGATCCGTTCGCGAGATGTGGCAGTTTGGAAGTAAGAAACGCTTGAGAAACTCAAAATTTTCGCAGTTCTGATGCTCGAAACGAGTAACTAGAACGGCCTAGGGGAAAAGTACGCATACCGTTGTAATCGGGCGAGTTTCTACTTTTAGATGCAACAGAAATTTTGCGGATTGGTCAATCCGTTCGCGAGATATGGCAGTTTGGATGTAAGAAACGCTTGAGAAACTCAAAATTTTCGCAGTTCTGATGCTCGACACGAATAACTAGAACGGCCTAGGGGAAAAGTGCGCATACCGTTGTAATCGGGCGAGTTTCTACTTCCAGATGCAACAGAAATTTTGCGGATTGGTCAATCCGTTCGCGAGATGTGGCAGTTTGGAAGTAAGAAACGCTTGAGAAACTCAAAATTTTCGCAGTTCTGATGCTCGACACGAATAACTAGAACGGCCTAGGGGCAAAGTGCGCATACCGTTGTAATTGGGCGAGTTTCTACTTTCAGATGCAACAGAAATTTTGCGGATTGGTCGATCCGTTCGCGAGATATGGCAGTTTGGAGGTAAGAAACGCTTGAGAAACTCAAAATTTTCGCAGTTCTGATGCTCGACACGAATAACTAGAACGGCCTAGGGGCAAAGTGCGCATACCGTTGTAATCGGGCGAGTTTCTACTTTCAGATGCAACAGAAATTTTGCGGATTGGTCGATCCGTTCGCGAGATGTGGCAGTTTGGAAGTAAGAAACGCTTGAGAAACTCAAAATTTTCGCAGTTCTGATGCTCGAAACGAGTAACTAGAACGGCCTAGGGGAAAAGTACGCATACCGTTGTAATCGGGCGAGTTTCTACTTTCAGATGCAACAGAAATTTTGCGGATTGGTCAATCCGTTCGCGAGGTATGGCAGTTTGGAGGTAAGAAACGCTTGAGAAACTCAAAATTTTCGCAGTTCTGATGCTCGAAACGAGTAACTAGAACGGCCTAGGGGCAAAGTGCGCATACCGTTGTAATCGGGCGAGTTTCTACTTTCAGATGCAACAGAAATTTTGCGGATTGGTCAATCCGTTCGCGAGGTATGGCAGTTTGGAGGTAAGAAACGCTTGAGAAACTCAAAATTTTCGCAGTTCTGATGCTCGAAACGAGTAACTAGAACGGCCTAGGGGAAAAGTACGCATACCGTTGTAATCGGGCGAGTTTCTACTTTCAGATGCAACAGAAATTTTGCGGATTGGTCGATCCGTTCGCGAGATGTGGCAGTTTGGAAGTAAGAAACGCTTGAGAAACTCAAAATTTTCGCAGTTCTGATGCTCGACACGAATAACTAGAACGGCCTAGGGGCAAAGTGCGCATACCGTTGTAATCGGGCGAGTTTCTACTTTCAGATGCAACAGAAATTTTGCGGATTGGTCGATCCGTTCGCGAGATGTGGCAGTTTGGAAGTAAGAAACGCTTGAGAAACTCAAAATTTTCGCAGTTCTGATGCTCGAAACGAGTAACTAGAACGGCCTAGGGGAAAAGTGCGCATACCGTTGTAATCGGGCGAGTTTCTACTTTTAGATGCAACGGAAATTTTGCGGATTGGTCAATCCGTTCGCGAGGTATGGCAGTTTGGATGTAAGAAACGCTTGAGAAACTCAAAATTTTCGCAGTTCTGATGCTCGAAATGAATAACTGGAACGGCCTAGGGGAGAAGAACGCATACCGTTGTAATCGGGCGAGTTTCTACTTTCAGATGCAACAGAAATTTTGCGGATTGGTCAATCCGTTCGCGAGGTATGGCAGTTTGGAGGTAAGAAACGCTTGAGAAACTCAAAATTTTCGCAGTTCTGATGCTCGAAACGAGTAACTAGAACGGCCTAGGGGAAAAGTACGCATACCGTTGTAATCGGGCGAGTTTCTACTTTTAGATGCAACAGAAATTTTGCGGATTGGTCAATCCGTTCGCGAGATATGGCAGTTTGGATGTAAGAAACGCTTGAGAAACTCAAAATTTTCGCAGTTCTGATGCTCGACACGAATAACTAGAACGGCCTAGGGGAAAAGTGCGCATACCGTTGTAATCGGGCGAGTTTCTACTTCCAGATGCAACAGAAATTTTGCGGATTGGTCAATCCGTTCGCGAGATATGGCTGTTTGGAGGTAAGAAACGCTTGAGAAACTCACAATTTTCGCAGTTCTGATGCTCGAAACGAATAACTAGAACCGCCTAGGGGAAAAGTGCGCATACCGTTGTAATCGGGCGAGTTTCTACTTTCAGATGCAACAGAAATTTTGCGGATTGATCAATCCGTTCGCGAGATATGGCAGTTTGGAGATAAGAAACGCTTGAGAAACTCAAAATTTTCGCAGTTCTGATGCTCGACACGAATAACTAGAACGGCCTAGGGGCAAAGTGCGCATACCGTTGTAATTGGGCGAGTTTCTACTTTCAGATGCAACAGAAATTTTGCGGATTGGTCGATCCGTTCGCGAGATATGGCAGTTTGGAGGTAAGAAACGCTTGAGAAACTCAAAATTTTCGCAGTTCTGATGCTCGACACGAATAACTAGAACGGCCTAGGGGCAAAGTGCGCATACCGCTGTAATCGGGCGAGTTTCTGCTTTCAGATGCAACAGAAATTTTGCGGATTGGTCGATCCGTTCGCGAGATATGACAGTTTGGAGGTAAGAAACGCTTGAGAAACTCAAAATTTTCGCAGTTCTGATGTTCGAAACGAGTAACTAGAACGGCCTAGGGGAAAAGTACGCATACCGTTGTAATCGGGCGAGTTTCTACTTTTAGATGCAACAGAAATTTTGCGGATTGGTCAATCCGTTCGCGAGGTATGGCAGTTTGGAGGAAAGAAACGCTTGAGAAACTCAAAATTTTCGCAGTTCTGATGCTCGAAATGAATAACTGGAACGGCCTAGGGGAGAAGAACGCATACCGTTGTAATCGGGCGTGTTTCTACTTTCAGATGCAACAGAAATTTTGCGGATTGGTCGATCCGTTCGCGAGATATGGCAGTTTGGAGGTAAGAAACGCTTGAGAAACTCAAAATTTTCGCAGTTCTGATGCTCGACACGAATAACTAGAACGGCCTAGGGGCAAAGTGCGCATACCGTTGTAATCGGGCGAGTTTCTACTTTCAGATGCAACAGAAATTTTGCGGATTGGTCGATCCGTTCGCGAGATGTGGCAGTTTGGAAGTAAGAAACGCTTGAGAAACTCAAAATTTTCGCAGTTCTGACGCTCGAAACGAGTAACGAGAACGGCCTAGGGGAAAAGTACGCATACCGTTGTAATCGGTCGAGTTTCTACTTTTAGATGCAACAGAAATTTTGCGGATTGGTCAATCCGTTCGCGAGGTATGGCAGTTTGGAGGTAAGAAACGCTTGAGAAACTCAAAATTTTCGCAGTTCTGATGCTCGAAATGAATAACTGGAACGGCCTAGGGGAGAAGAACGCGTACCGTTGTAATCGGGCGAGTTTCTACTTTCAGATGCAACAGAAATTTTGCGGATTGGTCAATCCGTTCGCGAGATATGGCAGTTTGGAGGTAAGAAACGCTTGAGAAACTCAAAATTTTCGCAGTTCTGATGCTCGAAACGAGTAACTAGAACGGCCTAGGGGAAAAGTGCGCATACCGTTGTAATCGGGCGAGTTTCTACTTTTAGATGCAACGGAAATTTTGCGGATTGGTCAATCCGTTCGCGAGGTATGGCAGTTTGGATGTAAGAAACGCTTGAGAAACTCAAAATTTTCGCAGTTCTGATGCTCGAAATGAATAACTGGAACGGCCTAGGGGAGAAGAACGCATACCGTTGTAATCGGGCGAGTTTCTACTTTCAGATGCAACAGAAATTTTGCGGATTGGTCAATCCGTTCGCGAGGTATGGCAGTTTGGAGGTAAGAAACGCTTGAGAAACTCAAAATTTTCGCAGTGCTGATGCTCGAAACGAGTAACTAGAACGGCCTAGGGGAAAAGTACGCATACCGTTGTAATCGGGCGAGTTTCTACTTTTAGATGCAACAGAAATTTTGCGGATTGGTCAATCCGTTCGCGAGATATGGCAGTTTGGATGTAAGAAACGCTTGAGAAACTCAAAATTTTCCCAGTTCTGATGCTCGACACGAATAACTAGAACGGCCTAGGGGAAAAGTGCGCATACCGTTGTAATCGGGCGAGTTTCTACTTTCAGATGCAACAGAAATTTTGCGGATTGATCAATCCGTTCGCGAGATATGGCAGTTTGGAGATAAGAAACGCTTGAGAAACTCAAAATTTTCGCAGTTCTGATGCTCGACACGAATAACTAGAACGGCCTAGGGGCAAAGTGCGCATACCGTTGTAATTGGGCGAGTTTCTACTTTCAGATGCAACAGAAATTTTGCGGATTGGTCGATCCGTTCGCGAGATATGGCAGTTTGGAGGTAAGAAACGCTTCAGAAACTCAAAATTTTCGCAGTTCTGATGCTCGACACGAATAACTAGAACGGCCTAGGGGCAAAGTGCGCATACCGTTGTAATCGGGCGAGTTTCTACTTTCAGATGCAACAGAAATTTTGCGGATTGGTCGATCCGTTCGCGAGATGTGGCAGTTTGGAAGTAAGAAACGCTTGAGAAACTCAAAATTTTCGCAGTTCTGATGCTCGAAACGAGTAACTAAAACGGCCTAGGGGAAAAGTACGCATACCGTTGTAATCGGGCGAGTTTCTACTTTCAGATGCAACAGAAATTTTGCGGATTGGTCAATCCGTTCGCGAGGTATGGCAGTTTGGAGGTAAGAAACGCTTGAGAAACTCAAAATTTTCGCAGTTCTGATGCTCGAAACGAGTAACTAGAACGGCCTAGGGGCAAAGTGCGCATACCGTTGTAATCGGGCGAGTTTCTACTTTCAGATGCAACAGAAATTTTGCGGATTGGTCAATCCGTTCGCGAGGTATGGCAGTTTGGAGGTAAGAAACGCTTGAGAAACTCAAAATTTTCGCAGTTCTGATGCTCGAAACGAGTAACTAGAACGGCCTAGGGGAAAAGTACGCATACCGTTGTAATCGGGCGAGTTTCTACTTTCAGATGCAACAGAAATTTTGCGGATTGGTCGATCCGTTCGCGAGATGTGGCAGTTTGGAAGTAAGAAACGCTTGAGAAACTCAAAATTTTCGCAGTTCTGATGCTCGACACGAATAACTAGAACGGCCTAGGGGCAAAGTGCGCATACCGTTGTAATCGGGCGAGTTTCTACTTTCAGATGCAACAGAAATTTTGCGGATTGGTCGATCCGTTCGCGAGATGTGGCAGTTTGGAAGTAAGAAACGCTTGAGAAACTCAAAATTTTCGCAGTTCTGATGCTCGAAACGAGTAACTAGAACGGCCTAGGGGAAAAGTGCGCATACCGTTGTAATCGGGCGAGTTTCTACTTTTAGATGCAACGGAAATTTTGCGGATTGGTCAATCCGTTCGCGAGGTATGGCAGTTTGGATGTAAGAAACGCTTGAGAAACTCAAAATTTTCGCAGTTCTGATGCTCGAAATGAATAACTGGAACGGCCTAGGGGAGAAGAACGCATACCGTTGTAATCGGGCGAGTTTCTACTTTCAGATGCAACAGAAATTTTGCGGATTGGTCAATCCGTTCGCGAGGTATGGCAGTTTGGAGGTAAGAAACGCTTGAGAAACTCAAAATTTTCGCAGTTCTGATGCTCGAAACGAGTAACTAGAACGGCCTAGGGGAAAAGTACGCATACCGTTGTAATCGGGCGAGTTTCTACTTTTAGATGCAACAGAAATTTTGCGGATTGGTCAATCCGTTCGCGAGATATGGCAGTTTGGATGTAAGAAACGCTTGAGAAACTCAAAATTTTCCCAGTTCTGATGCTCGACACGAATAACTAGAACGGCCTAGGGGAAAAGTGCGCATACCGTTGTAATCGGGCGAGTTTCTACTTTCAGATGCAACAGAAATTTTGCGGATTGATCAATCCGTTCGCGAGATATGGCAGTTTGGAGATAAGAAACGCTTGAGAAACTCAAAATTTTCGCAGTTCTGATGCTCGACACGAATAACTAGAACGGCCTAGGGGCAAAGTGCGCATACCGTTGTAATTGGGCGAGTTTCTACTTTCAGATGCAACAGAAATTTTGCGGATTGGTCGATCCGTTCGCGAGATATGGCAGTTTGGAGGTAAGAAACGCTTGAGAAACTCAAAATTTTCGCAGTTCTGATGCTCGACACGAATAACTAGAACGGCCTAGGGGCAAAGTGCGCATACCGTTGTAATCGGGCGAGTTTCTACTTTCAGATGCAACAGAAATTTTGCGGATTGGTCGATCCGTTCGCGAGATGTGGCAGTTTGGAAGTAAGAAACGCTTGAGAAACTCAAAATTTTCGCAGTTCTGATGCTCGAAACGAGTAACTAGAACGGCCTAGGGGAAAAGTACGCATACCGTTGTAATCGGGCGAGTTTCTACTTTCAGATGCAACAGAAATTTTGCGGATTGGTCAATCCGTTCGCGAGGTATGGCAGTTTGGAGGTAAGAAACGCTTGAGAAACTCAAAATTTTCGCAGTTCTGATGCTCGAAACGAGTAACTAGAACGGCCTAGGGGCAAAGTGCGCATACCGTTGTAATCGGGCGAGTTTCTACTTTCAGATGCAACAGAAATTTTGCGGATTGGTCAATCCGTTCGCGAGGTATGGCAGTTTGGAGGTAAGAAACGCTTGAGAAACTCAAAATTTTCGCAGTTCTGATGCTCGAAACGAGTAACTAGAACGGCCTAGGGGAAAAGTACGCATACCGATGTAATCGGGCGAGTTTCTACTTTCAGATGGAACAGAAATTTTGCGGATTGGTCGATCCGTTCGCGAGATGTGGCAGTTTGGAAGTAAGAAACGCTTGAGAAACTCAAAATTTTCGCAGTTCTGATGCTCGACACGAATAACTAGAACGGCCTAGGGGCAAAGTGCGCATACCGTTGTAATCGGGCGAGTTTCTACTTTCAGATGCAACAGAAATTTTGCGGATTGGTCGATCCGTTCGCGAGATGTGGCAGTTTGGAAGTAAGAAACGCTTGAGAAACTCAAAATTTTCGCAGTTCTGATGCTCGAAACGAGTAACTAGAACGGCCTAGGGGAAAAGTGCGCATACCGTTGTAATCGGGCGAGTTTCTACTTTTAGATGCAACGGAAATTTTGCGGATTGGTCAATCCGTTCGCGAGGTATGGCAGTTTGGATGTAAGAAACGCTTGAGAAACTCAAAATTTTCGCAGTTCTGATGCTCGAAATGAATAACTGGAACGGCCTAGGGGAGAAGAACGCATACCGTTGTAATCGGGCGAGTTTCTACTTTCAGATGCAACAGAAATTTTGCGGATTGGTCAATCCGTTCGCGAGGTATGGCAGTTTGGAGGTAAGAAACGCTTGAGAAACTCAAAATTTTCGCAGTTCTGATGCTCGAAACGAGTAACTAGAACGGCCTAGGGGAAAAGTACGCATACCGTTGTAATCGGGCGAGTTTCTACTTTTAGATGCAACAGAAATTTTGCGGATTGGTCAATCCGTTCGCGAGATATGGCAGTTTGGATGTAAGAAACGCTTGAGAAACTCAAAATTTTCGCAGTTCTGATGCTCGACACGAATAACTAGAACGGCCTAGGGGAAAAGTGCGCATACCGTTGTAATCGGGCGAGTTTCTACTTCCAGATGCAACAGAAATTTTGCGGATTGGTCAATCCGTTCGCGAGATATGGCTGTTTGGAGGTAAGAAACGCTTGAGAAACTCACAATTTTCGCAGTTCTGATGCTCGAAACGAATAACTAGAACCGCCTAGGGGAAAAGTGCGCATACCGTTGTAATCGGGCGAGTTTCTACTTTCAGATGCAACAGAAATTTTGCGGATTGATCAATCCGTTCGCGAGATATGGCAGTTTGGAGATAAGAAACGCTTGAGAAACTCAAAATTTTCGCAGTTCTGATGCTCGACACGAATAACTAGAACGGCCTAGGGGCAAAGTGCGCATACCGTTGTAATTGGGCGAGTTTCTACTTTCAGATGCAACAGAAATTTTGCGGATTGGTCGATCCGTTCGCGAGATATGGCAGTTTGGAGGTAAGAAACGCTTGAGAAACTCAAAATTTTCGCAGTTCTGATGCTCCACACGAATAACTAGAACGGCCTAGGGGCAAAGTGCGCATACCGCTGTAATCGGGCGAGTTTCTGCTTTCAGATGCAACAGAAATTTTGCGGATTGGTCGATCCGTTCGCGAGATATGACAGTTTGGAGGTAAGAAACGCTTGAGAAACTCAAAATTTTCGCAGTTCTGATGTTCGAAACGAGTAACTAGAACGGCCTAGGGGAAAAGTACGCATACCGTTGTAATCGGGCGAGTTTCTACTTTTAGATGCAACAGAAATTTTGCGGATTGGTCAATCCGTTCGCGAGGTATGGCAGTTTGGAGGTAAGAAACGCTTGAGACACTCAAAATTTTCGCAGTTCTGAAGCTCGAAATGAATAACTGGAACGGCCTAGGGGAAAACTACACCTACCGTTGTAATCGGGCGAGTTTCTACTTTCAGACGCAACAGAAATTTTGCGGATTGGTCAATCCGTTCGCGAGATATGGCAGTTTGGAAGTAAGAAACGCTTGAGAAACGCAAAATTTTCGCAGTTCTGATGCTCGAAACGAATAACTAGTACGGCCTAGGGGAAAACTACACCTACCGTTGTAATCGGGCGAGTTTCTACTTTCAGATGCAACAGAAATTTTGCGGATTGGTCAATCCGTTCGCGAGATATGGCAGTTTGGAGGTAAGAAACACTTGAGAAACTCAAAATTTTCGCAGTTCTGATGCTCGAAACGAATAACTAGAACCGCCTAGGGGAAAAGTGCGCATACCGTTGTAATCGGGCGAGTTTCTACTTTCAGATGCAACAGAAATTTTGCGGATTGATCAATCCGTTCGCGAGATATGGCAGTTTGGAGATAAGAAACGCTTGAGAAACTCAAAATTTTCGCAGTTCTGATGCTCGAAACGAATAACTAGAACGGCCTAGGGGAAAACTACACCTACCGTTGTAATCGGGCGAGTTTCTACTTTCAGATGCAACAGAAATTATGCGGATTTGTCAATCCGTTCGCGAGATATGGCAGTTTGGAGGTAAGAAACGCTTGAGAAACTCAAAATTTTCGCAGTTCTAATGCTCGAAACGAGTAACTAGAACGTCATAGGGGAACAGTACGCATACCGTTGTAATCGGGCGAGTTTCTACTTTCAGATGCAACAGAAATTTTGCGAATTGGTCAATCCGTTCGCGAGATATGGCAGTTTGGAGATAAGAAAAGCATGAGAAACTCAAAATTTTCGCAGTTCTGATGCTCGACACGAATAACTTGGACGGCCTAGGGGAAATGTGCGCACGCCGTTGTAATCGGGCGAGTTTCTACTTTCAGATGCAACAGAAATTTTGCGGATTGGTCAACCCGTTCGCGAGATATGACAGTTTGGAGGTAAGAAACGCTTGAGAAACTCAAAATTTTCGCAGTTCTGATGCTCGAAACGAGTAACTAGAACGGGCTAGGGGAAAAGTACGCATACCGTTGTAATCGGGCGAGTTTCTACTTTTAGATGCAACGGAAATTTTGCGGATTGGTCAATCCGTTCGCGAGGTATGGCAGTTTGGAGGTAAGAAACGCTTGAGAAACTCAAAATTTTCGCAGTTCTGATGCTCGAAATGAATAACTGGAACGGCCTAGGGGAGAAGAACGCATACCGTTGTAATCGGGCGAGTTTCTACTTTCAGATGCAACAGAAATTTTGCGGATTGGTCGATCCGTTCGCGAGATATGGCAGTTTGGAGGTAAGAAACGCTTGAGAAACTCAAAATTTTCGCAGTTCTGATGCTCGACACGAATAACTAGAACGGCCTAGGGGCAAAGTGCGCATACCGTTGTAATCGGGCGAGTTTCTACTTTCAGATGCAACAGAAATTTTGCGGATTGGTCGATCCGTTCGCGAGATGTGGCAGTTTGGAAGTAAGAAACGCTTGAGAAACTCAAAATTTTCGCAGTTCTGATGCTCGAAACGAGTAACGAGAACGGCCTAGGGGAAAAGTACGCATACCGTTGTAATCGGTCGAGTTTCTACTTTTAGATGCAACAGAAATTTTGCGGATTGGTCAATCCGTTCGCGAGGTATGGTAGTTTGGAGGTAAGAAACGCTTGAGAAACTCAAAATTTTCGCAGTTCTGATGCTCGAAATGAATAACTGGAACGGCCTAGGGGAGAAGAACGCATACCGTTGTAATCGGGCGAGTTTCTACTTTCAGATGCATCAGAAATTTTGCGGATTGGTCAATCCGTTCGCGAGATATGGCAGTTTGGAGGTAAGAAACGCTTGAGAAACTCAAAATTTTCGCAGTTCTGATGCTCGAAACGAGTAACTAGAACGGCCTAGGGGAAAAGTGCGCATACCGTTGTAATCGGGCGAGTTTCTACTTTTAGATGCAACGGAAATTTTGCGGATTGGTCAATCCGTTCGCGAGGTATGGCAGTTTGGATGTAAGAAACGCTTGAGAAACTCAAAATTTTCGCAGTTCTGATGCTCGACACGAATAACTAGAACGGCCTAGGGGCAAAGTGCGCATACCGTTGTAATCGGGCGAGTTTCTACTTTTAGATGCAACAGAAATTTTGCGGATTGGTCAATCCGTTCGCGAGGTATGGCAGTTTGGAGGTAAGAAACGCTTGAGAAACTCAAAATTTTCGCAGTTCTGATGCTCGAAACGAGTAACTAGAACGGCCTAGGGGAAAAGTGCGCATACCGTTGTAATCGGGCGAGTTTCTACTTTCTGATGCAACAGAAATTTTGCGGATTGGTCGATCCGTTCGCGAGATGTGGCAGTTTGGAAGTAAGAAACGCTTGAGAAACTCAAAATTTTCGCAGTTCTGATGCTCGAAACGAGTAACTAGAACGGCCTAGGGGAAAAGTACGCATACCGTTGTAATCGGGCGAGTTTCTACTTTTAGATGCAACAGAAATTTTGCGGATTGGTCAATCCGTTCGCGAGGTATGGCAGTTTGGAGGTAAGAAACGCTTGAGAAACTCAAAATTTTCGCAGTTCTGAAGCTCGAAATGAATAACTGGAACGGCCTAGGGGAAAACTACACCTACCGTTGTAATCGGGCGAGTTTCTACATTCAGATGCAACAGAAATTTTGCGGATTGGTCAATCCGTTCGCGAGATATGGCAGTTTGGAGGTAAGAAACGCTTGAGAAACGCAAAATTTTCGCAGTTCTGATGCTCGACACGAATAACTAGAACGGCCTAGGGGCAAAGTGCGCATACCTTTGTAATCGGGCGAGTTTCTACTTTCAGAGGCAACAGAAATTTTGCGGATTGGTCGATCCGTTCGCGAGATGTGGCAGTTTGGAAGTAAGAAACGCTTGAGAAACTCAAAATTTTCGCAGTTCTGATGCTCGAAACGAGTAACTAGAACGGCCTAGGGGAAAACTACACCTACCGTTGTAATCGGGCGAGTTTCTACTTTCAGATGCAACAGAAATTATGCGGATTTGTCAATCCGTTCGCGAGATATGGCAGTTTGGAGGTAAGAAACGCTTGAGAAACTCAAAATTTTCGCAGTTCTGATGCTCGAAACGAATACCTAGAACCGCCTAGGGGAAAAGTGCGCATACCGTTGTAATCGGGCGAGTTTCTACTTTCAGATGCAACAGAAATTTTGCGGATTGATCAATCCGTTCGCGAGATATGGCAGTTTGGAGATAAGAAACGCTTGAGAAACTCAAAATTTTCGCAGTTCTGATGCTCGACACGAATAACTAGAACAGCCTCGGGGCAAAGTGCGCATACCGTTGTAATTGGGCGAGTTTCTACTTTCAGATGCAACAGAAATTTTGCGGATTGGTCGATCCGTTCGCGAGATATGGCAGTTTGGAGGTAAGAAACGCTTGAGAAACTCAAAATTTTCGCAGTTCTGATGCTCGACACGAATAACTAGAACGGCCTAGGGGAAAAGTACGCATACCGTTGTAATCGGGCGAGTTTCTACTTTTAGATGCAACAGAAATTTTGCGGATTGGTCAATCCGTTCGCGAGGTATGGCAGTTTGGAGGTAAGAAACGCTTGAGAAACTCAAAATTTTCGCAGTTCTGAAACTCGAAATGAATAACTGGAACGGCCTAGGGGAAAACTACACCTACCGTTGTAATCGGGCGAGTTTCTACTTTCAGATGCAACAGAAATTTTGCGGATTGGTCAATCCGTTCGCGAGATATGGCAGATTGGATGTAAGAAACGCTTGAGAAACGCAAAATTTTCGCAGTTCTGATGCTCGACACGAATAACTAGAACGGCCTAGGGGCAAAGTGCGCATACCGTTGTAATCGGGCGAGTTTCTACTTTCAGATGCAACAGAAATTTTGCGGATTGGTCGATCCGTTCGCGAGATGTGGCAGTTTGGAAGTAAGAAACGCTTGAGAAACTCAAAATTTTCGCAGTTCTGATGCACGAAACGAGTAACTAGAACGGCCTAGGGGAAAACTACACCTACCGTTGTAATCGGGCGAGTTTCTACTTTCAGATGCAACAGAAATTATGCGGATTTGTCAATCCGTTCGCGAGATATGGCAGTTTGGAGGTAAGAAACGCTTGAGAAACTCAAAATTTTCGCAGTTCTAATGCTCGAAACGAGTAACTAGAACGTCATAGGGGAACAGTACGCATACCGTTGTAATCGGGCGAGTTTCTACTTTCAGATGCAACAGAAATTTTGCGAATTGGTCAATCCGTTCGCGAGATATGGCAGTTTGGAGATAAGAAAAGCATGAGAAACTCAAAATTTTCGCAGTTCTGATGCTCGACACGAATAACTAGGACGGCCTAGGGGAAATGTGCGCACGCCGTTGTAATCGGGCGAGTTTCTACTTTCAGATGCAACAGAAATTTTGCGGATTGGTCAACCCGTTCGCGAGATATGACAGTTTGGAGGTAAGAAACGCTTGAGAAACTCAAAATTTTCGCAGTTCTGATGCTCGAAACGAGTAACTAGAACGGCCTAGGGGAAAAGTACGCATACCGTTGTAATCGGGCGAGTTTCTACTTTTAGATGCAACGGAAATTTTGCGGATTGGTCAATCCGTTCGCGAGGTATGGCAGTTTGGAGGTAAGAAACGCTTGAGAAACTCAAAATTTTCGCAGTTCTGATGCTCGAAATGAATAACTGGAACGGCCTAGGGGAGAAGAACGCATACCGTTGTAATCGGGCGAGTTTCTACTTTCAGATGCAACAGAAATTTTGCGGATTGGTCGATCCGTTCGCGAGATATGGCAGTTTGGAGGTAAGAAACGCTTGAGAAACTCAAAATTTTCGCAGTTCTGATGCTCGACACGAATAACTAGAACGGCCTAGGGGCAAAGTGCGCATACCGTTGTAATCGGGCGAGTTTCTACTTTCAGATGCAACAGAAATTTTGCGGATTGGTCGATCCGTTCGCGAGATGTGGCAGTTTGGAAGTAAGAAACGCTTGAGAAACTCAAAATTTTCGCAGTTCTGATGCTCGAAACGAGTAACGAGAACGGCCTAGGGGAAAAGTACGCATACCGTTGTAATCGGTCGAGTTTCTACTTTTAGATGCAACAGAAATTTTGCGGATTGGTCAATCCGTTCGCGAGGTATGGTAGTTTGGAGGTAAGAAACGCTTGAGAAACTCAAAATTTTCGCAGTTCTGATGCTCGAAATGAATAACTGGAACGGCCTAGGGGAGAAGAACGCATACCGTTGTAATCGGGCGAGTTTCTACTTTCAGATGCATCAGAAATTTTGCGGATTGGTCAATCCGTTCGCGAGATATGGCAGTTTGGAGGTAAGAAACGCTTGAGAAACTCAAAATTTTCGCAGTTCTGATGCTCGAAACGAGTAACTAGAACGGCCTAGGGGAAAAGTGCGCATACCGTTGTAATCGGGCGAGTTTCTACTTTTAGATGCAACGGAAATTTTGCGGATTGGTCAATCCGTTCGCGAGGTATGGCAGTTTGGATGTAAGAAACGCTTGAGAAACTCAAAATTTTCGCAGTTCTGATGCTCGAAATGAATAACTGGAACGGCCTAGGGGAGAAGAACGCATACCGTTGTAATCGGGCGAGTTTCTACTTTCAGATGCAACAGAAATTTTGCGGATTGGTCAATCCGTTCGCGAGGTATGGCAGTTTGGAGGTAAGAAACGCTTGAGAAACTCAAAATTTTCGCAGTTCTGATGCTCGAAACGAGTAACTAGAACGGCCTAGGGGAAAAGTACGCACACCGTTGTAATCGGGCGAGTTTCTACTTTTAGATGCAACAGAAATTTTGTGGATTGGTCAATCCGTTCGCGAGATATGGCAGTTTGGAGGTAAGAAACGCTTGAGAAACTCAAAATTTTCGCAGTTCTGATGCTCGACACGAATAACTAGAACGGCCTAGGGGCAAAGTGCGCATACCGTTGTAATCGGGCGAGTTTCTACTTTCTGATGCAACAGAAATTTTGCGGATTGGTCGATCCGTTCGCGAGATGTGGCAGTTTGGAAGTAAGAAACGCTTGAGAAACTCAAAATTTTCGCAGTTCTGATGCTCGAAACGAGTAACTAGAACGGCCTAGGGGAAAAGTACGCATACCGTTGTAATCGGGCGAGTTTCTACTTTTAGATGCAACAGAAATTTTGCGGATTGGTCAATCCGTTCGCGAGGTATGGCAGTTTGGAGGTAAGAAACGCTTGAGAAACTCAAAATTTTCGCAGTTCTGAAGCTCGAAATGAATAACTGGAACGGCCTAGGGGAAAACTACACCTACCGTTGTAATCGGGCGAGTTTCTACTTTCAGATGCAACAGAAATTTTGCGGATTGGTCAATCCGTTCGCGAGATATGGCAGTTTGGAGGTAAGAAACGCTTGAGAAACGCAAAATTTTCGCAGTTCTGATGCTCGACACGAATAACTAGAACGGCCTAGGGGCAAAGTGCGCATACCTTTGTAATCGGGCGAGTTTCTACTTTCAGAGGCAACAGAAATTTTGCGGATTGGTCGATCCGTTCGCGAGATGTGGCAGTTTGGAAGTAAGAAACGCTTGAGAAACTCAAAATTTTCGCAGTTCTGATGCTCGAAACGAGTAACTAGAACGGCCTAGGGGAAAACTACACCTACCGTTGTAATCGGGCGAGTTTCTACTTTCAGATGCAACAGAAATTATGCGGATTTGTCAATCCGTTCGCGAGATATGGCAGTTTGGAGGTAAGAAACGCTTGAGAAACTCAAAATTTTCGCAGTTCTGATGCTCGAAACGAATACCTAGAACCGCCTAGGGGAAAAGTGCGCATACCGTTGAAATCGGGCGAGTTTCTACTTTCAGATGCAACAGAAATTTTGCGGATTGATCAATCCGTTCGCGAGATATGGCAGTTTGGAGATAAGAAACGCTTGAGAAACTCAAAATTTTCGCAGTTCTGATGCTCGACACGAATAACTAGAACAGCCTCGGGGCAAAGTGCGCATACCGTTGTAATTGGGCGAGATTCTACTTTCAGATGCAACAGAAATTTTGCGGATTGGTCGATCCGTTCGCGAGATATGGCAGTTTGGAGGTAAGAAACGCTTGAGAAACTCAAAATTTTCGCAGTTCTGATGCTCGACACGAATAACTAGAACGGCCTAGGGGAAAAGTACGCATACCGTTGTAATCGGGCGAGTTTCTACTTTTAGATGCAACAGAAATTTTGCGGATTGGTCAATCCGTTCGCGAGGTATGGCAGTTTGGAGGTAAGAAACGCTTGAGAAACTCAAAATTTTCGCAGTTCTGAAACTCGAAATGAATAACTGGAACGGCCTAGGGGAAAACTACACCTACCGTTGTAATCGGGCGAGTTTCTACTTTCAGATGCAACAGAAATTTTGCGGATTGGTCAATCCGTTCGCGAGATATGGCAGATTGGAGGTAAGAAACGCTTGAGAAACGCAAAATTTTCGCAGTTCTGATGCTCGACACGAATAACTAGAACGGCCTAGGGGCAAAGTGCGCATACCGTTGTAATCGGGCGAGTTTCTACTTTCAGATGCAACAGAAATTTTGCGGATTGGTCGATCCGTTCGCGAGATGTGGCAGTTTGGAAGTAAGAAACGCTTGAGAAACTCAAAATTTTCGCAGTTCTGATGCACGAAACGAGTAACTAGAACGGCCTAGGGGAAAACTACACCTACCGTTGTAATCGGGCGAGTTTCTACTTTCAGATGCAACAGAAATTATGCGGATTTGTCAATCCGTTCGCGAGATATGGCAGTTTGGAGGTAAGAAACGCTTGAGAAACTCAAAATTTTCGCAGTTCTGATGCTCGAAACGAATAACTAGAACGGCCTAGGGGCAAAGTGCGCATACCGTTGTAATCGGGCGAGTTTCTACTTTCAGATGCAACAGAAATTTTGCGGATTGGTCGATCCGTTCGCGAGATATGGCAGTTTGGAGGTAAGAAACGCTTGAGAAACTCAAAATTTTCGCAGTTCTGATGCTCGACACGAATAACTAGAACGGCCTAGGGGCAAAGTGCGCATACCGTTGTAATCGGGCGAGTTTCTACTTTCAGATGCAACAGAAATTTTGCGGATTGGTCGATCCGTTCGCGAGATATGGCAGTTTGGAGGTAAGAAATGCTTGAGAAACTCAAGATTTTCGCAGTTCTGATGCTCGAAACGAATAACTAGAATGGCCTAGGGGAAAACTACACCTACCGTTGTAATCGGGCGAGTTTATACTTTCAGATGCAACAGAAATTTTGCGAATTGGTCAATCCGTTCGCGAGATATGGCAGTTTGGAGGTAAGAAACGCTTGAGAAACTCAAAATTTTCGCAGTTCTGATGCTCGAAACGAGTAACTAGAACGGCCTAGGGGAAAAGTACGCATACCGTTGAAATCGGGCGAGTTTCTACTTTCAGATGCAACAGAAATTTTGCGGATTGATCAATCCGTTCGCGAGATATGGCAGTTTGGAGATAAGAAACGCTTGAGAAACTCAAAATTTTCGCAGTTCTGATGCTCGACACGAATAACTAGAACAGCCTCGGGGCAAAGTGCGCATACCGTTGTAATTGGGCGAGATTCTACTTTCAGATGCAACAGAAATTTTGCGGATTGGTCGATCCGTTCGCGAGATATGGCAGTTTGGAGGTAAGAAACGCTTGAGAAACTCAAAATTTTCGCAGTTCTGATGCTCGACACGAATAACTAGAACGGCCTAGGGGAAAAGTACGCATACCGTTGTAATCGGGCGAGTTTCTACTTTTAGATGCAACAGAAATTTTGCGGATTGGTCAATCCGTTCGCGAGGTATGGCAGTTTGGAGGTAAGAAACGCTTGAGAAACTCAAAATTTTCGCAGTTCTGAAACTCGAAATGAATAACTGGAACGGCCTAGGGGAAAACTACACCTACCGTTGTAATCGGGCGAGTTTCTACTTTCAGATGCAACAGAAATTTTGCGGATTGGTCAATCCGTTCGCGAGATATGGCAGATTGGAGGTAAGAAACGCTTGAGAAACGCAAAATTTTCGCAGTTCTGATGCTCGACACGAATAACTAGAACGGCCTAGGGGCAAAGTGCGCATACCGTTGTAATCGGGCGAGTTTCTACTTTCAGATGCAACAGAAATTTTGCGGATTGGTCGATCCGTTCGCGAGATGTGGCAGTTTGGAAGTAAGAAACGCTTGAGAAACTCAAAATTTTCGCAGTTCTGATGCACGAAACGAGTAACTAGAACGGCCTAGGGGAAAACTACACCTACCGTTGTAATCGGGCGAGTTTCTACTTTCAGATGCAACAGAAATTTTGCGGATTGGTCGATCCGTTCGCGAGATGTGGCAGTTTGGAAGTAAGAAACGCTTGAGAAACTCAAAATTTTCGCAGTTCTGATGCTCGAAACGAGTAACTAGAACGGCCTAGGGGAAAACTACACCTACCGTTGTAATCGGGCGAGTTTCTACTTTCAGATGCAACAGAAATTATGCGGATTTGTCAATCCGTTCGCGAGATATGGCAGTTTGGAGGTAAGAAACGCTTGAGAAACTCAAAATTTTCGTAGTTCTGATGCTCGAAACGAATACCTAGAACCGCCTAGGGGAAAAGTGCGCATACCGTTGTAATCGGGCGAGTTTCTACTTTCAGATGCAACAGAAATTTTGCGGATTGATCAATCCGTTCGCGAGATATGGCAGTTTGGAGATAAGAAACGCTTGAGAAACTCAAAATTATCGCAGTTCTGATGCTCGACACGAATAACTAGAACAGCCTAGGGGCAAAGTGCGCATACCGTTGTAATTGGGCGAGTTTCTACTTTCAGATGCAACAGAAATTTTGCGGATTGGTCGATCCGTTCGCGAGATATGGCAGTTTGGAGGTAAGAAACGCTTGAGAAACTCAAAATTTTCGCAGTTCTGATGCTCGACACGAATAACTAGAACGGCCTAGGGGAAAAGTACGCATACCGTTGTAATCGGGCGAGTTTCTACTTTTAGATGCAACAGAAATTTTGCGGATTGGTCAATCCGTTCGCGAGGTATGGCAGTTTGGAGGTAAGAAACGCTTGAGAAACTCAAAATTTTCGCAGTTCTGAAACTCGAAATGAATAACTGGAACGGCCTAGGGGAAAACTACACCTACCGTTGTAATCGGGCGAGTTTCTACTTTCAGATGCAACAGAAATTTTGCGGATTGGTCAATCCGTTCGCGAGATATGGCAGATTGGAGGTAAGAAACGCTTGAGAAACGCAAAATTTTCGCAGTTCTGATGCTCGACACGAATAACTAGAACGGCCTAGGGGCAAAGTGCGCATACCGTTGTAATCGGGCGAGTTTCTACTTTCAGATGCAACAGAAATTTTGCGGATTGGTCGATCCGTTCGCGAGATGTGGCAGTTTGGAAGTAAGAAACGCTTGAGAAACTCAAAATTTTCGCAGTTCTGATGCACGAAACGAGTAACTAGAACGGCCTAGGGGAAAACTACACCTACCGTTGTAATCGGGCGAGTTTCTACTTTCAGATGCAACAGAAATTATGCGGATTTGTCAATCCGTTCGCGAGATATGGCAGTTTGGAGGTAAGAAACGCTTGAGAAACGCAAAATTTTCGCAGTTCTGATGCTTGACACGAATAACTAGAACGGCCTAGGGGCAAAGTGCGCATACCGTTGTAATCGGGCGAGATTCTGCTTTCAGATGCAACAGAAATTTTGCGGATTGGTCGATCCGTTCGCGAGATGTGGCAGTTTGGAAGTAAGAAACGCTTGAGAAACTCAAAATTTTCGCAGTTCTGATGCTCGAAATTGAATAACTGGAACGGCCTAGGGGAAAACTACACCTACCGTTGTAATCGGGCGAGTTTTTACTTTCAGATGCAACAGAAATTTTGCGGATTGATCAATCCGTTCGCGAGATATGGCAGTTTGGAGGTAAGAAACGCTTGAGAAACTCAAAATTTTCGCAGTTCTGATGCACGAAACGAATAACAAGAACCGCCTAGGGGAAAAGAGCGCATACCGTTGTAATCGGGCGAGTTTCTACTTTCAGATGCAACAGAAATTTTGCGGATTGATCAATCCGTTCGCGAGATATGGCAGTTTGGAGATAAGAAACGCTTGAGAAACTCAAAATTTTCGCAGTTCTGATGGTCGAAACGAATGACTAGAACGGCCTAGGGGAGAAGTACGCATACCGTTGTAATCGGGCGAGTTTCTACTTTCAGATGCAACAGAAATTATGCGGATTTGTCAATCCGTTCGCGAGATATGGCAGTTTGGAAGTAAGAAACGCTTGAGAAACTCAAAATTTTCGCAGTTCTGATGCTCGAAACGAGTAACTAGAACGGCCTAGGGGAAAAGAACGCACACCGTTGTAATCGGGCGAGTTTCTACTTTTAGATGCAACAGAAATTTTGTGGATTGGTCAATCCGTTCGCGAGATATGGCAGTTTGGATGTAAGAAACGCTTGAGAAACTCAAAATTTTCGCAGTTCTGATGCTCGACACGAATAACTAGAACGGCCTAGGGGAAAAGTGCGCATACCGTTGTAATCGGGCGAGTTTCTACTTTCAGATGCAACAGAAATTTTGCGGATTGATCAATCCGTTCGCGAGATATGGCAGTTTGGAGATAAGAAACGCTTGAGAAACACAAAATTTTCGCAGTTCTGATGCTCGACACGAATAACTAGAACGGCCTAGGGGCAAAGTGCGCATACCGTTGTAATTGGGCGAGTTTCTACTTTCAGATGCAACAGAAATTTTGCGGATTGGTCGATCCGTTCGCGAGATATGGCAGTTTGGAGGTAAGAAACGCTTGAGAAACTCAAAATTTTCGCAGTTCTGATGCTCGACACGAATAACTAGAACGGCCTAGGGGCAAAGTGCGCATACCGTTGTAATCGGGCGAGTTTCTACTTTCAGATGCAACAGAAATTTTGCGGATTGGTCGATCCGTTCGCGAGATGTGGCAGTTTGGAAGTAAGAAACGCTTGAGAAACTCAAAATTTTCGCAGTTCTGATGCTCGAAACGAGTAACTAGAACGGCCTAGGGGAAAAGTACGCATACCGTTGTAATCGGGCGAGTTTCTACTTTTAGATGCAACAGAAATTTTGCGGATTGGTCAATCCGTTCGCGAGGTATGGCAGTTTGGAGGTAAGAAACGCTTGAGAAACTCAAAATTTTCGCAGTTCTGAAGCTCGAAATGAATAACTGGAACGGCCTAGGGGAAAACTACACCTACCGTTGTAATCGGGCGAGTTTCTACTTTCAGATGCAACAGAAATTTTGCGGATTGGTCGATCCGTTCGCGAGATATGGCAGTTTGGAGGTAAGAAACGCTTGAGAAACTCAAAATTTTCGCAGTTCTGATGCTCGACACGAATAACTAGAACGGCCTAGGGGAAAAGTACGCATACCGTTGTAATCGGGCGAGTTTCTACTTTTAGATGCAACAGAAATTTTGCGGATTGGTCAATCCGTTCGCGAGGTATGGCAGTTTGGAGGTAAGAAACGCTTGAGAAACTCAAAATTTTCGCAGTTCTGAAACTCGAAATGAATAACTGGAACGGCCTAGGGGAAAACTACACCTACCGTTGTAATCGGGCGAGTTTCTACTTTCAGATGCAACAGAAATTTTGCGGATTGGTCAATCCGTTCGCGAGATATGGCAGATTGGAGGTAAGAAACGCTTGAGAAACGCAAAATTTTCGCAGTTCTGATGCTCGACACGAATAACTAGAACGGCCTAGGGGCAAAGTGCGCATACCGTTGTAATCGGGCGAGTTTCTACTTTCAGATGCAACAGAAATTTTGCGGATTGGTCGATCCGTTCGCGAGATGTGGCAGTTTGGAAGTAAGAAACGCTTGAGAAACTCAAAATTTTCGCAGTTCTGATGCACGAAACGAGTAACTAGAACGGCCTAGGGGAAAACTACACCTACCGTTGTAATCGGGCGAGTTTCTACTTTCAGATGCAACAGAAATTATGCGGATTTGTCAATCCGTTCGCGAGATATGGCAGTTTGGAGGTAAGAAACGCTTGAGAAACGCAAAATTTTCGCAGTTCTGATGCTTGACACGAATAACTAGAACGGCCTAGGGGCAAAGTGCGCATACCGTTGTAATCGGGCGAGATTCTGCTTTCAGATGCAACAGAAATTTTGCGGATTGGTCGATCCGTTCGCGAGATGTGGCAGTTTGGAGGTAAGAAACGCTTGAGAAACTCAAAATTTTCGCAGTTATTCTGCTCGACACGAATAACTAGGACGGCCTAGGGGAAATGTGCGCATGCCGTTGTAATCGGGCGAGTTTCTACCTTCAGATGCAACAGAAATTTTGCGGATTGGTCAATCCGTTCGCGAGATATGGCAGTTTGGAGGTAAGAAACGCTTGAGAAACTCAAAATTTTCGCAGTTCTGATGCTCGACACGAATAACTAGGACGGCCTAGGGGAAATGTGCGCATGCCGTTGTAATCGGGCGAGTTTCTACTTTCAGATGCAACAGAAATTTTGCGGATTGGTCAATCCGTTCGCGAGATATGGCAGTTTGGAGGTAAGAAACGCTTGAGAAACTCAAAATTTTCGCAGTTCTGATGCTCGACACGAATAACCAGAACGGCCTAGGGGAAAACTACACCTACCGTTGTAATCGGGCGAGTTTCTACTTTCAGATGCAACAGAAATTTTGCGGATTGATCAATCCGTTCGCGAGATATGGCAGTTTGGAGAAAAGAAACGCTTGAGAAACTCAAAATTTTCGCAGTTCTGATGCTCGAAACGAATGAGTAGAACGGCCTAGGGGAAAACTACACCTACCGTTGTAATCGGGCGAGTTTCTACTTTCAGATGCAACAGAAATTTTGCGGATTGGTCAATCCGTTCGCGAGGCATGGCAGTTTGGAGGTAAGAAACGCTTGAGAAACTCAAAATTTTCGCAGTTCTGATGCTCGAAACGAGTAACTAGAACGGCCTAGGGGAAAAGTACGCATACCGTTGTAATCGGGCGAGTTTCTACTTCCAGATGCAACAGAAATTTTGCGGATTGGTCAGTCCGTTCGCGAGATATGGCAGTTTGGAGGTAAGAAACGCTTGAGAAACTCAAAATTTTCGCAGTTCTGATGCTCGAAACGAATAACTAGAACCGCCTAGGGGAAAAGTGCGCACACCGTTGTAATCGGGCGAGTTTCTACTTTCAGATGCAACAGAAATTTTGCGGATTGATCAATCCGTTCGCGAGATATGGCAGTTTGGAGATTAGAAACGCTTGAGAAACTCAAAGTTTTCGCAGTTCTGATGCTCGACACGAATAACTAGAACGGCCTAGGGGCAGTGTGCGCATACCGTTGTAATCGGGCGAGTTTCTACTTTCAGATGCAACAGAAATTATGCGGATTGGTCCATCCGTTCGCGAGATATGGCAGTTTGGAGGTAAGAATCGCTTGAGAAACTCAAAATTTTCGCAGTTCTGATGCTCGAAACGAATAACTAGGACCGCCTAGGGGAGAAGAACGCATACCGTTGTAATCGGGCGAGTTTCTACTTTTAGATGCAACAGAAATTTTGCGGATTGGTCAATCCGTTCGCGAGGCATGGCAGTTTGGAGGTAAGAAACGCTTGAGAAACTCAAAATTTTCGCAGTTCTGATGCTCGAAATGAATAACTGGAACGGTCTATGGGAAAACTACACCTACCGTTGTATTCGGGCGAGTTTCTACTTTCAGATGCAACAGAAATTTTGCGGATTGGTCAATCCGTTCGCGAGATATGGCAGTTTGGAGGTAAGAAACGCTTGAGAAACGCAAAATTTTCGCAGTTCTGATGCTTGACACGAATAACTAGAACGGCCTAGGGGCAAAGTGCGCATACCGTTGTAATCGGGCGAGTTTCTACTTTCAGATGCAACAGAAATTTTGCGGATTGATCAATCCGTTCGCGAGATATGGCAGTTTGGAGATAAGAAACGCTTGAGAAACTCAAAATTTTCGCAGTTCTGATGCTCGAAACGAATAACTAGAACGGCCTAGGGGAAAACTACACCTACCGTTGTAATCGGGCGAGTTTCTACTTTCAGATGCAACAGAAATTATGCGGATTTGTCAATCCGTTCGCGAGATATGGCAGTTTGGAGGTAAGAAACGCTTGAGAAACGCAAAATTTTCGCAGTTCTGATGCTTGACACGAATAACTAGAACGGCCTAGGGGAAAAGTGCGCATACCGCTGTAATCGGGCGAGTTTCTACTTTCAGATGCCACAGAAATTTTGCGGATTGATCAATCCGTTCGCGAGATACGGCAGTTTGGAGATAAGAAACGCTTGAGAAACTCAAAATTTTCGCAGTTCTGATGCTCGACACGAATAACTAGAACGGCCTAGGGGCAAAGTGCGCATACCGTTGTAATCGGGCGAGTTTCTACTTTCAGATGCAACAGAAATTTTGCGGATTGGTCGATCCGTTCGCGAGATGTGGCAGTTTGGAAGTAAGAAACGCTTGAGAAACACAAAATTTTCGCAGTTCTGATGCTCGAAACGAGTAACTAGAACGGCCTAGGGGAAAAGTACGCATACCGTTGTAATCGGGCGAGTTTCTACTTTTAGATGCAACAGAAATTTTGCGGATTGGTCAATCCGTTCGCGAGGTATGGCAGTTTGGAGGTAAGAAACGCTTGAGAAACTCAAAATTTTCGCAGTTCTGATGCTCGAAATGAATAACTGGAACGGCCTAGGGGAAAACTACACCTACCGTTGTAATCGGACGAGTTTCTACTTTCAGATGCAACAGAAATTTTGAGGATTGGTCAATCCGTTCGCGAGATATGGCAGTTTGGAGGTAAGAAACGCTTGAGAAACGCAAAATTTTCGCAGTTCTGATGCTTGACACGAATAACTAGAACGGCCTAGGGGAAAACTACACCTACCGTTGTAATCGGGCGAGTTTCTACTTTCAGATGCAACAGAAATAATGCGGATTTGTCAATCCGTTCGCGAGATATGGCAGTTTGGAGGTAAGAAACGCTTGAGAAACGCAAAATTTTCGCAGTTCTGATGCTTGACACGAATAACTAGAACGGCCTAGGGGAAAAGTGCGCATACCGTTGTAATCGGGCGAGTTTCTACTTTCAGATGCCACAGAAATTTTGCGGATTGATCAATCCGTTCGCGAGATATGGCAGTTTGGAGATAAGAAACGCTTGAGAAACTCAAAATTTTCGCAGTTCTGATGCTCGACACGAATAACTAGAACGGCCTAGGGGCAAAGTACGCATACCGTTGTAATCGGGCGAGTTTCTACTTTTAGATGCAACAGAAATTTTGCGGATTGGTCAATCCGTTCGCGAGGTATGGCAGTTTGGAGGTAAGAAACGCTTGAGAAACTCAAAATTTTCGCAGTTCTGATGCTCGAAATGAATAACTGGAACGGCCTAGGGGAAAACTACACCTACCGTTGTAATCGGACGAGTTTCTACTTTCAGATGCAACAGAAATTTTGAGGATTGGTCAATCCGTTCGCGAGATATGGCAGTTTGGAGGTAAGAAACGCTTGAGAAACGCAAAATTTTCGCAGTTCTGATGCTTGACACGAATAACTAGAACGGCCTAGGGGAAAACTACACCTACCGTTGTAATCGGGCGAGTTTCTACTTTCAGATGCAACAGAAATAATGCGGATTTGTCAATCCGTTCGCGAGATATGGCAGTTTGGAGGTAAGAAACGCTTGAGAAACGCAAAATTTTCGCAGTTCTGATGCTTGACACGAATAACTAGAACGGCCTAGGGGAAAAGTGCGCATACCGTTGTAATCGGGCGAGTTTCTACTTTCAGATGCCACAGAAATTTTGCGGATTGATCAATCCGTTCGCGAGATATGGCAGTTTGGAGATAAGAAACGCTTGAGAAACTCAAAATTTTCGCAGTTCTGATGCTCGACACGAATAACTAGAACGGCCTAGGGGCAAAGTGCGCATACCGTTGTATTCGGGCGAGTTTCTACTTTCAGATGCAACAGAAATTTTGCGGATTGGTCAATCCGTTCGCGAGATATGGCAGTTTGGAGGTAAGGAACGCATGAGAAACTCAAAATTTTCGCAGTTCTGATGCTCGACACGAATAACTAGGTCGGCCTAGGGGAAATGTGCGCATGCCGTTGTAATCGGGCGAGTTTCTACTTTCAGATGCAACAGAAATTTTGCGGATTGGTCAATCCGTTCGCGAGATATGGCAGTTTGGAGGTAAGAAACGCTTGAGAAACTCAAAATTTTCTCAGTTCTGATGCTCGACACGAATAACCAGACCGGCCTAGGGGAAAACTACACCTACCGTTGTAATCGGGCGAGTTTCTACTTTCAGATGCAACAGAAATAATGCGGATTTGTCAATCCGTTCGCGAGATATGGCAGTTTGGAGGTAAGAAACGCTTGAGAAACGCAAAATTTTCGCAGTTCTGATGCTTGACACGAATAACTAGAACGGCCTAGGGGAAAAGTGCGCATACCGTTGTAATCGGGCGAGTTTCTACTTTCAGATGCCACAGAAATTTTGCGGATTGATCAATCCGTTCGCGAGATATGGCAGTTTGGAGATAAGAAACGCTTGAGAAACTCAAAATTTTCGCAGTTTTGATGCTCGACACGAATAACTAGAACGGCCTAGGGGCAAAGTGCGCATACCGTTGTATTCGGGCGAGTTTCTACTTTCAGATGCAACAGAAATTTTGCGGATTGGTCAATCCGTTCGCGAGATATGGCAGTTTGGAGGTAAGAAACGCATGAGAAACTCAAAATTTTCGCAGTTCTGATGCTCGACACGAATAACTAGGTCGGCCTAGGGGAAATGTGCGCATGCCGTTGTAATCGGGCGAGTTTCTACTTTCAGATGCAACAGAAATTTTGCGGATTGGTCAATCCGTTCGCGAGATATGGCAGTTTGGAGGTAAGAAACGCTTGAGAAACTCAAAATTTTCTCAGTTCTGATGCTCGACACGAATAACCAGACCGGCCTAGGGGAAAACTACACCTACCGTTGTAATCGGGCGAGTTTCTACTTTCAGATGCAACAGAAATTTTGTGGATTGATCAATCCTTTCGCGAGATATGGCAGTTTGGAGAAAAGAAACGCTTGAGAAACTCAAAATTTTCGCAGTTCTGATGCTCGAAACGAATGACTAGAACGGCCTAGGGGAAAAGTACGCATACCGTTGTAATCGGGCGAGTTTCTACTTTCAGATGCAACAGAAATTATGCGGATTGGTCAATCCGTTCGCGAGATACGGCAGTTTGGAGGTAAGAAACGCTTGAGAAACTCAAAATTTTCGCAGTTCTGATGCTCGAAACGAGTAACTAGAACGGCCTAGGGGAAAAGTACGCATACCGTTGTAATCGGGCGAGTTTCTACTTTTAGATGCAACAGAAATTTTGCGGATTGGTCAATCCGTTCGCGAGATATGGCAGTTTGGATGTAAGAAACGCTTGAGAAACTCAAAATTTTCGCAGTTCTGATGCTCGTCACGAATAACTAGAACGGCCTAGGGGAAAAGTGGGCATACCGTTGTAATCGGGCGAGTTTCTACTTGCAGATGCAACAGAAATTTTGCGGATTGATCAATCCGTTCGCGAGATATGGCAGTTTGGAGATAAGAAACGCTTGAGAAACTCAAAATTTTCGCAGTTCTGATGGTCGAAACGAATGACTAGAACGGCCTAGGGGAGAAGTACGCATACCGTTGTAATCGGGCGAGTTTCTACTTTCAGATGCAACAGAAATTATGCGGATTTGTCAATCCGTTCGCGAGATATGGCAGTTTGGAAGTAAGAAACGCTTGAGAAACTCAAAATTTTCGCAGTTCTAATGCTCGAAACGAGTAACTAGAACGGCATAGGGGAAAAGTACGCACACCGTTGTAATCGGGCGAGTTTCTACTTTCAGATGCAACAGAAATTTTGCGGATTGGTCAATCCGTTCGCGAGATATGGCAGTTTGGATGTAAGAAACGCATGAGAAACTCAAAATTTTCGCAGTTTTGATGCACGACACGAATAACTAGGACGGCCTAGGGGAAATGTGCGCATGCCGTTGTAATCGGGCGAGTTTCTACTTTCAGATGCAACAGAAATTTTGCGGATTGTTCAATCCGTTCGCGAGATATGGCAGTTTGGAGGTAAGAAACGCTTGAGAAACTCAAAATTTTCGCAGTTCTGATGCTCGACACGAATAACCAGAACGGCCTAGGGGAAAACTACACCTACCGTTGTAATCGGGCGAGTTTCTACTTTCAGATGCAACAGAAATTTTGCGGATTGATCAATCCGTTCGCGAGGCATGGCAGTTTGGAGGTAAGAAACGCTTGAGAAACTCAAAATTTTCGCAGTTCTGATGCTCGAAACGAGTAACTAGAACGGCCTAGGGGAAAAGTACGCATACCGTTGTAATCGGGCGAGTTTCTACTTTTAGATGCAACAGAAATTTTGCGGATTGGTCAGTCCGTTCGCGAGATATGGCAGTTTGGAGGTAAGAAACGCTTGAGAAACTCAAAATTTTCGCAGTTCTGATGCTCGAAACGAATAACTAGAACCGCCTAGGGGAAAAGTGCGCATACCGTTGTAATCGGATGAGTTTCTACTTTCAGATGCAACAGAAATTTTGCGGATTGATCAATCCGTTCGCGAGATATGGCAGTTTGGAGATTAGAAACGCTTGAGAAACTCAAAATTTTCGCAGTTCTGATGCTCGACACGAATAACTAGAACGGCCTAGGGGCAGTGTGCGCATACCGTTGTAATCGGGCGAGTTTCTACTTTCAGATGCAACAGAAATTTTGCGGATTGGTCGATCCGTTCGCGAGATGTGGCAGTTTGGAAGTAAGAAACGCTTGAGAAATTCAAAATTTTCGCAGTTCTGATGCTCGAAACGAGTAACTAGAACGGCCTAGGGGAAAAGTACGCATACCGTTGTAATCGGGCGAGTTTCTACTTTTAGATGCAACAGAAATTTTGCGGATTGGTCAATCCGTTCGCGAGGCATGGCAGTTTGGAGGTAAGAAACGCTTGAGAAACTCAAAATTTTCGCAGTTCTGATGCTCGACACGAATAACTAGAACGGCCTAGGGGCAAAGTGCGCATACCGTTGTAATCGGGCGAGTTTCTACTTTCAGATGCAACAGAAATTTTGCGGATTGGTCGATCCGTTCGCGAGATGTGGCAGTTTGGAAGTAAGAAACGCTTGAGAAACTCAAAATTTTCGCAGTTCTGATGCTTGACACGAATAACTAGAACGGCCTAGGGGCAAAGTGCGCATACCGCTGTAATCGGGCGAGTTTCTACTTTCAGATGCAACAGAAATTTTGCGGATTGATCAATCCGTTCGCGAGATATGGCAGTTTGGAGATAAGAAACGCTTGAGAAACTCAAAATTTTCGCAGTTCTGATGCTCGAAACGAATAACTAGAACGGCCTAGGGGAAAACTACACCTACCGTTGTAATCGGGCGAGTTTCTACTTTCAGATGCAACAGAAATTATGCGGATTTGTCAATCCGTTCGCGAGATATGGCAGTTTGGAGGTAAGAAACGCTTGAGAAACGCAAAATTTTCGCAGTTCTGATGCTTGACACGAATAACTAGAACGGCCTAGGGGAAAAGTGCGCATACCGTTGTAATCGGGCGAGTTTCTACTTTCAGATGCCACAGAAATTTTGCGGATTGATCAATCCGTTCGCGAGATATGGCAGTTTGGAGATAAGAAACGCTTGAGAAACTCAAAATTTTCGCAGTTCTGATGCTCGTCACGAATAACTAGAACGGCCTAGGGGCAAAGTGCGAATACCGTTGTAATCGGGCGAGTTTCTACTTTCAGATGCAACAGAAATTTTGCGGATTGGTCTATTCGTTCGCGAGATATGGCAGTTTGGAGGTAAGAAACGCATGAGAAACTCAAAATTTTCGCAGTTCTGATGCTCGACACGAATAACTAGAACGGCCTAGGGGCAAAGTGCGCATACCGTTGTAATCGGGCGAGTTTCTACTTTCAGATGCAACAGAAATTTTGCGGATTGGTCGATCCGTTCGCGAGATATGGCAGTTTGGAGGTAAGAAACGCTTGAGAAACTCAAAATTTTCGCAGTTCTGATGCTCGACACGAATAACTAGAACGGCCTAGGGGCAAAGTGCGCATACCGTTGTAATCGGGCGAGTTTCTACTTTCAGATGCAACAGAAATTTTGCGGATTGGTCGATCCGTTCGCGAGATGTGGCAGTTTGGAAGTAAGAAACGCTTGAGAAACTCAAAATTTTCGCAGTTCTGATGCTCGAAACGAGTAACTAGAACGGCCTAGGGGAAAAGTACGCATACCGTTGTAATCGGGCGAGTTTCTACTTTTAGATGCAACAGAAATTTTGCGGATTGGTCAATCCGTTCGCGAGGTATGGCAGTTTGGAGGTAAGAAACGCTTGAGAAACTCAAAATTTTCGCAGTTCTGATGCTCGAAATGAATAACTGGAACGGCCTAGGGGAAAACTACACCTACCGTTGTAATCGGACGAGTTTCTACTTTCAGATGCAACAGAAATTTTGAGGATTGGTCAATCCGTTCGCGAGATATGGCAGTTTGGAGGTAAGAAACGCTTGAGAAACGCAAAATTTTCGCAGTTCTGATGCTTGACACGAATAACTAGAACGGCCTAGGGGAAAACTACACCTACCGTTGTAATCGGGCGAGTTTCTACTTTCAGATGCAACAGAAATTATGCGGATTTGTCAATCCGTTCGCGAGATATGGCAGTTTGGAGGTAAGAAACGCTTGAGAAACTCAAAATTTTCGCAGTTCTAATGCTCGAAACGAGTAACTAGAACGGCATAGGGGAACAGTACGCATACCGTTGTAATCGGGCGAGTTTCTACTTTCAGATGCAACAGAAATTTTGCGAATTGGTCAATCCGTTCGCGAGATATGGCAGTTTGGAGGTAAGAAACGCTTGAGAAACGCAAAATTTTCGCAGTTCTGATGCTTGACACGAATAACTAGAACGGCCTAGGGGCAAAGTGCGCATACCGTTGTAATCGGGCGAGTTTCTGCTTTCAGATGCAACAGAAATTTTGCGGATTGGTCGATCCGTTCGCGAGATGTGGCAGTTTGGAAGTAAGAAACGCTTGAGAAACTCAAAATTTTCGCAGTTCTGATGCTCGAAATTTAATAACTGGAACGGCCTAGGGGAAAACTACACCTACCGTTGTAATCGGGCGAGTTTCTACTTTCAGATGCAACAGAAATTTTGCGGATTGATCAATCCGTTCGCGAGATATGGCAGTTTGGAGGTAAGAAACGCTTGAGAAACTCAAAATTTTCGCAGTTCTGATGCTCGAAACGAATAACAAGAACAGCCTAGGGGAAAAGAGCGCATACCGTTGTAATCGGGCGAGTTTCTACTTTCAGATGCAACAGAAATTTTGCGGATTGATCAATCCGTTCGCGAGATATGGCAGTTTGGAGATAAGAAACGCTTGAGAAACTCAAAATTTTCGCAGTTCTGATGGTCGAAACGAATGACTAGAACGGCCTAGGGGAGAAGTACGCATACCGTTGTAATCGGGCGAGTTTCTACTTTCAGATGCAACAGAAATTTTGCGAATTGGTCAATCCGTTCGCGAGATATGGCAGTTTGGAGGTAAGAAACGCTTGAGAAACGCAAAATTTTCGCAGTTCTGATGCTTGACACGAATAACTAGAACGGCCTAGGGGCAAAGTGCGCATACCGTTGTAATCGGGCGAGTTTCTGCTTTCAGATGCAACAGAAATTTTGCGGATTGGTCGATCCGTTCGCGAGATGTGGCACTTTGGAAGTAAGAAACGCTTGAGAAACTCAAAATTTTCGCAGTTCTGATGCTCGAAATTGAATAACTGGAACGGCCTAGGGGAAAACTACACCTACCGTTGTAATCGGGCGAGTTTCTACTTTCAGATGCAACAGAAATTTTGCGGATTGATCAATCCGTTCGCGAGATATGGCAGTTTGGAGGTAAGAAACGCTTGAGAAACTCAAAATTTTCGCAGTTCTGATGCTCGAAACGAATAACAAGAACCGCCTAGGGGAAAAGAGAGCATACCGTTGTAATCGGGCGAGTTTCTACTTTCAGATGCAACAGAAATTTTGCGGATTGATCAATCCGTTCGCGAGATATGGCAGTTTGGAGATAAGAAACGCTTGACGAACTCAAAATTTTCGCAGTTCTGATGGTCGAAACGAATGACTAGAACGGCCTAGGGGAGAAGTACGCATACCGTTGTAATCGGGCGAGTTTCTACTTTCAGATGCAACAGAAATTATGCGGATTTGTCAATCCGTTCGCGAGATATGGCAGTTTGGAAGTAAGAAACGCTTGAGAAACTCAAAATTTTCGCAGTTCTAATGCTCGAAACGAGTAACTAGAACGGCATAGGGGAAAAGTACGCACACCGTTGTTATCGGGCGAGTTTCTACTTTCAGATGCAACAGAAATTTTGCGGATTGGTCAATCCGCTCGCGAGATATGGCAGTTTGGAGGTAAGAAACGCATGAGAAACTCAAAATTTTCGCAGTTCTGATGCTCGACACGAATAACTAGGACGGCCTAGGGGAAATGTGCGCATGCCGTTGTAATCGGGCGAGTTTCTACTTTCAGATGCAACAGAAATTTTGCGGATTGGTCAATCCGTTCGCGAGATATGGCAGTTTGGAGGTAAGAAACGCTTGAGAAACTCAAAATTTTCGCAGTTCTGATGCTCGAAACGAATGACTAGAACGGCCTAGGGGAAAACTACACCTACCGTTGTAATCGGGCGAGTTTCTACTTTCAGATGCAACAGAAATTATGCGGATTGGTCAATCCGTTCGCGAGATACGGCAGTTTGGAGGTAAGAAACGCTTGAGAAACTCAAAATTTTCGCAGTTCTGATGCTCGAAACGAGTAACTAGAACGGCCTAGGGGAAAAGTACGCATACCGTTGTAATCGGGCGAGTTTCTACTTTTAGATGCAACAGAAATTTTGCGGATTGGTCAATCCGCGCGCGAGATATGGCAGTTTGGATGTAAGAAACGCTTGAGAAACTCAAAATTTTCGCAGTTCTGATGCTCGTCATGAATAACTAGAACGGCCTAGGGGAAAAGTGCGCATACCGTTGTAATCGGGCGAGTTTCTACTTCCAGATGCAACAGAAATTTTGGGGATTGGTCAATCCGTTCGCGAGATATGGCAGTTTGGAGGTAAGAAACGCTTGAGAAACTCAAAATTTTCGCAGTTCTGATGCTCGAAACGAATAACTAGAACCGCCTAGGGGAAAAGTGCGCATACCGTTGTAATCGGGCGAGTTTCTACTTTCAGATGCAACAGAAATTTTGCGGATTGATCAATCCGTTCGCGAGATATGGCAGTTTGGAGATAAGAAACGCTTGAGAAACTCAAAATTTTCGCAGTTCTGATGCTCGACACGAATAGCTAGAACGGCCTAGGGGCAAAGTGCGCATACCGTTGTAATCGGGCGAGTTTCTACTTTCAGATGCAACAGAAATTTTGCGGATTGGTCGATCCGTTCGCGAGATATGGCAGTTTGGATGTAAGAAACGCTTGAGAAACTCAAAATTTTCGCAGTTCTGATGCTCGACACGAATAACTAGAACGGCCTAGGGGCAGTGTGCGCATACCGTTGTAATCGGGCGAGTTTCTACTTTCAGATGTAACAGAAATTTTGCGGATTGGTCGATCCGTTCGCGAGATGTGGCAGTTTGGAAGTAAGAAACGCTTGAGAAACTCAAAATTTTCGCAGTTCTGATGCTCGAAACGAGAAACTAGAACGGCCTAGGGGAAAAGTACGCATACCGTTGTAATCGGGCGAGTTTCTACTTTTAGATGCAACAGAAATTTTGCGGATTGGTCAATCCGTTCGCGAGGCATGGCAGTTTGGAGGTAAGAAACGCTTGAGAAACTCAAAATTTTCGCAGTTCTGATGCTCGAAATGAATAACTGGAACGGTCTAGGGGAAAACTACACCTACCGTTGTAATCGGGCGAGTTTCTACTTTCAGATGCAACAGAAATTTTGCGGATAGGTCAATCCGTTCGCGAGATATGGCAGTTTGGATGTAAGAAACGCTTGAGAAACGCAAAATTTTCGCAGTTCTGATGCTTGACACGAATAACTAGAACGGCCTAGGGGCAAAGTGCGCATACCGTTGTAATCGGGCGAGTTTCTGCTTTCAGATGCAACAGAAATTTTGCGGATTGGTCGATCCGTTCGCGAGATGTGGCAGTTTGGAAGTAAGAAACGCTTGAGAAACTCAAAATTTTCGCAGCTCTGATGCTCGAAATTGAATAACTGGAACGGCCTAGGGGAAAACTACACCTACCGTTGTAATCGGGCGAGTTTCTACTTTCAGATGCAACAAAAATTTTGCGGATTGGTCGATCCGTTCGCGAGATGTGGCAGTTTGGAAGTAAGAAACGCTTGAGAAACTCAAAATTTTCGCAGTTCTGATGCTCGAAACGAGTAACTAGAACGGCCTAGGGGAAAAGTACGCATACCGTTGTAATCGTGCGAGTTTCTACTTTTAGATGCAACAGAAATTTTGCGGATTGGTCAATCCGTTCGCGAGGCATGGCAGTTTGGAGGTAAGAAACGCTTGAGAAACTCAAAATTTTCGCAGTTCTGATGCTCGAAATGAATAACTGGAACGGCCTAGGGGAAAACTACACCTACCGTTGTAATCGGGCGAGTTTCTACTTTCAGATGCAACAGAAATTTTGCGGATTGGTCAATCCGTTCGCGAGATATGGCAGTTTGGAGGTAAGAAACGCTTGAGAAACGCAAAATTTTCGCAGTTCTGATGCTTGACACGAATAACTAGAACGGCCTAGGGGCAAAGTGCGCATACCGTTGTAATCGGGCGAGTTTCTACTTTCAGATGCAACAGAAATTTTGCGGATTGATCAATCCGTTCGCGAGATATGGCAGTTTGGAGATAAGAAACGCTTGAGAAACTCAAAATTTTCGCAGTTCTGATGCTCGAAACGAATAACTAGAACGGCCTAGGGGAAAACTACACCTACCATTGTAATCGGGCGAGTTTCTACTTTCAGATGCAACAGAAATTATGCGGATTTGTCAATCCGTTCGCGAGATATGGCAGTTTGGAGGTAAGAAACGCTTGAGAAACTCAAAATTTTCGCAGTTCTAATGCTCGAAACGAGTAACTAGAACGGCATAGGGGAACAGTACGCATACCGTTGTAATCGGGCGAGTTTCTACTTTCAGATGCAACAGAAATTTTGCGGATTGATCAATCCGTTCGCGAGATATGGCCGTTTGGAGGTAAGAAACGCTTGAGAAACTCAAAATTTTCGCAGTTCTGATGCTCGAAACGAGTAACTAGAACGGCCTACGGCAAAAGTACGCATACCGTTGTAATCGGGCGAGTTTCTACTTTCAGATGCAACAGAAATTTTGCGGATTGGTCGATCCGTTCGCGAGATGTGGCAGTTTGGAAGTAAGAAACGCTTGAGAAACTCAAAATTTTCGCAGTTCTGATGCTCGAAATTGAATAACTGGAACGACCTAGGGGAAAACTACACCTACCGTTGTAATCGGGTGAGTTTCTACTTTCAGATGCAACAGAAATTTTGCGGATTGATCAATCCGTTCGCGAGATATGTCAGTTTGCAGATAAGAAACGCTTGAGAAACTCAAAATTTTCGCAGTTCTGATGCTCGAAACGAGTAACTAGAACTGCCTAGGGGAAAAGTACGCATACCGTTGTAATCGGGCGAGTTTCTACTTTCAGATGCAACAGAAATTTTGCGGATTGGTCAATCCGTTCGCGAGATGTGGCAGTTTGGAAGTAAGAAACGCTTGAGAAACTCAAAATTTTCGCAGTTCTGATGCTCGAAACGAATAACTAGAACGGCCTAGGGGAAAACGACACCTACCGTTGTAATCGGGCGAGTTTCTACTTTCAGATGCAACAGAAATTTTGCGGATTGTTCAGTCCGTTCGCGAGATATGGCAGTTTGGAGGTAAGAAACGCTTCAGAAACTCAAAATTTTCGCAGTTCTGATGCTGGAAACGAATAACAAGAACCGCCTAGGGGAAAAGTGCGCATACCGTTGTAATCGGGCGAGCTTCTACTTTCAGATGCAACAGAAATTTTGCGGATTGATCAATCCGTTCGCGAGATATGGCAGTTTGGAGATAAGAAACGCTTGAGAAACTCAAAATTTTCGCAGTTCTAATGCTCGAAACGAGTAACTCGAACGGCATAGGGGAACAGTACGCATACCGTTTTAATCGGGCGAGTTTCTACTTTCAGATGCAACAGAAATTTTGCGGATTTATCAATCCGTTCGCGAGATATGGCAGTTTGGAAGTAAGAAACGCTTGAGAAACTCAAAATTTTCGCAGTTCTAATGCTCGAAACGAGTAACTAGAACGGCATAGGGGAAAAGTACGCATACCGTTGTAATCGGGCGAGTTTCTACTTTCAGATGCAACAGAAATTTTGCGGATTGGTCAATCCGTTCGCGAGATATGGCAGTTTGGAGGTAAGAAACGCTTGAGAAACTCAAAATTTTCGCAGTTCTGATGCTCGAAGCGAATAACTAGAACGGCCTAGGGGAAAAGTACGCATACCGTTGTAATCGGGCGAGTTTCTACTTTCAGATGCAACAGAAATTTTGCGGATTGGTCAATCCGTTCGCGAGATGTGGCAGTTTGGAAGTAAGAAACGCTTGAGAAACTCAAAATTTTCGCAGTTCTGATGCTCGAAACGAATAACTAGAACGGCCTAGGGGAAAACGACACCTACCGTTGTAATCGGGCGAGTTTCTACTTTCAGATGCAACAGAAATTTTGCGGATTGTTCAGTCCGTTCGCGAGATATGGCAGTTTGGAGGTAAGAAACGCTTCAGAAACTCAAAATTTTCGCAGTTCTGATGCTGGAAACGAATAACAAGAACCGCCTAGGGGAAAAGTGCGCATACCGTTGTAATCGGGCGAGCTTCTACTTTCAGATGCAACAGAAATTTTGCGGATTGATCAATCCGTTCGCGAGATATGGCAGTTTGGAGATAAGAAACGCTTGAGAAACTCAAAATTTTCGCAGTTCTAATGCTCGAAACGAGTAACTCGAACGGCATAGGGGAACAGTACGCATACCGTTTTAATCGGGCGAGTTTCTACTTTCAGATGCAACAGAAATTTTGCGGATTTATCAATCCGTTCGCGAGATATGGCAGTTTGGAAGTAAGAAACGCTTGAGAAACTCAAAATTTTCGCAGTTCTAATGCTCGAAACGAGTAACTAGAACGGCATAGGGGAAAAGTACGCATACCGTTGTAATCGGGCGAGTTTCTACTTTCAGATGCAACAGAAATTTTGCGGATTGGTCAATCCGTTCGCGAGATATGGCAGTTTGGAGGTAAGAAACGCTTGAGAAACTCAAAATTTTCGCAGTTCTGATGCTCGAAGCGAATAACTAGAACGGCCTAGGGGAAAACTACACCTACCGTTGTAATCGGGCGAGTTTCTACTTTCAGATGCAACAGAAATTTTGCGAATTGGTCAATCCGTTCGCGAGATATGGCAGTTTGGAGGTAAGAAACGCTTGAGAAACGCAAAATTTTCGCAGTTCTGATGCTTGACACGAATAACTAGAACGGCCTAGGGGCAAAGTGCGCATACCGTTGTAATCGGGAGAGTTTCTACTTTCAGATGCAACAGAAATTTTGCGGATTGGTCGATCCGTTCGCGAGATGTGGCAGTTTGGAAGTGAGAAACGCTTGAGAAACTCAAAATTTTCGCAGTTCTGATGCTCGAAGCGAATAACTAGAACGGCCTAGGGGAAAACTACACCTACCGTTGTAATCGGGCGAGTTTCTACTTTCAGATGCAACAGAAATTTTGCGAATTGGTCAATCCGTTCGCGAGATATGGCAGTTTGGAGGTAAGAAACGCTTGAGAAACGCAAAATTTTCGCAGTTCTGATGCTTGACACGAATAACTAGAACGGCCTAGGGGCAAAGTGCGCATACCGTTGTAATCGGGAGAGTTTCTACTTTCAGATGCAACAGAAATTTTGCGGATTGGTCGATCCGTTCGCGAGATGTGGCAGTTTGGAAGTGAGAAACGCTTGAGAAACTCAAAATTTTCGCAGTTCTGATGCTCGAAATTGAATAACTGGAACGGCCTAGGGGAAAGCTACACCTACCGTTGTAATCGGGCGAGTTTCTACTTTCAGATGCAACAGAAATTTTGCGGATTGATCAATCCGTTCGCGAGATATGGCAGTTTGGAGGTAAGAAACGCTTGAGAAACTCAAAATTTTCGCTGTTCTGATGCTCGAAACGAGTAACTAGAACGGCCTACGGGAAAACTACACGTACCGTTGTAATCGGGCGAGTTTCTACTTTCAGATGCAACAGAAATTTTGCGGATTGATCAATCCGTTCGCGAGATATGGCAGTTTGCAGATAAGAAACGCTTGAGAAACTCAAAATTTTCGCAGTTCTGATGCTCGAAACGAGTAACTAGAACTGCCTAGGGGAAAAGTACGCATACCGTTGTAATCGGGCGAGTTTCTACTTTCAGATGCAACAGAAATTTTGCGGATTGGTCAATCCGTTCGCGAGATGTGGCAGTTTGGAAGTAAGAAACGCTTGAGAAACTCAAAATTTTCGCAGTTCTGATGCTCGAAACGAATAACTAGAACGGCCTAGGGGAAAACGACACCTACCGTTGTAATCGGGCGAGTTTCTACTTTCAGATGCAACAGAAATTTTGCGGATTGTTCAATCCGTTCGCGAGATATGGCAGTTTGGAGGTAAGAAACGCTTGAGAAACTCAAAATTTTCGCAGTTCTGATGCTCGAAATGAATAACAAGAACCGCCTAGGGGAAAAGTGCGCATACCGTTGTAATCGGGCGAGTTTCTACTTTCAGATGCAACAGAAATTTTGCGGATTGATCAATCCGTTCGCGAGATATGGCAGTTTGGAGATAAGAAACGCTTGAGAAACTCAAAATTTTCGCACTTCTGATGCTCGAAACGAATGACTAGAGCGGCCTAGGGGAGAAGTACGCATACCGTTGTAATCGGGCGAGTTTCTACTTTCAGATGCAACAGAAATTATGCGGATTTATCAATCCGTTCGCGAGATATGGCAGTTTGGAAGTAAGAAACGCTTGAGAAACACAAAATTTTCGCAGTTCTAATGCTCGAAACGAGTAACTAGAACGGCATAGGGTAAAAGTACGCATACCGTTGTAATCGGGCGAGTTTCTACTTTCAGATGCAACAGAAATTTTGCGGATTGGTCAATCCGTTCGCGAGATATGGCAGTTTGGAAGTATGAAACGCTTGAGAAACTCAAAATTTTCGCAGTTCTGATGCTCGCACGAATAACTAGAACGGCCTAGGGGCAAAGTGCGCATACCGTTGTAATCGGGCGAGTTTCTACTTTCAGATGCAACAGAAATTTTGCGGATTGGTCGATCCGTTCGCGAGATATGGCAGTTTGGAGGTAAGAAACGCTTGAGAAACTCAAAATTTTCGCAGTTCTGATGCTCGAAACGAATAACTAGAACCGCGTAGGGGAAAAGTGCGCATACCGTTGTAATCGGGCGAGTTTCTACTTTCAGATGCAACAGAAATTTTGCGGATTGATCAATCCGTTCGCGAGATATGGCAGTTTGGAGATAAGAAACGCTTGAGAAACTCAAAATTTTCGCAGTTCTGATGCTCGACACGAATAACTAGAACGGCCTAGGGGCAAAGTGCGCATACCGTTGTAATCGGGCGAGTTTCTACTTTCAGATGCAACAGAAATTTTGCGGATTGGTCGATCCGTTCGCGAGATATGGCAGTTTGGAGGTAAGAAACGCTTGAGAAACTCAAAATTTTCGCAGTTCTGATGCTCGACACGAATAACTAGAACGGCCTAGGGGCAAAGTGCGCATACCGTTGTAATCGGGCGAGTTTCTACTTTCAGATGCAACAGAAATTTTGCGGATTGGTCGATCCGTTCGCGAGATGTGGCAGTTTGGATGTAAGAAACGCTTGAGAAACTCAAAATTTTCGCAGTTCTGATGCTCGAAACGAGTAACTAGAACGGCCTAGGGGAAAAGTACGCATACCGTTGTAATCGGGCGAGTTTCTACTTTTAGATGCAACAGAAATTTTGCGGATTGGTCAATCCGTTCGCGAGGTATGACAGTTTGGAGGTAAGAAACGCTTGAGAAACTCAAAATTTTCGCAGTTCTGATGCTCGAAATGAATAACTGGAACGGCCTAGGGGAGAAGAACGCATACCGTTGTAATCGAGCGAGTTTCTACTTTCAGATGCAACTGAAATTTTGCGGATTGGTTAATCCGTTCGCGAGATATGGCAGTTTGGAGGTAAGAAACGCTTGAGAAACTCAAAATTTTCGCAGTTCTGATGCTCGACACGAATAACTAGAACGGCCTAGGGGCAAAGTGCGCATACCGTTGTAATCGGGCGAGTTTCTATTTTCAGATGCAACAGAAATTTTGCGGATTGGTCGATCCGTTCGCGAGATGTGGCCGTTTGGAAGTAAGAAACGCTTGAGAAACTCAAAATTTTCGCAGTTCTGATGCTCGAAACGAGTAACTAGAACGGCCTAGGGGAAAAGTACGCATACCGTTGTAATCGGGCGAGTTTCTACTTTTAGATGCAACAGAAATTTTGCGGATTGTTCAATCCGTTCGCGAGGTATGGCAGTTTGGAGGTAAGAAACGCTTGAGAAACTCAAAATTTTCGCAGTTCTGATGCTCGAAACGAGTAACTAGAACGGCCTACGGGAAAAGTACGCATACCGTTGTAATCGGGCGAGTTTCTACTTTCGGATGCAACAGAAATTTTGCGGATTGGTCGATCCGTTCGCGAGATGTGGCAGTTTGGAAGTAAGAAACGCTTGAGAAACTCAAAATTTTCGCAGTTCTGATGCTCGAAATTGAATAACTGGAACGGCCTAGGGGAAAACTACACCTACCGTTGTAATCGGGTGAGTTTCTACTTTCAGATGCAACAGAAATTTTGCGGATTGATCAATCCGTTCGCGAGATATGGCAGTTTGCAGATAAGAAACGCTTGAGAAACTCAAAATTTTTGCAGTTCTGATGCTCGAAACGAGTAACTAGAACTGCCTAGGGGAAAAGTACGCATACCGTTGTAATCGGGCGAGTTTCTACTTTCAGATGCAACAGAAATTTTGCGGATTGGTCAATCCGTTCGCGAGATGTGGCAGTTTGGAAGTAAGAAACGCTTGAGAAACTCAAAATTTTCGCAGTTCTGATGCACGAAACGAATAACTAGAACGGCCTAGGGGAAAACGACACCTACCGTTGTAATCGGGCGAGTTTCTACTTTCAGATGCAACAGAAATTTTGCGGATTGTTCAATCCGTTCGCGAGATATGGCAGTTTGGAGGTAAGAAACGCTTGAGAAACTCAAAATTTTCGCAGTTCTGATGCTCGAAACGAATAACAAGAACCGCCTAGGGGAAAATTGCGCATACCGTTGTAATCGGGCGAGTTTCTACTTTCAGATGCAACAGAAATTTTGCGGATTGATCAATCCGTTCGCGAGATATGGCAGTTTGGAGATAAGAAACGCTTGAGAAACTCAAAATTTTCGCAAGTTCTGATGCTCGAAACGAATGACTAGAACGGCCTAGGGGAGAAGTACGCATACCGTTGTAATCGGGCGAGTTTCTACTTTCAGATGCAACAGAAATTATGCGGATTTATCAATCCGTTCGCGCGATATGGCAGTTTGGAAGTAAGAAACGCTTGAGAAACTCAAAATTTTCGCAGTTCTAATGCTCGAAACGAGTAACTAGAACGGCATAGGGGAAAAGTACGCATACCGTTGTAATCGGGCGAGTTTCTACTTTCAGATGCAACAGAAATTTTGCGGATTCGTCAATCCGTTCGCGAGATATGGCAGTTTGGAGGTATGAAACGCTTGAGAAACTCAAAATTTTCGCAAGTTCTGATGCTCGAAACGAATGACTAGAACGGCCTAGGGGAGAAGTACGCATACCGTTGTAATCGGGCGAGTTTCTACTTTCAGATGCAACAGAAATTATGCGGATTTATCAATCCGTTCGCGCGATATGGCAGTTTGGAAGTAAGAAACGCTTGAGAAACTCAAAATTTTCGCAGTTCTAATGCTCGAAACGAGTAACTAGAACGGCATAGGGGAAAAGTACGCATACCGTTGTAATCGGGCGAGTTTCTACTTTCAGATGCAACAGAAATTTTGCGGATTCGTCAATCCGTTCGCGAGATATGGCAGTTTGGAGGTATGAAACGCTTGAGAAACTCAAAATTTTCGCAGTTCTGATGCTTGACACGAATAACTAGAACGGCCTAGGGGAAAAGTACGCATACCGTTGTAATCGGGCGAGTTTCTACTTTTAGATGCAACAGAAATTTTGCGGATTGGTCAATCCGTTCGCGAGGTATGACAGTTTGGAGGTAAGAAACGCTTGAGATACTCAAAATTTTCGCAGTTCTGATGCTCGAAATGAATAACTGGAACGGCCTAGGGGAGAAGAACGCATACCGTTGTAATCGGGCGAGTTTCTACTTTCAGATGCAACTGAAATTTTGCGGATTGGTTAATCCGTTCGCGAGATATGGCAGTTTGGAGGTAAGAAACGCTTGAGAAACTCAAAATTTTCGCAGTTCTGATGCTCGACACGAATAACTAGAACGGCCTAGGGGCAAAGTGCGCATACCGTTGTAATCGGGCGAGTTTCTATTTTCAGATGCAACAGAAATTTTGCGGATTGGTCGATGCGTTCGCGAGATGTGGCCGTTTGGAAGTAAGAAACGCTTGAGAAACTCAAAATTTTCGCAGTTCTGATGCTCGAAACGAGTAACTAGAACGGCCTAGGGGAAAAGTACGCATACCGTTGTAATCGGGCGAGTTTCTACTTTTAGATGCAACAGAAATTTTGCGGATTGTTCAATCCGTTCGCGAGGTATGGCAGTTTGGAGGTAAGAAACGCTTGAGAAACTCAAAATTTTCGCAGTTCTGATGCTCGAAACGAGTAACTAGAACGGCCTACGGGAAAAGTACGCATACCGTTGTAATCGGGCGAGTTTCTACTTTCAGATGCAACAGAAATTTTGCGGATTGGTCGATCCGTTCGCGAGATGTGGCAGTTTGGAAGTAAGAAACGCTTGAGAAACTCAAAATTTTCGCAGATCTGATGCTCGAAATTGAATAACTGGAACGGCCTAGGGGAAAACTACACCTACCGTTGTAATCGGGTGAGTTTCTACTTTCAGATGCAACAGAAATTTTGCGGATTGATCAATCCGTTCGCGAGATATGGCAGTTTGCAGATAAGAAACGCTTGAGAAACTCAAAATTTTCGCAGTTCTGATGCTCGAAACGAGTAACTAGAACAGCCTAGGGGAAAAGTACGCATACCGTTGTAATCGGGCGAGTTTCTACTTTCAGATGCAACAGAAATTTTGCGGATTGGTCAATCCGTTCGCGAGATGTGGCAGTTTGGAAGTAAGAAACGCTTGAGAAACTCAAAATTTTCGCAGTTCTGATGCACGAAACGAATAACTAGAACGGCCTAGGGGAAAACGACACCTACCGTTGTAATCGGGCGAGTTTCTACTTTCAGATGCAACAGAAATTTTGCGGATTGTTCAATCCGTTCGCGAGATATGGCAGTTTGGAGGTAAGAAACGCTTGAGAAACTCAAAATTTTCGCAGTTCTGATGCTCGAAACGAATAACAAGAACCGCCTAGGGGAAAAGTGCGCATACCGTTGTAATCGGGCGAGTTTCTACTTTCAGATGCAACAGAAATTTTGCGGATTGATCAAACCGTTCGCGAGATATGGCAGTTTGGAGATAAGAAACGCTTGAGAAATTCAAAATTTTCGCAAGTTCTGATGCTCGAAACGAATGACTAGAACGGCCTAGGGGAGAAGTACGCATACCGTTGTAATCGGGCGAGTTTCTACTTTCAGATGCAACAGAAATTATGCGGATTTATCAATCCGTTCGCGAGATATGGCAGTTTGGAAGTAAGAAACGCTTGAGAAACTCAAAATTTTCGCAGTTCTAATGCTCGAAACGAGTAACTAGAACGGCATAGGGGAAAAGTACGCATACCGTTGTAATCGGGCGAGTTTCTACTTTCAGATGCAACAGAAATTTTGCGGATTGGTCAATCCGTTCGCGAGATATGGCAGTTTGGAGGTATGAAACGCTTGAGAAACTCAAAATTTTCGCAGTTCTGATGCTTGACACGAATAACTAGAACGGCCTAGGGGCAAAGTGCGCATACCGTTGTAATCGGGCGAGTTTCTACTTTCAGATGCAACAGAAATTTTGCGGATTGGTGGATCCGTTCGCGAGATGTGGCAGTTTGGAGGTAAGAAACGCTTGAGAAACTCAAGATTTTCGCAGTTCTGATGCTCGAAATGAATAACTGGAACGGCCTAGGGGAGAAGAACGCATACCGTTGTAATCGGGCGAGTTTCTACTTTCAGATGCAACAGAAATTTTGCGGATTGATCAATCCGTTCGCGAGATATGGCAGTTTGGAGATAAGAAGCGCTTGAGAAACTCAAAATTTTCGCAGTTCTGATGCTCGACACGAATAACTAGAACGGCCTAGGGGAAAAGTGCGCATACCGTTGTAATCGGGCGTGTTTCTACTTTCAGATGCAACAGAAATTTTGCGGATTGGTCAATCCGTTCGCGAGATATGGCAGTTTGGAGGTAAGAAACGCTTGAGGAACTCAAAATTTTCGCAGTTCTGATGCTGGAAACGAATAAATAGAACAGCCTAGGGGAAAAGTGCGCATACCGTTGTAATCGGGCGAGTTTCTACTTTCAGATGCAACAGAAATTTTGCGGATTGATCAATCCGTTCGCGAGATATGGCAGTTTGGATATAAGAAACGCTTGAGAAACTCAAAATTTTCGCAGTTCTGATGCTTGACACGAATAACTAGAACGGCCTAGGGGCAAAGTGCGCATACCGTTGTAATCGGGCGAGTTTCTACTTTCAGATGCAACAGAAATTTTGCGGATTGGTCGATCCGTTCGCGAGATGTGGCAGTTTGGAGGTAAGAAACGCTTGAGAAACTCAAAATTTTCGCAGTTCTGATGCACGAAACGAATAACTAGAACGGCCTAGGGGAAAACGACACCTACCGTTGTAATCGGGCAAGTTTCTACTTTCAGATGCAACAGAAATTTTGCGGATTGTTCAATCCGTTCGCGAGATATGGCAGTTTGGAGGTAAGAAACGCTTGAGAAACTCAAAATTTTCGCAGTTCTGATGCTCGAAACGAATAACAAGAACCGCCTAGGGGAAAAGTGCGCATACCGTTGTAATCGGGCGAGTTTCTACTTTCAGATGCAACAGAAATTTTGCGGATTGATCAATCCGTTCGCGAGATATGGCAGTTTGGAGATAAGAAACGCTTGAGAAACTCAAAATTTTCGCAAGTTCTGATGCTCGAAACGAATGACTAGAACGGCCTAGGGGAGAAGTACGCATACCGTTGTAATCGGGCGAGTTTCTACTTTCAGATGCAACAGAAATTATGCGGATTTATCAATCCGTTCGCGAGATATGGCAGTTTGGAAGTAAGAAACGCTTGAGAAACTCAAAATTTTCGCAGTTCTAATGCTCGAAACGAGTAACTAGAACGGCATAGGGGAAAAGTACGCATACCGTTGTAATCGGGCGAGTTTCTACTTTCAGATGCAACTGAAATTTTGCGGATTGGTCAATCCGTTCGCGAGATATGGCAGTTTGGAGGTATGAAACGCTTGAGAAACTCAAAATTTTCGCAGTTCTGATGCTTGACACGAATAACTAGAACGGCCTAGGGGAAAAGTACGCATACCGTTGTAATCGGGCGAGTTTCTACTTTTAGATGCAACTGAAATTTTGCGGATTGGTTAATCCGTTCGCGAGATATGGCAGTTTGGAGTAAGAAACGCTTGAGAAACTCAAAATTTTCGCAGTTCTGATGCTCGACACGAATAACTAGAACGGCCTAGGGGAAAAGTGCGCATACCGTTGTAATCGGGCGTGTTTCTATTTTCAGATGCGACAGAAATTTTGCGGATTAGTCGATCCGTTCGCGAGATGTGGCCGTTTGGAAGTAAGAAACGCTTGAGAAACTCAAAATTTTCGCAGTTCTGATGCTCGAAACGAGTAACTAGAACGGCCTAGGGGAAAAGTACGCATACCGTTGTAATCGGGCGAGTTTCTACTTTTAGACGCAACAGAAATTTGCGGATTGTTCAATCCGTTCGCGAGGTATGGCAGTTTGGAGGTAAGAAACGCTTGAGAAACTCAAAATTTTCGCAGTTCTGATGCTCGAAACGAGTAACTAGAACGGCCTACGGGAAAAGTACGCATACCTTTGTAATCGGGCGAGTTTCTACTTTCAGATGCAACAGAAATTTTGCGGATTGGTCGATCCGTTCGCGAGATGTGGCAGTTTGGAAGTAAGAAACGCTTGAGAAACTCAAAATTTTCGCAGTTCTGATGCTCGAAATTGAATAACTGGAACGGCCTAGGGGAAAACTACACCTACCGTTGTAATCGGGTGAGTTTCTACTTTCAGATGCAACAGAAATTTTGCGGATTGATCAATCCGTTCGCGAGATATGGCAGTTTGCAGATAAGAAACGCTTGAGAAACTCAAAATTTTCGCAGTTCTGATGCTCGAAACGAGTAACTAGAACTGGCTAGGGGAAAAGTACGCATACCGTTGTAATCGGGCGAGTTTCTACTTTCAGATGCAACAGAAATTTTGCGGATTGGTCAATCCGTTCGCGAGATGTGGCAGTTTGGAAGTAAGAAACGCTTGAGAAACTCAAAATTTTCGCAGTTCTGATGCACGAAACGAATAACTAGAACGGCCTAGGGGAAAACGACACCTACCGTTGTAATCGGGCGAGTTTCTACTTTCAGATGCAACAGAAATTTTGCGGATTGTTCAATCCGTTCGCGAGATATGGCAGTTTGGAGGTAAGAAACGCTTGAGAAACTCAAAATTTTCGCAGTTCTGATGCTCGAAACCAATAACAAGAACCGCCTAGGGGAAAAGTGCGCATACCGTTGTAATCGGGCGAGTTTCTACTTTCAGATGCAACAGAAATTTTGCGGATTGATCAATCCGTTCGCGAGATATGGCAGTTTGGAGATAAGAAACGCTTGAGAAACTCAAAATTTTCGCAAGTTCTGATGCTCGAAACGAATGACTAGAACGGCCTAGGGGAGAAGTACGCATACCGTTGTAATCGGGCGAGTTTCTACTTTCAGATGCAACAGAAATTTTGCGGATTTATCAATCCGTTCGCGAGATATGGCAGTTTGGAAGTAAGAAACGCTTGAGAAACTCAAAATTTTCGCAGTTCTGATGCTCGAAATGAATAACTGGAACGGCCTAGGGGAGAAGAACGCATACCGTTGTAATCGGGCGAGTTTCTACTTTCAGATGCAACAGAAATTTTGCGGATTGATCAATCCGTTCGCGAGATATGGCAGTTTGGAGATAAGAAACGCTAGAGAAACTCAAAATTTTCGCAGTTCTGATGCTCGACACGAATAACTAGAACGGCCTAGGGGAAAAGTGCGCATACCGTTGTAATCGGGCGTGTTTCTACTTTCAGATGCAACAGAAATTTTGCGGATTGGTCAATCCGTTCGCGAGTTATGGCAGTTTGGAGGTAAGAAACGCTTGAGAAACTCAAAATTTTCGCAGTTCTGATGCTCGAAACGAATAACTAGAACCTCCTAGGGGAAAAGTGCGCATACCGTTGTAATCGGGCGAGTTTCTACTTTCAGATGCAACAGAAATTTTGCGGATTGATCAATCCGTTCGCGAGATATGGCAGTTTGGAGATAAGAAACGCTTGAGAAACTCAAAATTTTCGCAGTTCTGATGCTCGACACGAATAACTAGAACGGCCTAGGGGAAAAGTGCGCATACCGTTGTAATCGGGCGTGTTTCTACTTTCAGATGCAACAGAAATTTTGCGGATTGGTCAATCCGTTCGCGAGATATGGCAGTTTGGAGGTAAGAAACGCTTGAGGAACTCAAAATTTTCGCAGTTCTGATGCTGGAAACGAATAAATAGAACAGCCTAGGGGAAAAGTGCGCATACCGTTGTAATCGGGCGAGTTTCTACTTTCAGATGCAACAGAAATTTTGCGGATTGATCAATCCGTTCGCGAGATATGGCAGTTTGGAGATAAGAAACGCTTGAGAAACTCAAAATTTTCGCAAGTTCTGATGCTCGAAACGAATGACTAGAACGGCCTAGGGGAGAAGTACGCATACCGTTGTAATCGGGCGAGTTTCTACTTTCAGATGCAACAGAAATTATGCGGATTTATCAATCCGTTCGCGAGATATGGCAGTTTGGAAGTAAGAAACGCTTGAGAAACTCAAAATTTTCGCAGTTCTAATGCTCGAAACGAGTAACTAGAACGGCATAGGGGAAAAGTACGCATACCGTTGTAATCGGGCGAGATTCTACTTTCAGATGCAACAGAAATTTTGCGGATTGGTCAATCCGTTCGCGAGATATGGCAGTTTGGAGGTATGAAACGCTTGAGAAACTCAAAATTTTCGCAGTTCTGATGCTTGACACGAATAACTAGAACGGCCTAGGGGCAAAGTGCGCATACCGTTGTAATCGGGCGAGTTTCTACTTTCAGATGCAACAGAAATTTTGCCGATTGGTGGATCCGTTCGCGAGATGTGGCAGTTTGGAGGTAAGAAACGCTTGAGAAACTCAAAATTTTCGCAGTTCTGATGCTCGAAATGAATAACTGGAACGGCCTAGGGGAGAAGAACGCATACCGTTGTAATCGGGCGAGTTTCTACTTTCAGATGCAACAGAAATTTTGCGGATTGATCAATCCGTTCGCGAGATATGGCAGTTTGGAGATAAGAAACGCTAGAGAAACTCAAAATTTTCGCAGTTCTGATGCTCGACACGAATAACTAGAACGGCCTAGGGGAAAAGTGCGCATACCGTTGTAATCGGGCGTGTTTCTACTTTCAGATGCAACAGAAATTTTGCGGATTGGTCAATCCGTTCGCGAGTTATGGCAGTTTGGAGGTAAGAAACGCTTGAGAAACTCAAAATTTTCGCAGTTCTGATGCTCGAAACGAATAACTAGAACCTCCTAGGGGAAAAGTGCGCATACCGTTGTAATCGGGCGAGTTTCTACTTTCAGATGCAACAGAAATTTTGCGGATTGATCAATCCGTTCGCGAGATATGGCAGTTTGGAGATAAGAAACGCTTGAGAAACTCAAAATTTTCGCAGTTCTGATGCTCGACACGAATAACTAGAACGGCCTAGGGGAGAAGTACGCATACCGTTGTAATCGGGCGAGTTTCTACTTTCAGATGCAACAGAAATTATGCGGATTTATCAATCCGTTCGCGAGATATGGCAGTTTGGAAGTAAGAAACGCTTGAGAAACTCGAAATTTTCGCAGTTCTAATGCTCGAAACGAGTAACTAGAACGGCATAGGGGAAAAGTACGCATACCGTTGTAATCGGGCGAGTTTCTACTTTCAGATGCATCAGAAATATTGCGGATTGGTCGATCCGTTCGCGAGATGTGGCAGTTTGGAGGTAAGAAACGCTTGAGAAACTCAAAATTTTCGCAGTTCTGATGCTCGAAATGAATAACTGGAACGGCCTAGGGGAGAAGAACGCATACCGTTGTAATCGGGCGAGTTTCTACTTTCAGATGCAACAGAAATTTTGAGGATTGGTCAATCCGTTCGCGAGATATGGCAGTTTGGAGGTAAGAAACGCTTGAGAAACTCAAAATTTTGGCAGTTCTGATGCTCGAAACGAATAACTAGAACGGCCTAGGGGAAAAGTGCGCATACCGTTGTAATCGGGCGAGTTTCTACTTTCAGATGCAACAGAAATTATGCGGATTGGTCGATCCGTTCGCGAGATATGGCAGTTTGGAGGTAAGAAACGCTTGAGAAACTCAAAATTTTCGCAGTTCTGATGCTCGAAACGAATGACTAGAACGGCCTAGGGGAGAAGTACGCATACCGTTGTAATCGGGCGAGTTTCTACTTTCAGATGCAACAGAAATTATGCGGATTGGTCCATCCGTTCGCGAGATATGGCAGTTTGGAGGTAAGAAACGCTTGAGAAACTCAAAATTTTCGCAGTTCTGCTGCTCGAAACGAATAACTAGAACGGCCTAGGGGCAAAGTGCGCATACGGTTGTAATCGGGCGAGTTTCTACTTTCAGCTGCAACAGATATTTTGCGGATTGGTCGATTCGATCGCGAGATGTGGCAGTTTGGAGGTAAGAAACGCTTGAGAAACTCAAAATTTTCGCAGGTCTGATGCTCGACACGAATAACTAGAACGGCCTAGGGGCAAAGTGCGCATACCGTTGTAATCGGGCGAGTTTCTACTTTCAGATGCAACAGAAATTTTGCGGATTGGTCGATCCGTTCGCGAGATGTGGCAGTTTGGAAGTAAGAAACGCTTGAGAAACTCAAAATTTTCGCAGTTCTGATGCTCGAAATTGAATAACTGGAACGGCCTAGGGGAAAACTACACCTACCGTTGTAATCGGGCGAGTTTCTACTTTCAGATGCAACAGAAATTTTGCGAATTGGTCAATCCGTTCGCGAGATATGGCAGTTTGGATGTAAGAAACGCATGAGAAACTCAAAATTTTCGCAGTTCTGATGCTCGACACGAATAACTAGGACGGCCTAGGGGAAATGTGCGCATGCCGTTGTAATCGGGCGAGTTTCTACTTTCAGATGCAACTGAAATTTTGCGGATTGGTCAATCCGTTCGCGAGATATGGCAGTTTGGAGGTAAGAAACGCTTGAGAAACTTAAAATTTTCGCAGTTCTGATGCTCGACACGAATAACTAGAACGGCCTAGGGGAAAAGTACGCATACCGTTGTAATCGGGCGAGTTTCTACTTTTAGATGCAACAGAAATTTTGCGGATTGGTCAATCCGTTCGCGAGGTATGACAGTTTGGAGGTAAGAAACGCTTGAGAAACTCAAAATTTTCGCAGTTCTGATGCTCGAAATGAATAACTGGAACGGCCTAGGGGAGAAGAACGCATACCGTTGTAATCGGGCGAGTTTCTACTTTCAGATGCAACTGAAATTTTGCGGATTGGTCAATCCGTTCGCGAGATATGGCAGTTTGGAGGTAAGAAACGCTTGAGAAACTCAACATTTTCGCAGTTCTGATGCTCGAAACGAGTAACTAGAACGGCCTAGGGGAAAAGTACGCATACCGTTGTAATCGGGCGAGTTTCTACTTTTAGATGCAACAGAAATTTTGCGGATTGGTCAATCCGTTCGCGAGGTATGGCAGTTTGGAGGTAAGAAACGCTTGAGAAACTCAAAATTTTCGCAGTTCTGATGCTCGAAGCGAGTAACTAGAACGGCCTACGGGAAAAGTACGCATACCGTTGTAATCGGGCGAGTTTCTACTTTCAGATGCAACAGAAATTTTGCGGATTGGTCGATCCGTTCGCGAGATGTGGCAGTTTGGAAGTAAGAAACGCTTGAGAAACTCAAAATTTTCGCAGTTCTGATGCTCGAAATTGAATAACTGGAACGGCCTAGGGGAAAACTACACCTACCGTTGTAATCGGGTGAGTTTCTACTTTCAGATGCAACAGAAATTTTGCGGATTGATCAATCCGTTCGCGAGATATGGCAGTTTGCAGATAAGAAACGCTTGAGAAACTCAAAATTTTCGCAGTTCTGATACTCGAAACGAGTAACTAGAACTGCCTAGGGGAAAAGTACGCATACCGTTGTAATCGGGCGAGTTTCTACTTTCAGATGCAACAGAAATTTTGCGGATTGGTCAATCCGTTCGCGAGATGTGGCAGTTTGGAAGTAATAAACGCTTGAGAAACTCAAAATTTTCGCAGTTCTGATGCTCGAAACGAATAACTAGAACGGCCTAGGGGAAAACGACACCTACCGTTGTAATCGGGCGAGTTTCTACTTTCAGATGCAACAGGAATTTTGCGGATTGTTCAATCCGTTCGCGAGATACGGCAGTTTGGAGGTAAGAAACGCTTGAGAAACTCAAAATTTTCGCAGTTCTGATGCTCGAAACGAATAACAAGAACCGCCTAGGGGAAAAGTGCGCATACCGTTGTAATCGGGCGAGTTTCTACTTTCAGATGCAACAGAAATTTTGCGGATTGATCAATCCGTTCGCGAGATATGGCAGTTTGGAGATAAGAAACGCTTGAGAAACTCAAAATTTTCGCAGTTCTGATGCTCGAAACGAATGACTAGAACGGCCTAGGGGAGAAGTACGCATACCGTTGTAATCGGGCGAGTTTCTACTTTCAGATGCAACAGAAATTATGCGGATTTATCAATCCGTTCGCGAGATATGGCAGTTTGGAAGTAAGAAACGCTTGAGAAACTCAAAATTTTCGCAGTTCTAATGCTCGAAACGAGTAACTAGAACGGCATAGGGGAAAAGTACGCATACCGTTGTAATCGGGCGAGTTTCTACTTTCAGATGCAACAGAAATTTTGCGGATTGGTCGATCCGTTCGCGAGATGTGGCAGTTTGGAGGTAAGAAACGCTTGAGAAACTCAAAATTTTCGCAGTTCTGATGCTCGAAATGAATAACTGGAACGGCCTAGGGGAGAAGAACGCATACCGTTGTAATCGGGCGAGTTTCTACTTTCAGATGCAACAGAAATTTTGAGGATTGGTCAATCCGTTCGCGAGATATGGCAGTTTGGAGGTAAGAAACGCTTGAGAAACTCAAAATTTTGGCAGTTCTGATGCTCGAAACGAATAACTAGAACGGCCTAGGGGAAAAGTGCGCATACCGTTGTAATCGGGCGAGTTTCTACTTTCAGATGCAACAGAAATTTTGCGGATTGGTCGATCCGTTCGCGAGATGTGGCAGTTTGGAAGTAAGAAACGCTTGAGAAACTCAAAATTTTCGCAGTTCTGATGCTCGAAACGAGTAACTAGAACGGCCTAGGGGAAAAGTACGCATACCGTTGTAATCGGGCGAGTTTCTACTTTCAGATGCAACAGAAATTATGCGGATTGGTCAATCCGTTCGCGAGATATGGCAGTTTGGAGGTAAGAAACGCTTGAGAAACTCAAAATTTTCGCAGTTCTGATGCTCGAAACGAATGACTAGAACGGCCTAGGGGAGAAGTACGCATACCGTTGTAATCGGGCGAGTTTCTACTTTCAGATGCAACAGAAATTATGCGGATTGGTCCATCCGTTCGCGAGATATGGCAGTTTGGAGGTAAGAAACGCTTGAGAAACTCAAAATTTTCGCAGTTCTGCTGCTCGAAACGAATAACTAGAACGGCCTAGGGGCAAAGTGCGCATACGGTTGTAATCGGGCGAGTTTCTACTTTCAGCTGCAACAGATATTTTGCGGATTGGTCGATTCGATCGCGAGATGTGGCAGTTTGGAGGTAAGAAACGCTTGAGAAACTCAAAATTTTCGCAGGTCTGATGCTCGACACGAATAACTAGAACGGCCTAGGGGCAAAGTGCGCATACCGTTGTAATCGGGCGAGTTTCTACTTTCAGATGCAACAGAAATTTTGCGGATTGGTCGATCCGTTCGCGAGATGTGGCAGTTTGGAAGTAAGAAACGCTTGAGAAACTCAAAATTTTCGCAGCTCTGATGCTCGAAATTGAATAACTGGAACGGCCTAGGGGAAAACTACACCTACCGTTGTAATCGGGCGAGTTTCTACTTTCAGATGCAACAGAAATTTTGCGAATTGGTCAATCCGTTCGCGAGATATGGCAGTTTGGATGTAAGAAACGCATGAGAAACTCAAAATTTTCGCAGTTCTGATGCTCGACACGAATAACTAGGACGGCCTAGGGGAAATGTGCGCATGCCGTTGTAATCGGGCGAGTTTCTACTTTCAGATGCAACAGAAATTTTGCGGATTGGTCGATCCGTTCGCGAGATGTCGCAGTTTGGATGTAAGAAACGCTTGAGAAACTCAAAATTTTCGCAGTTCTGATGCTCGAAACGAGTAACTAGAACGGCCTAGGGGAAAAGTACGCATACCGTTGTAATCGGGCGAGTTTCTACTTTCAGATGCAACTGAAATTTTGCGGATTGGTCAATCCGTTCGCGAGATATGGCAGTTTGGAGGTAAGAAACGCTTGAGAAACTTAAAATTTTCGCAGTTCTGATGCTCGACACGAATAACTAGAACGGCCTAGGGGAAAAGTACGCATACCGTTGTAATCGGGCGAGTTTCTACTTTTAGATGCAACAGAAATTTTGCGGATTGGTCAATCCGTTCGCGAGGTATGACAGTTTGGAGGTAAGAAACGCTTGAGAAACTCAAAATTTTCGCAGTTCTGATGCTCGAAATGAATAACTGGAACGGCCTAGGGGAGAAGAACGCATACCGTTGTAATCGGGCGAGTTTCTACTTTCAGATGCAACTGAAATTTTGCGGATTGGTCAATCCGTTCGCGAGATATGGCAGTTTGGAGGTAAGAAACGCTTGAGAAACTCAAAATTTTCGCAGTTCTGATGCTCGACACGAATAACTAGAACGGCCTAGGGGCAAAGTGCGCATACCGTTGTAATCGGGCGAGTTTCTACTTTCAGATGCAACAGAAATTTTGCGGATTGGTCGATCCGTTCGCGAGATGTGGCAGTTTGGAAGTAAGAAACGCTTGAGAAACTCAAAATTTTCGCAGTTCTGATGCTCGAAACGAGTAACTAGAACGGCCTAGGGGAAAAGTACGCATACCGTTGTAATCGGGCGAGTTTCTACTTTTAGATGCAACAGAAATTTTGCGGATTGGTCAATCCGTTCGCGAGGTATGGCAGTTTGGAGGTAAGAAACGCTTGAGAAACTCAAAATTTTCGCAGTTCTGATGCTCGAAACGAGTAACTAGAACGGCCTACGGGAAAAGTACGCATACCGTTGTAATCGGGCGAGTTTCTACTTTCAGATGCAACAGAAATTTTGCGGATTGGTCGATCCGTTCGCGAGATGTGGCAGTTTGGAAGTAAGAAACGCTTGAGAAACTCAAAATTTTCGCAGTTCTGATGCTCGAAACGAGTAACTAGAACTGCCTAGGGGAAAAGTACGCATACCGTTGTAATCGGGCGAGTTTCTACTTTTAGATGCAACAGAAATTTTGCGGATTGGTCAATCCGTTCGCGAGATGTGGCAGTTTGGAAGTAATAAACGCTTGAGAAACTCAAAATTTTCGCAGTTCTGATGCTCGAAACGAATAACTAGAACGGCCTAGGGGAAAACGACACCTACCGTTGTAATCGGGCGAGTTTCTACTTTCAGATGCAACAGGAATTTTGCGGATTGTTCAATCCGTTCGCGAGATATGGCAGTTTGGAGGTAAGAAACGCTTGAGAAACTCAAAATTTTCGCAGTTCTGATGCTCGAAACGAATAACAAGAACCGCCTAGGGGAAAAGTGCGCATACCGTTGTAATCGGGCGAGTTTCTACTTTCAGATGCAACAGAAATTTTGCGGATTGATCAATCCGTTCGCGAGATATGGCAGTTTGGAGATAAGAAACGCTTGAGAAACTCAAAATTTTCGCAGTTCTGATGCTCGAAACGAATGACTAGAACGGCCTAGGGGAGAAGTACGCATACCGTTGTAATCGGGCGAGTTTCTACTTTCAGATGCAACAGAAATTATGCGGATTTATCAATCCGTTCGCGAGATATGGCAGTTTGGAAGTAAGAAACGCTTGAGAAACTCAAAATTTTCGCAGTTCTAATGCTCGAAACGAGTAACTAGAACGGCATAGGGGAAAAGTACGCATACCGTTGTAATCGGGCGAGTTTCTACTTTCAGATGCAACAGAAATTTTGCGGATTGGTCAATCCGTTCGCGAGATATGGCAGTTTGGAGGTAAGAAACGCTTGAGGAACTCAAAATTTTCGCAGTTCTGATGCTGGAAACGAATAAATAGAACAGCCTAGGGGAAAAGTGCGCATACCGTTGTAATCGGGCGAGTTTCTACTTTCAGATGCAACAGAAATTTTGCGGATTGATCAATCCGTTCGCGAGATATGGCAGTTTGGAAGTAAGAAACGCTTGAGAAACTCAAAATTTTCGCAGTTCTAATGCTCGAAACGAGTAACTAGAACGGCATAGGGGAAAAGTACGCATACCGTTGTAATCGGGCGAGTTTCTACTTTCAGATGCAACAGAAATTTTGCGGATTGGTCAATCCGTTCGCGAGATATGGCAGTTTGGAGGTAAGAAACGCTTGAGGAACTCAAAATTTTCGCAGTTCTGATGCTGGAAACGAATAAATAGAACAGCCTAGGGGAAAAGTGCGCATACCGTTGTAATCGGGCGAGTTTCTACTTTCAGATGCAACAGAAATTTTGCGGATTGATCAATCCGTTCGCGAGATATGGCAGTTTGGATATAAGAAACGCTTGAGAAACTCAAAATTTTCGCAGTTCTGATGCTTGACACGAATAACTAGAACGGCCTAGGGGCAAAGTGCGCATACCGTTGTAATCGGGCGAGTTTCTACTTTCAGATGCAACAGAAATTTTGCGGATTGGTCGATCCGTTCGCGAGATGTGGCAGTTTGGAGGTAAGAAACGCTTGAGAAACTCAAAATTTTCGCAGTTCTGATGCTCGAAATGAATAACTGGAACGGCCTAGGGGAGAAGAACGCATACCGTTGTAATCGGGCTAGTTTCTACTTTCAGATGCAACAGAAATTTTGCGGATTGGTCAATCCGTTCGCGAGATATGGCAGTTTGGAGGTAAGAAACGCTTGAGAAACTCAAAATTTTGGCAGTTCTGATGCTCGAAACGAATAACTAGAACGGCCTAGGGGAAAAGTGCGCATATCGTTGTGATCGGGCGAGTTTCTACTTTCAGATGCAACAGAAATTATGCGGATTGGTCAATCCGTTCGCGAGATATGGCAGTTTGGAGGTAAGAAACGCTTGAGAAACTCAAAATTTTCGCAGTTCTGATGCTCGAAACGAATGACTAGAACGGCCTAGGGGAGAAGTACGCATACCGTTGTAATCGGGCGAGTTTCTACTTTCAGATGCAACAGAAATTATGCGGATTGGTCCATCCGTTCGCGAGATATGGCAGTTTGGAGGTAAGAAACGCTTGAGAAACTCAAAATTTTCGCAGTTCTGCTGCTCGAAACGAATAACTAGAACGGCCTAGGGGCAAAGTGCGCATACGGTTGTAATCGGGCGAGTTTCTACTTTCAGCTGCAACAGATATTTTGCGGATTGGTCGATTCGATCGCGAGATGTGGCAGTTTGGAGATAAGAAACGCTTGAGAAACTCAAAATTTACGCAGGTCTGATGCTCGACACGAATAACCAGAACGGCCTAGGGGCAAAGTGCGCATACCGTTGTAATCGGGCGAGTTTCTACTTTCAGATGCAACAGAAATTTTGCGGATTGGTCGATCCGTTCGCGAGATGTGGCAGTTTGGAAGTAAGAAACGCTTGAGAAACTCAAAATTTTCGCAGTTCTGATGCTCGAAATTGAACAACTGGAACGGCCTAGGGGAAAACTACACCTACCGTTGTAATCGGGCGAGTTTCTACTTTCAGATGCAACAGAAATTTTGCGAATTGGTCAATCCGTTCGCGAGATATGGCAGTTTGGAGGTAAGAAACGCATGAGAAACTCAAAATTTTCGCAGTTCTGATGCTCGACACGAATAACAAGGACGGCCTAGGGGAAATGTGCGCATGCCGTTGTAATCGGGCGAGTTTCTACTTTCAGATGCAACAGAAATTTTGCGGATTGGTCAATCCGTTCGCGAGATATGGCAGTTTGGAGGTAAGAAACGCTTGAGAAACTCAAAATTTTGGCAGTTTTGATGCTCGAAACGAATAACTAGAACGGCCTAGGGGAAAAGTGCGCATATCGTTGTAATCGGGCGAGTTTCTACTTTCAGATGCAACAGAAATTATGCGGATTGGTCGATCCGTTCGCGAGATGTGGCAGTTTGGAAGTAAGAAACGCTTGAGAAACTCAAAATTTTCGCAGTTCTGATGCTCGAAACGAGTAACTAGAACGGCCTAGGGGAAAAGTGCGCATACCGTTGTAATCGGGCGAGTTTCTACTTTTAGATGCAACAGAAATTTTGCTGATTGGTCAATCCGTTCGCGAGATATGGCAGTTTGGATGTAAGAAACGCTTGAGAAACTCAAAATTTTCGCAGTTCTGATGCTCGACACGAATAACTAGAACGGCCTAGGGGAAAAGTGCGCATTCCGTTGTAATCGGGCGAGTTTCTACTTCCAGATGCAACAGAAATTTTGCGGATTGGTCAATCCGTTCGCGAGATATGGCAGTTTGGAGGTAAGAAACGCTTGAGAAACTCAAAATTTTCGCAGTTCTGATGCTCGAAACGAATAACTAGAACCGCCTAGGGGAAAAGTGCGCATACCGTTGTAATCGGGCGAGTTTCTACTTTCAGATGCAACAGAAATTTTGCGGATTGATCAATCCGTTCGCGAGATATGGCAGTTTGGAGATAAGAAACGCTTGAGAAACTCAAAATTTTCGCAGTTCTGATGCTCGACACGAATAACTAGAACGGCCTAGGGGCAAAGTGCGCATACCGTTGTAATCGGGCGAGTTTCTACTTTCAGATGCAACAGAAATTTTGCGGATTGGTCGATCCGTTCGCGAGATATGGCAGTTTGGAGGTAAGAAACGCTTGAGAAACTCAAAATTTTCGCAGTTCTGATGCTCGACACGAATAACTAGAACGGCCTAGGGGCAAAGTGCGCATACCGTTGTAATCGGGCGAGTTTCTACTTTCAGATGCAATAGAAATTTTGCGGATTGGTCGATCCGTTCGCGTGATGTGGCAGTTTGGATGTAAGAAACCCTTGAGAAACTCAAAATTTTCGCAGTTCTGATGCTCGAAACGAGTAACTAGAACGGCCTAGGGGAAAAGTACGCATACCGTTGTAATCGGGCGAGTTTCTACTTTTAGATGCAACAGAAATTTTGCGGATTGGTCAATCCGTTCGCGAGGTATGACAGTTTGGAGGTAAGAAACGCTTGAGAAACTCAAAATTTTCGCAGTTCTGATGCTCGAAATGAATAACTGGAACGGCCTAGGGGAGAAGAACGCATACCGTTGTAATCGGGCGAGTTTCTACTTTCAGATGCAACTGAAATTTTGCGGATTGGTCAATCCGTTCGCGAGATATGGCAGTTTGGAGGTAAGAAACGCTTGAGAAACTCAAAATTTTCGCAGTTCTGATGCTCGACACGAATAACTAGAACGGCCTAGGGGCAAAGTGCGCATACCGTTGTAATCGGGCGAGTTTCTACTTTCAGATGCAACAGAAATTTTGCGGATTGGTCGATCCGTTCGCGAGATGTGGCAGTTTGGAGGTAAGAAACGCTTGAGAAACTCAAAATTTTCGCAGTTCTGATGCTCGAAACGAATGACTAGAACGGCCTAGGGGAGAAGTACGCATACCGTTGTAATCGGGCGAGTTTCTACTTTCAGATGCAACAGAAATTATGCTGATTGGTCCATCCGTTCGCGAGATATGGCAGTTTGGAGGTAAGAAACGCTTGAGAAACTCAAAATTTTCGCAGTTCTGCTGCTCGAAACGAATAACTAGAACGGCCTAGGGGCAAAGTGCGCATACGGTTGTAATCGGGCGAGTTTCTACTTTCAGCTGCAACAGATATTTTGCGGATTGGTCGATTCGATCGCGAGATGTGGCAGTTTGGAGATAAGAAACGCTTGAGAAACTCAAAATTTTCGCAGGTCTGATGCTCGACACGAATAACTAGAACGGCCTAGGGGCAAAGTGCGCATACCGTTGTAATCGGGCGAGTTTCTACTTTCAGATGCAACAGAAATTTTGCGGATTGGTCGATCCGTTCGCGAGATGTGGCAGTTTGGAAGTAAGAAACGCTTGAGAAACTCAAAATTTTCGCAGTTCTGATGCTCGAAATTGAATAACTGGAACGGCCTAGGGGAAAACTACACCTACCGTTGTAATCGGGCGAGTTTCTACTTTCAGATGCAACAGATATTTTGCGAATTGGTCAATCCGTTCGCGAGATATGGCAGTTTGGAGGTAAGAAACGCATGAGAAACTCAAAATTTTCGCAGTTCTGATGCTCGACACGAATAACAAGGACGGCCTAGGGGAAATGTGCGCATGCCGTTGTAATCGGGCGAGTTTCTACTTTCAGATGCAACAGAAATTTTGCGGATTGGTCAATCCGTTCGCGAGATATGGCAGTTTGGAGGTAAGAAACGCTTGAGAAACTCAAAATTTTGGCAGTTTTGATGCTCGAAACGAATAACTAGAACGGCCTAGGGGAAAAGTGCGCATATCGTTGTAATCGGGCGAGTTTCTACTTTCAGATGCAACAGAAATTATGCGGATTGGTCGATCCGTTCGCGAGATGTGGCAGTTTGGAAGTAAGAAACGCTTGAGAAACTCAAAATTTTCGCAGTTCTGATGCTCGAAACGAGTAACTAGAACGGCCTAGGGGAAAAGTGCGCATACCGTTGTAATCGGGCGAGTTTCTACTTTTAGATGCAACAGAAATTTTGCTGATTGGTCAATCCGTTCGCGAGATATGGCAGTTTGGATGTAAGAAACGCTTGAGAAACTCAAAATTTTCGCAGTTCTGATGCTCGACACGAATAACTAGAACGGCCTAGGGGAAAAGTGCGCATTCCGTTGTAATCGGGCGAGTTTCTACTTCCAGATGCAACAGAAATTTTGCGGATTGGTCAATCCGTTCGCGAGATATGGCAGTTTGGAGGTAAGAAACGCTTGAGAAACTCAAAATTTTCGCAGTTCTGATGCTCGAAACGAATAACTAGAACCGCCTAGGGGAAAAGTGCGCATACCGTTGTAATCGGGCGAGTTTCTACTTTCAGATGCAACAGAAATTTTGCGGATTGATCAATCCGTTCGCGAGATATGGCAGTTTGGAGATAAGAAACGCTTGAGAAACTCAAAATTTTCGCAGTTCTGATGCTCGACACGAATAACTAGAACGGCCTAGGGGCAAAGTGCGCATACCGTTGTAATCGGGCGAGTTTCTACTTTCAGATGCAACAGAAATTTTGCGGATTGGTCGATCCGTTCGCGAGATATGGCAGTTTGGAGGTAAGAAACGCTTGAGAAACTCAAAATTTTCGCAGTTCTGATGCTCGACACGAATAACTAGAACGGCCTAGGGGCAAAGTGCGCATACCGTTGTAATCGGGCGAGTTTCTACTTTCAGATGCAATAGAAATTTTGCGGATTGGTCGATCCGTTCGCGTGATGTGGCAGTTTGGATGTAAGAAACGCTTGAGAAACTCAAAATTTTCGCAGTTCTGATGCTCGAAACGAGTAACTAGAACGGCCTAGGGGAAAAGTACGCATACCGTTGTAATCGGGCGAGTTTCTACTTTTAGATGCAACAGAAATTTTGCGGATTGGTCAATCCGTTCGCGAGGTATGACAGTTTGGAGGTAAGAAACGCTTGAGAAACTCAAAATTTTCGCAGTTCTGATGCTCGAAATGAATAACTGGAACGGCCTAGGGGAGAAGAACGCATACCGTTGTAATCGGGCGAGTTTCTACTTTCAGATGCAACTGAAATTTTGCGGATTGGTCAATCCGTTCGCGAGATATGGCAGTTTGGAGGTAAGAAACGCTTGAGAAACTCAAAATTTTCGCAGTTCTGATGCTCGACACGAATAACTAGAACGGCCTAGGGGCAAAGTGCGCATACCGTTGTAATCGGGCGAGTTTCTACTTTCAGATGCAACAGAAATTTTGCGGATTGGTCGATCCGTTCGCGAGATGTGGCAGTTTGGAAGTAAGAAACGCTTGAGAAACTCAAAATTTTCGCAGTTCTGATGCTCGAAACGAGTAACTAGAACGGCCTAGGGGAAAAGTACGCATACCGTTGTAATCGGGCGAGTTTCTACTTTTAGATGCAACAGAAATTTTGCGGATTGGTCAATCCGTTCGCGAGGTATGGCAGTTTGGAGGTAAGAAACGCTTGAGAAACTCAAAATTTTCGCAGTTCTGATGCTCGAAACGAGTAACTAGAACGCCCTACGGGAAAAGTACGCATACCGTTGTAATCGGGCGAGTTTCTACTTTCAGATGCAACAGAAATTTTGCGGATTGGTCGATCCGTTCGCGAGATATGGCAGTTTGCAGATAAGAAACGCTTGAGAAACTCAAAATTTTCGCAGTTCTGATGCTCGAAATGAATAACTGGAACGGCCTAGGGGAGAAGAACGCATACCGTTGTAATCGGGCGAGTTTCTACTTTCAGATGCAACAGAAATTTTGCGGATTGGTCAATCCGTTCGCGAGATATGGCAGTTTGGAGGTAAGAAACGCTTGAGAAACTCAAAATTTTGGCAGTTCTGATGCTCGAAACGAATAACTAGAACGGCCTAGGGGAAAAGTGCGCATATCGTTGTAATCGGGCGAGTTTCTACTTTCAGATGCAACAGAAATTATGCGGATTGGTCAATCCGTTCGCGAGATATGGCAGTTTGGAGGTAAGAAACGCTTGAGAAACTCAAAATTTTCGCAGTTCTGATGCTCGAAACGAATGACTAGAACGGCCTAGGGGAGAAGTACGCATACCGTTGTAATCGGGCGAGTTTCTACTTTCAGATGCAACAGAAATTATGCGGATTGGTCCATCCGTTCGCGAGATATGGCAGTTTGGATGTAAGAAACGCTTGAGAAACTCAAAATTTTCGCAGTTCTGATGCTCGAAACGAATAACTAGAACCTCCTAGGGGAAAAGTGCGCATACCGTTGTAATCGGGCGAGTTTCTACTTTCAGATGCAACAGAAATTTTGCGGATTGATCAATCCGTTCGCGAGATATGGCAGTTTGGAGATAAGAAACGCTTGAGAAACTCAAAATTTTCGCAGTTCTGATGCTCGACACGAATAACTAGAACGGCCTAGGGGAAAAGTGCGCATACCGTTGTAATCGGGCGTGTTTCTACTTTCAGATGCAACAGAAATTTTGCGGATTGGTCAATCCGTTCGCGAGATATGGCAGTTTGGAGGTAAGAAACGCTTGAGGAACTCAAAATTTTCGCAGTTCTGATGCTGGAAACGAATAAATAGAACAGCCTAGGGGAAAAGTGCGCATACCGTTGTAATCGGGCGAGTTTCTACTTTCAGATGCAACAGAAATTTTGCGGATTGATCAATCCGTTCGCGAGATATGGCAGTTTGGATATAAGAAACGCTTGAGAAACTCAAAATTTTCGCAGTTCTGATGCTTGACACGAATAACTAGAACGGCCTAGGGGCAAAGTGCGCATACCGTTGTAATCGGGCGAGTTTCTACTTTCAGATGCAACAGAAATTTTGCGGATTGGTCGATCCGTTCGCGAGATGTGGCAGTTTGGAGGTAAGAAACGCTTGAGAAACTCAAAATTTTCGCAGTTCTGATGCACGAAACGAATAACTAGAACGGCCTAGGGGAAAACGACACCTACCGTTGAAATCGGGCAAGTTTCTACTTTCAGATGCAACAGAAATTTTGCGGATTGTTCAATCCGTTCGCGAGATATGGCAGTTTGGAGGTAAGAAACGCTTGAGAAACTCAAAATTTTCGCAGTTCTGATGCTCGAAACGAATAACAAGAACCGCCTAGGGGAAAAGTGCGCATACCGTTGTAATCGGGCGAGTTTCTACTTTCAGATGCAACAGAAATTTTGCGGATTGATCAATCCGTTCGCGAGATATGGCAGTTTGGAGATAAGAAACGCTTGAGAAACTCAAAATTTTCGCAAGTTCTGATGCTCGAAACGAATGACTAGAACGGCCTAGGGGAGAAGTACGCATACCGTTGTAATCGGGCGAGTTTCTACTTTCAGATGCAACAGAAATTATGCGGATTTATCAATCCGTTCGCGAGATATGGCAGTTTGGAAGTAAGAAACGCTTGAGAAACTCAAAATTTTCGCAGTTCTAATGCTCGAAACGAGTAACTAGAACGGCATAGGGGAAAAGTACGCATACCGTTGTAATCGGGCGAGTTTCTACTTTCAGATGCAACTGAAATTTTGCGGATTGGTCAATCCGTTCGCGAGATATGGAAGTTTGGAGGTATGAAACGCTTGAGAAACTCAAAATTTTCGCAGTTCTGATGCTTGACACGAATAACTAGAACGGCCTAGGGGAAAAGTACGCATACCGCTGTAATCGGGCGAGTTTCTACTTTTAGATGCAACTGAAATTTTGCGGATTGGTTAATCCGTTCGCGAGATATGGCAGTTTGGAGTAAGAAACGCTTGAGAAACTCAAAATTTTCGCAGTTCTGATGCTCGACACGAATAACTAGAACGGCCTAGGGGCAAAGTGCGCATACCGTTGTGATCGGGCGAGTTTCTATTTTCAGATGCGACAGAAATTTTGCGGATTAGTCGATCCGTTCGCGAGATGTGGCCGTTTGGAAGTAAGAAACGCTTGAGAAACTCAAAATTTTCGCAGTTCTGATGCTCGAAACGAGTAACTAGAACGGCCTAGGGGAAAAGTACGCATACCGTTGTAATCGGGCGAGTTTCTACTTTTAGATGCAACAGAAATTTGCGGATTGTTCAATCCGTTCGCGAGGTATGGCAGTTTGGAGGAAAGAAACGCTTGAGAAACTCAAAATTTTCGCAGTTCTGATGCTCGAAACGAGTAACTAGAACGGCCTACGGGAAAAGTACGCATACCTTTGTAATCGGGCGAGTTTCTACTTTCAGATGCAACAGAAATTTTGCGGATTGGTCGATCCGTTCGCGAGATGTGGCAGTTTGGAAGTAAGAAACGCTTGAGAAACTCAAAATTTTCGCAGTTCTGATGCTCGAAATTGAATAACTGGAACGGCCTAGGGGAAAACTACACCTACCGTTGTAATCGGGTGAGTTTCTACTTTCAGATGCAACAGAAATTTTGCGGATTGATCAATCCGTTCGCGAGATATGGCAGTTTGCAGATAAGAAACGCTTGAGAAACTCAAAATTTTCGCAGTTCTGATGCTCGAAACGAGTAACTAGAACTGCCTAGGGGAAAAGTACGCATACCGTTGTAATCGGGCGAGTTTCTACTTTCAGATGCAACAGAAATTTTGCGGATTGGTCAATCCGTTCGCGAGATGTGGCAGTTTGGAAGTAAGAAACGCTTGAGAAACTCAAAATTTTCGCAGTTCTGATGCACGAAACGAATAACTAGAACGGCCTAGGGGAAAACGACACCTACCGTTGTAATCGGGCGAGTTTCTACTTTCAGATGCAACAGAAATTTTGCGGATTGATCAATCCGTTCGCGAGATATGGCAGTTTGGAGGTAAGAAACGCTTGAGGAACTCAAAATTTTCGCAGTTCTGATGCTGGAAACGAATAAATAGAACAGCCTAGGGGAAAAGTGCGCATACCGTTGTAATCGGGCGAGTTTCTACTTTCAGATGCAACAGAAATTTTGCGGATTGATCAATCCGTTCGCGAGATATGGCAGTTTGGAGATAAGAAACGCTTGAGAAACTCAAAATTTTCGCAAGTTCTGATGCTCGAAACGAATGACTAGAACGGCCTAGGGGAGAAGTACGCATACCGTTGTAATCGGGCGAGTTTCTACTTTCAGATGCAACAGAAATTATGCGGATTTATCAATCCGTTCGCGAGATATGGCAGTTTGGAAGTAAGAAACGCTTGAGAAACTCAAAATTTTCGCAGTTCTAATGCTCGAAACGAGTAACTAGAACGGCATAGGGGAAAAGTACGCATACCGTTGTAATCGGGCGAGATTCTACTTTCAGATGCAACAGAAATTTTGCGGATTGGTCAATCCGTTCGCGAGATATGGCAGTTTGGAGGTATGAAACGCTTGAGAAACTCAAAATTTTCGCAGTTCTGATGCTTGACACGAATAACTAGAACGGCCTAGGGGCAAAGTGCGCATACCGTTGTAATCGGGCGAGTTTCTACTTTCAGATGCAACAGAAATTTTGCGGATTGGTGGATCCGTTCGCGAGATGTGGCAGTTTGGAGGTAAGAAACGCTTGAGAAACTCAAAATTTTCGCAGTTCTGATGCTCGAAATGAATAACTGGAACGGCCTAGGGGAGAAGAACGCATACCGTTGTAATCGGGCGAGTTTCTACTTTCAGATGCAACAGAAATTTTGCGGATTGATCAATCCGTTCGCGAGATATGGCAGTTTGGAGATAAGAAACGCTAGAGAAACTCAAAATTTTCGCAGTTCTGATGCTCGACACGAATAACTAGAACGGCCTAGGGGAAAAGTGCGCATACCGTTGTAATCGGGCGTGTTTCTACTTTCAGATGCAACAGAAATTTTGCGGATTGGTCAATCCGTTCGCGAGTTATGGCAGTTTGGAGGTAAGAAACGCTTGAGAAACTCAAAATTTTCGCAGTTCTGATGCTCGAAACGAATAACTAGAACCTCCTAGGGGAAAAGTGCGCATACCGTTGTAATCGGGCGAGTTTCTACTTTCAGATGCAACAGAAATTTTGCGGATTGATCAATCCGTTCGCGAGATATGGCAGTTTGGAGATAAGAAACGCTTGAGAAACTCAAAATTTTCGCAGTTCTGATGCTCGACACGAATAACTAGAACGGCCTAGGGGAAAAGTGCGCATACCGTTGTAATCGGGCGTGTTTCTACTTTCAGATGCAACAGAAATTTTGCGGATTGGTCAATCCGTTCGCGAGATATGGCAGTTTGGAGGTAAGAAACGCTTGAGGAACTCAAAATTTTCGCAGTTCTGATGCTGGAAACGAATAAATAGAACAGCCTAGGGGAAAAGTGCGCATACCGTTGTAATCGGGCGAGTTTCTACTTTCAGATGCAACAGAAATTTTGCGGATTGATCAATCCGTTCGCGAGATATGGCAGTTTGGATATAAGAAACGCTTGAGAAACTCAAAATTTTCGCAGTTCTGATGCTTGACACGAATAACTAGAACGGCCTAGGGGCAAAGTGCGCATACCGTTGTAATCGGGCGAGTTTCTACTTTCAGATGCAACGGAAATTTTGCGGATTGGTCGATCCGTTCGCGAGATGTGGCAGTTTGGAAGTAAGAAACGCTTGAGAAACTCAAAATTTTCGCAGTTCTGATGCTCGAAATGAATAACTGGAACGGCCTAGGGGAGAAGAACGCATACCGTTGTAATCGGGCGAGTTTCTACTTTCAGATGCAACAGAAATTTTGCGGATTGGTCAATCCGTTCGCGAGATATGGCAGTTTGGAGGTAAGAAACGCTTGAGAAACTCAAAATTTTGGCAGTTCTGATGCTCGAAACGAATAACTAGGACGGCCTAGGGGAAAAGTGCGCATACCGTTGTAATCGGGCGAGTTTCTACTTTCAGATGCAACAGAAATTATGCGGATTGGTCAATCCGTTCGCGAGATATGGCAGTTTGGAGGTAAGAAACGCTTGAGAAACTCAAAATTTTCGCAGTTCTGATGCTCGAAACGAATGACTAGAACGGCCTAGGGGAGAAGTACGCATACCGTTGTAATCGGGCGAGTTTCTACTTTCAGATGCAACAGAAATTATGCGGATTGGTCCATCCGTTCGCGAGATATGGCAGTTTGGAGGTAAGAAACGCTTGAGAAACTCAAAATTTTCGCAGTTCTGCTGCTCGAAACGAATAACTAGAACGGCCTAGGGGCAAAGTGCGCATACGGTTGTAATCGGGCGAGTTTCTACTTTCAGCTGCAACAGATATTTTGCGGATTGGTCGATTCGATCGCGAGATGTGGCAGTTTGGAGGTAAGAAACGCTTGAGAAACTCAAAATTTTCGCAGGTCTGATGCTCGACACGAATAACTAGAACGGCCTAGGGGCAAAGTGCGCATACCGTTGTAATCGGGCGAGTTTCTACTTTCAGATGCAACAGAAATTTTGCGGATTGGTCGATCCGTTCGCGAGATGTGGCAGTTTGGAAGTAAGAAACGCTTGAGAAACTCAAAATTTTCGCAGTTCTGATGCTCGAAATTGAATAACTGGAACGGCCTAGGGGAAAACTACACCTACCGTTGTAATCGGGCGAGTTTCTACTTTCAGATGCAACAGAAATTTTGCGAATTGGTCAATCCGTTCGCGAGATATGGCAGTTTGGATGTAAGAAACGCATGAGAAACTCAAAATTTTCGCAGTTCTGATGCTCGACACGAATAACTAGGACGGCCTAGGGGAAATGTGCGCATGCCGTTGTAATCGGGCGAGTTTCTACTTTCAGATGCAACAGAAATTTTGCGGATTGGTCGATCCGTTCGCGAGATGTCGCAGTTTGGATGTAAGAAACGCTTGAGAAACTCAAAATTTTCGCAGTTCTGATGCTCGAAACGAGTAACTAGAACGGCCTAGGGGAGAAGAACGCATACCGTTGTAATCGGGCGAGTTTCTACTTTCAGATGCAACTGAAATTTTGCGGATTGGTCAATCCGTTCGCGAGATATGGCAGTTTGGAGGTAAGAAACGCTTGAGAAACTCAAAATTTTCGCAGTTCTGATGCTCGACACGAATAACTAGAACGGCCTAGGGGCAAAGTGCGCATACCGTTGTAATCGGGCGAGTTTCTACTTTCAGATGCAACAGAAATTTTGCGGATTCGTCGATCCGTTCGCGAGATGTGGCAGTTTGGAAGTAAGAAACGCTTGAGAAACTCAAAATTTTCGCAGTTCTGATGCTCGAAACGAGTAACTAGAACGGCCTAGGGGAAAAGTACGCATACCGTTGTAATCGGGCGAGTTTCTACTTTTAGATGCAACAGAAATTTTGCGGATTGGTCAATCCGTTCGCGAGGTATGGCAGTTTGGAGGTAAGAAACGCTTGAGAAACTCAAAATTTTCGCAGTTCTGATGCTCGAAACGAGTAACTAGAACGGCCTACGGGAAAAGTACGCATACCGTTGTAATCGGGCGAGTTTCTACTTTCAGATGCAACAGAAATTTTGCGGATTGGTCGATCCGTTCGCGAGATGTGGCAGTTTGGAAGTAAGAAACGCTTGAGAAACTCAAAATTTTCGCAGTTCTGATGCTCGAAATTGAATAACTGGAACGGCCTAGGGGAAAACTACACCTACCGTTGTAATCGGGTGAGTTTCTACTTTCAGATGCAACAGAAATTTTGCGGATTGATCAATCCGTTCGCGAGATATGGCAGTTTGCAGATAAGAAACGCTTGAGAAACTCAAAATTTTCGCAGTTCTGATGCTCGAAACGAGTAACTAGAACTGCCTAGGGGAAAAGTACGCATACCGTTGTAATCGGGCGAGTTTCTACTTTCAGATGCAACAGAAATTTTGCGGATTGGTCAATCCGTTCGCGAGATGTGGCAGTTTGGAAGTAATAAACGCTTGAGAAACTCAAAATTTTCGCAGTTCTGATGCTCGAAACGAATAACTAGAACGGCCTAGGGGAAAACGACACCTACCGTTGTAATCGGGCGAGTTTCTACTTTCAGATGCAACAGGAATTTTGCGGATTGTTCAATCCGTTCGCGAGATATGGCAGTTTGGAGGTAAGAAACGCTTGAGAAACTCAAAATTTTCGCAGTTCTGATGCTCGAAACGAATAACAAGAACCGCCTAGGGGAAAAGTGCGCATACCGTTGTAATCGGGCGAGTTTCTACTTTCAGATGCAACAGAAATTTTGCGGATTGATCAATCCGTTCGCGAGATATGGCAGTTTGGAGATAAGAAACGCTTGAGAAACTCAAAATTTTCGCAGTTCTGATGCTCGAAACGAATGACTAGAACGGCCTAGGGGAGAAGTACGCATACCGTTGTAATCGGGCGAGTTTCTACTTTCAGATGCAACAGAAATTATGCGGATTTATCAATCCGTTCGCGAGATATGGCAGTTTGGAAGTAAGAAACGCTTGAGAAACTCAAAATTTTCGCAGTTCTAATGCTCGAAACGAGTAACTAGAACGGCATAGGGGAAAAGTACGCATACCGTTGTAATCGGGCGGGTTTCTACTTTCAGATGCAACAGAAATTTTGCGGATTGGTCGATCCGTTCGCGAGATGTGGCAGTTTGGAGGTAAGAAACGCTTGAGAAACTCAAAATTTTCGCAGTTCTGATGGTCGAAATGAATAACTGGAACGGCCTAGGGGAGAAGAACGCGTACCGTTGTAATCGGGCGAGTTTCTACTTTCAGATGCAACAGAAATTTTGAGGATTGGTCAATCCGTTCGCGAGATATGGCAGTTTGGAGGTAAGAAACGCTTGAGAAACTCAAAATTTTGGCAGTTCTGATGCTCGAAACGAATAACTAGAACGGCCTAGGGGAAAAGTGCGCATACCGTTGTAATCGGGCGAGTTTCTACTTTCAGATGCAACAGAAATTTTGAGGATTGGTCAATCCGTTCGCGAGATATGGCAGTTTGGAGGTAAGAAACGCTTGAGAAACTCAAAATTTTCGCAGTTCTGCTGCTCGAAACGAATAACTAGAACGGCCTAGGGGCAAAGTGCGCATACGGTTGTAATCGGGCGAGTTTCTACTTTCAGCTGCAACAGATATTTTGCGGATTGGTCGATTCGATCGCGAGATGTGGCAGTTTGGAGGTAAGAAACGCTTGAGAAACTCAAAATTTTCGCAGGTCTGATGCTCGACACGAATAACTAGAACGGCCTAGGGGCAAAGTGCGCATACCGTTGTAATCGGGCGAGTTTCTACTTTCAGATGCAACAGAAATTTTGCGGATTGGTCGATCCGTTCGCGAGATGTGGCAGTTTGGAAGTAAGAAACGCTTGAGAAACTCAAAATTTTCGCAGTTCTGATGCTCGAAATTGAATAACTGGAACGGCCTAGGGGAAAACTACACCTACCGTTGTAATCGGGCGAGTTTCTACTTTCAGATGCAACAGAAATTTTGCGAATTGGTCAATCCGTTCGCGAGATATGGCAGTTTGGATGTAAGAAACGCATGAGAAACTCAAAATTTTCGCAGTTCTGATGCTCGACACGAATAACTAGGACGGCCTAGGGGAAATGTGCGCATGCCGTTGTAATCGGGCGAGTTTCTACTTTCAGATGCAACTGAAATTTTGCGGATTGGTCAATCCGTTCGCGAGATATGGCAGTTTGGAGGTAAGAAACGCTTGAGAAACTTAAAATTTTCGCAGTTCTGATGCTCGACACGAATAACTAGAACGGCCTAGGGGAAAAGTACGCATACCGTTGTAATCGGGCGAGTTTCTACTTTTAGATGCAACAGAAATTTTGCGGATTGGTCAATCCGTTCGCGAGGTATGACAGTTTGGAGGTAAGAAACGCTTGAGAAACTCAAAATTTTCGCAGTTCTGATGCTCGAAATGAATAACTGGAACGGCCTAGGGGAGAAGAACGCATACCGTTGTAATCGGGCGAGTTTCTACTTTCAGATGCAACTGAAATTTTGCGGATTGGTCAATCCGTTCGCGAGATATGGCAGTTTGGAGGTAAGAAACGCTTGAGAAACACAAAATTTTCGCAGTTCTGATGCTCGACACGAATAACTAGAACGGCCTAGGGGCAAAGTGCGCATACCGTTGTAATCGGGCGAGTTTCTACTTTCAGATGCAACAGAAATTTTGCGGATTGGTCGATCCGTTCGCGAGATGTGGCAGTTTGGAAGTAAGAAACGCTTGAGAAACTCAAAATTTTCGCAGTTCTGATGCTCGAAACGAGTAACTAGAACGGCCTAGGGGAAAAGTACGCATACCGTTGTAATCGGGCGAGTTTCTACTTTTAGATGCAACAGAAATTTTGCGGATTGGTCAATCCGTTCGCGAGGTATGGCAGTTTGGAGGTAAGAAACGCTTGAGAAACTCAAAATTTTCGCAGTTCTGATGCTCGAAACGAGTAACTAGAACGGCCTACGGGAAAAGTACGCATACCGTTGTAATCGGGCGAGTTTCTACTTTCAGATGCAACAGAAATTTTGCGGATTGGTCGATCCGTTCGCGAGATGTGGCAGTTTGGAAGTAAGAAACGCTTGAGAAACTCAAAATTTTCGCAGTTCTGATGCTCGAAATTGAATAACTGGAACGGCCTAGGGGAAAACTACACCTACCGTTGTAATCGGGTGAGTTTCTACTTTCAGATGCAACAGAAATTTTGCGGATTGATCAATCCGTTCGCGAGATATGGCAGTTTGCAGATAAGAAACGCTTGAGAAACTCAAAATTTTCGCAGTTCTGATGCTCGAAACGAGTAACTAGAACTGCCTAGGGGAAAAGTACGCATACCGTTGTAATCGGGCGAGTTTCTACTTTCAGATGCAACAGAAATTTTGCGGATTGGTCAATCCGTTCGCGAGATGTGGCAGTTTGGAAGTAATAAACGCTTGAGAAACTCAAAATTTTCGCAGTTCTGATGCTCGAAACGAATAACTAGAACGGCCTAGGGGAAAACGACACCTACCGTTGTAATCGGGCGAGTTTCTACTTTCAGATGCAACAGGAATTTTGCGGATTGTTCAATCCGTTCGCGAGATATGGCAGTTTGGAGGTAAGAAACGCTTGAGAAACTCAAAATTTTCGCAGTTCTGATGCTCGAAACGAATAACAAGAACCGCCTAGGGGAAAAGTGCGCATACCGTTGTAATCGGGCGAGTTTCTACTTTCAGATGCAACAGAAATTTTGCGGATTGATCAATCCGTTCGCGAGATATGGCAGTTTGGAGATAAGAAACGCTTGAGAAACTCAAAATTTTCGCAGTTCTGATGCTCGAAACGAATGACTAGAACGGCCTAGGGGAGAAGTACGCATACCGTTGTAATCGGGCGAGTTTCTACTTTCAGATGCAACAGAAATTATGCGGATTTATCAATCCGTTCGCGAGATATGGCAGTTTGGAAGTAAGAAACGCTTGAGAAACTCAAAATTTTCGCAGTTCTAATGCTCGAAACGAGTAACTAGAACGGCATAGGGGAAAAGTACGCATACCGTTGTAATCGGGCGAGTTTCTACTTTCAGATGCAACAGAAATTTTGCGGATTGGTCGATCCGTTCGCGAGATGTGGCAGTTTGGAGGTAAGAAACCCTTGAGAAACTCAAAATTTTCGCAGTTCTGATGCTCGAAATGAATAACTGGAACGGCCTAGGGGAGAAGAACGCATACCGTTGTAATCGGGCGAGTTTCTACTTTCAGATGCAACAGAAATTTTGAGGATTGGTCAATCCGTTCGCGAGATATGGCAGTTTGGAGGTAAGAAACGCTTGAGAAACTCAAAATTTTGGCAGTTCTGATGCTCGAAACGAATAACTAGAACGGCCTAGGGGAAAAGTGCGCATACCGTTGTAATCGGGCGAGTTTCTACTTTCAGATGCAACAGAAATTATGCGGATTGGTCAATCCGTTCGCGAGATATGGCAGTTTGGAGGTAAGAAACGCTTGAGAAACTCAAAATTTTCGCAGTTCTGATGCTCGAAACGAATGACTAGAACGGCCTAGGGGAGAAGTACGCATACCGTTGTAATCGGGCGAGTTTCTACTTTCAGATGCAACAGAAATTATGCGGATTGGTCCATCCGTTCGCGAGATATGGCAGTTTGGAGGTAAGAAACGCTTGAGAAACTCAAAATTTTCGCAGTTCTGCTGCTCGAAACGAATAACTAGAACGGCCTAGGGGCAAAGTGCGCATACGGTTGTAATCGGGCGAGTTTCTACTTTCAGCTGCAACAGATATTTTGCGGATCGGTCGATTCGATCGCGAGATGTGGCAGTTTGGAGGTAAGAAACGCTTGAGAAACTCAAAATTTTCGCAGGTCTGATGCTCGACACGAATAACTAGAACGGCCTAGGGGCAAAGTGCGCATACCGTTGTAATCGGGCGAGTTTCTACTTTCAGATGCAACAGAAATTTTGCGGATTGGTCGATCCGTTCGCGAGATGTGGCAGTTTGGAAGTAAGAAACGCTTGAGAAACTCAAAATTTTCGCAGCTCTGATGCTCGAAATTGAATAACTGGAACGGCCTAGGGGAAAACTACACCTACCGTTGTAATCGGGCGAGTTTCTACTTTCAGATGCAACAGAAATTTTGCGAATTGGTCAATCCGTTCGCGAGATATGGCAGTTTGGATGTAAGAAACGCATGAGAAACTCAAAATTTTCGCAGTTCTGATGCTCGACACGAATAACTAGGACGGCCTAGGGGAAATGTGCGCATGCCGTTGTAATCGGGCGAGTTTCTACTTTCAGATGCAACAGAAATTTTGCGGATTGGTCGATCCGTTCGCGAGATGTCGCAGTTTGGATGTAAGAAACGCTTGAGAAACTCAAAATTTTCGCAGTTCTGATGCTCGAAACGAGTAACTAGAACGGCCTAGGGGAAAAGTACGCATACCGTTGTAATCGGGCGAGTTTCTACTTTCAGATGCAACTGAAATTTTGCGGATTGGTCAATCCGTTCGCGAGATATGGCAGTTTGGAGGTAAGAAACGCTTGAGAAACTTAAAATTTTCGCAGTTCTGATGCTCGACACGAATAACTAGAACGGCCTAGGGGAAAAGTACGCATACCGTTGTAATCGGGCGAGTTTCTACTTTTAGATGCAACAGAAATTTTGCGGATTGGTCAATCCGTTCGCGAGGTATGACAGTTTGGAGGTAAGAAACGCTTGAGAAACTCAAAATTTTCGCAGTTCTGATGCTCGAAATGAATAACTGGAACGGCCTAGGGGAGAAGAACGCATACCGTTGTAATCGGGCGAGTTTCTACTTTCAGATGCAACTGAAATTTTGCGGATTGGTCAATCCGTTCGCGAGATATGGCAGTTTGGAGGTAAGAAACGCTTGAGAAACTCAAAATTTTCGCAGTTCTGATGCTCGACACGAATAACTAGAACGGCCTAGGGGCAAAGTGCGCATACCGTTGTAATCGGGCGAGTTTCTACTTTCAGATGCAACAGAAATTTTGCGGATTGGTCGATCCGTTCGCGAGATGTGGCAGTTTGGAAGTAAGAAACGCTTGAGAAACTCAAAATTTTCGCAGTTCTGATGCTCGAAACGAGTAACTAGAACGGCCTAGGGGAAAAGTACGCATACCGTTGTAATCGGGCGAGTTTCTACTTTTAGATGCAACAGAAATTTTGCGGATTGGTCAATCCGTTCGCGAGGTATGGCAGTTTGGAGGTAAGAAACGCTTGAGAAACTCAAAATTTTCGCAGTTCTGATGCTCGAAACGAGTAACTAGAACGGCCTACGGGAAAAGTACGCATACCGTTGTAATCGGGCGAGTTTCTACTTTCAGATGCAACAGAAATTTTGCGGATTGGTCGTTCCGTTCGCGAGATGTGGCAGTTTGGAAGTAAGAAACGCTTGAGAAACTCAAAATTTTCGCAGTTCTGATGCTCGAAATTGAATAACTGGAACGGCCTAGGGGAAAACTACACCTACCGTTGTAATCGGGTGAGTTTCTACTTTCAGATGCAACAGAAATTTTGCGGATTGATCAATCCGTTCGCGAGATATGGCAGTTTGCAGATAAGAAACGCTTGAGAAACTCAAAATTTTCGCAGTTCTGATGCTCGAAACGAGTAACTAGAACTGCCTAGGGGAAAAGTACGCATACCGTTGTAATCGGGCGAGTTTCTACTTTCAGATGCAACAGAAATTTTGCGGATTGGTCAATCCGTTCGCGAGATGTGGCAGTGTGGAAGTAATAAACGCTTGAGAAACTCAAAATTTTCGCAGTTCTGATGCTCGAAACGAATAACTAGAACGGCCTAGGGGAAAACGACACCTACCGTGTAATCGGGCGAGTTTCTACTTTCAGATGCAACAGGAATTTTGCGGATTGTTCAATCCGTTCGCGAGATATGGCAGTTTGGAGGTAAGAAACGCTTGAGAAACTCAAAATTTTCGCAGTTCTGATGCTCGAAACGAATAACAAGAACCGCCTAGGGGAAAAGTGCGCATACCGTTGTAATCGGGCGAGTTTCTACTTTCAGATGCAACAGAAATTTTGCGGATTGATCAATCCGTTCGCGAGATATGGCAGTTTGGAGATAAGAAACGCTTGAGAAACTCAAAATTTTCGCAGTTCTGATGCTCGAAACGAATGACTAGAACGGCCTAGGGGAGAAGTACGCATACCGTTGTAATCGGGCGAGTTTCTACTTTCAGATGCAACAGAAATTATGCGGATTTATCAATCCGTTCGCGAGATATGGCAGTTTGGAAGTAAGAAACGCTTGAGAAACTCAAAATTTTCGCAGTTCTAATGCTCGAAACGAGTAACTAGAACGGCATAGGGGAAAAGTACGCATACCGTTGTAATCGGGCGAGTTTCTACTTTCAGATGCAACAGAAATTTTGCGGATTGGTCAATCCGTTCGCGAGATATGGCAGTTTGGAGGTAAGAAACGCTTGAGGAACTCAAAATTTTCGCAGTTCTGATGCTGGAAACGAATAAATAGAACAGCCTAGGGGAAAAGTGCGCATACCGTTGTAATCGGGCGAGTTTCTACTTTCAGATGCAACAGAAATTTTGCGGATTGATCAATCCGTTCGCGAGATATGGCAGTTTGGAAATAAGAAACGCTTGAGAAACTCAAAATTTTCGCAGTTCTAATGCTCGAAACGAGTAACTAGAACGGCATAGGGGAAAAGTACGCATACCGTTGTAATCGGGCGAGTTTCTACTTTCAGATGCAACAGAAATTTTGCGGATTGGTAAATCCGTTCGCGAGATATGGCAGTTTGGAGGTAAGAAACGCTTGAGGAACTCAAAATTTTCGCAGTTCTGATGCTGGAAACGAATAAATAGAACAGCCTAGGGGAAAAGTGCGCATACCGTTGTAATCGGGCGAGTTTCTACTTTCAGATGCAACAGAAATTTTGCGGATTGATCAATCCGTTCGCGAGATATGGCAGTTTGGATATAAGAAACGCTTGAGAAACTCAAAATTTTCGCAGTTCTGATGCTTGACACGAATAACTAGAACGGCCTAGGGGCAAAGTGCGCATACCGTTGTAATCGGGCGAGTTTCTACTTTCAGATGCAACAGAAATTTTGCGGATTGGTCGATCCGTTCGCGAGATGTGGCAGTTTGGAGGTAAGAAACGCTTGAGAAACTCAAAATTTTCGCAGTTCTGATGCTCGAAATGAATAACTGGAACGGCCTAGGGGAGAAGAACGCATACCGTTGTAATCGGGCTAGTTTCTACTTTCAGATGCAACAGAAATTTTGCGGATTGGTCAATCCGTTCGCGAGATATGGCAGTTTGGAGGTAAGAAACGCTTGAGAAACTCAAAATTTTGGCAGTTCTGATGCTCGAAACGAATAACTAGAACGGCCTAGGGGAAAAGTGCGCATATCGTTGTGATCGGGCGAGTTTCTACTTTCAGATGCAACAGAAATTATGCGGATTGGTCAATCCGTTCGCGAGATATGGCAGTTTGGAGGTAAGAAACGCTTGAGAAACTCAAAATTTTCGCAGTTCTGATGCTCGAAACGAATGACTAGAACGGCCTAGGGGAGAAGTACGCATACCGTTGTAATCGGGCGAGTTTCTACTTTCAGATGCAACAGAAATTATGCGGATTGGTCCATCCGTTCGCGAGATATGGCAGTTTGGAGGTAAGAAACGCTTGAGAAACTCAAAATTTTCGCAGTTCTGCTGCTCGAAACGAATAACTAGAACGGCCTAGGGGCAAAGTGCGCATACGGTTGTAATCGGGCGAGTTTCTACTTTCAGCTGCAACAGATATTTTGCGGATTGGTCGATTCGATCGCGAGATGTGGCAGCTTGGAGATAAGAAACGCTTGCGAAACTCAAAATTTACGCAGGTCTGATGCTCGACACGAATAACTAGAACGGCCTAGGGGCAAAGTGCGCATACCGTTGTAATCGGGCGAGTTTCTACTTTCAGATGCAACAGAAATTTTGCGGATTGGTCGATCCGTTCGCGAGATGTGGCAGTTTGGAAGTAAGAAACGCTTGAGAAACTCAAAATTTTCGCAGTTCTGATGCTCGAAATTGAACAACTGGAACGGCCTAGGGGAAAACTACACCTACCGTTGTAATCGGGCGAGTTTCTACTTTCAGATGCAACAGAAATTTTGCGAATTGGTCAATCCGTTCGCGAGATATGGCAGTTTGGAGGTAAGAAACGCATGAGAAACTCAAAATTTTCGCAGTTCTGATGCTCGACACGAATAACAAGGACGGCCTAGGGGAAATGTGCGCATGCCGTTGTAATCGGGCGAGTTTCTACTTTCAGATGCAACAGAAATTTTGCGGATTGGTCAATCCGTTCGCGAGATATGGCAGTTTGGAGGTAAGAAACGCTTGAGAAACTCAAAATTTTGGCAGTTTTGATGCTCGAAACGAATAACTAGAACGGCCTAGGGGAAAAGTGCGCCTATCGTTGTAATCGGGCGAGTTTCTACTTTCAGATGCAACAGAAATTATGCGGATTGGTCGATCCGTTCGCGAGATGTGGCAGTTTGGAAGTAAGAAACGCTTGAGAAACTCAAAATTTTCGCAGTTCTGATGCTCGAAACGAGTAACTAGAACGGCCTAGGGGAAAAGTGCGCATACCGTTGTAATCGGGCGAGTTTCTACTTTTAGATGCAACAGAAATTTTGCTGATTGGTCAATCCGTTCGCGAGATATGGCAGTTTGGATGTAAGAAACGCTTGAGAAACTCAAAATTTTCGCAGTTCTGATGCTCGACACGAATAACTAGAACGGCCTAGGGGAAAAGTGCGCATTCCGTTGTAATCGGGCGAGTTTCTACTTCCAGATGCAACAGAAATTTTGCGGATTGGTCAATCCGTTCGCGAGATATGGCAGTTTGGAGGTAAGAAACGCTTGAGAAACTCAAAATTTTCGCAGTTCTGATGCTCGAAACGAATAACTAGAACCGCCTAGGGGAAAAGTGCGCATACCGTTGTAATCGGGCGAGTTTCTACTTTCAGATGCAACAGAAATTTTGCGGATTGATCAATCCGTTCGCGAGATATGGCAGTTTGGAGATAAGAAACGCTTGAGAAACTCAAAATTTTCGCAGTTCTGATGCTCGACACGAATAACTAGAACGGCCTAGGGGCAAAGTGCGCATACCGTTGTAATCGGGCGAGTTTCTACTTTCAGATGCAACAGAAATTTTGCGGATTGGTCGATCCGTTCGCGAGATATGGCAGTTTGGAGGTAAGAAACGCTTGAGAAACTCAAAATTTTCGCAGTTCTGATGCTCGACACGAATAACTAGAACGGCCTAGGGGCAAAGTGCGCATACCGTTGTAATCGGGCGAGTTTCTACTTTCAGATGCAATAGAAATTTTGCGGATTGGTCGATCCGTTCGCGTGATGTGGCAGTTTGGATGTAAGAAACGCTTGAGAAACTCAAAATTTTCGCAGTTCTGATGCTCGAAACGAGTAACTAGAACGGCCTAGGGGAAAAGTACGCATACCGTTGTAATCGGGCGAGTTTCTACTTTTAGATGCAACAGAAATTTTGCGGATTGGTCAATCCGTTCGCGAGGTATGACAGTTTGGAGGTAAGAAACGCTTGAGAAACTCAAAATTTTCGCAGTTCTGATGCTCGAAATGAATAACTGGAACGGCCTAGGGGAGAAGAACGCATACCGTTGTAATCGGGCGAGTTTCTACTTTCAGATGCAACTGAAATTTTGCGGATTGGTCAATCCGTTCGCGAGATATGGCAGTTTGGAGGTAAGAAACGCTTGAGAAACTCAAAATTTTCGCAGTTCTGATGCTCGACACGAATAACTAGAACGGCCTAGGGGCAAAGTGCGCATACCGTTGTAATCGGGCGAGTTTCTACTTTCAGATGCAACAGAAATTTTGCGGATTGGTCGATCCGTTCGCGAGATGTGGCAGTTTGGAGGTAAGAAACGCTTGAGAAACTCAAAATTTTCGCAGTTCTGATGCTCGAAACGAATGACTACAACGGCCTAGGGGAGAAGTACGCATACCGTTGTAATCGGGCGAGTTTCTACTTTCAGATGCAACAGAAATTATGCGGATTGGTCCATCCGTTCGCGAGATATGGCAGTTTGGAAGTAAGAAACGCTTGAGAAACTCAAAATTTTCGCAGTTCTGATGCTCGACATTGAACAACTGGAACGGCCTAGGGGAAAACTACACCTACCGTTGTAATCGGGCGAGTTTCTACTTTCAGATGCAACAGAAATTTTGCGAATTGGTCAATCCGTTCGCGAGATATGGCAGTTTGGAGGTAAGAAACGCATGAGAAACTCAAAATTTTCGCAGTTCTGATGCTCGACACGAATAACAAGGACGGCCTAGGGGAAATGTGCGCATGCCGTTGTAATCGGGCGAGTTTCTACTTTCAGATGCAACAGAAATTTTGCGGATTGGTCAATCCGTTCGCGAGATATGGCAGTTTGGAGGTAAGAAACGCTTGAGAAACTCAAAATTTTGGCAGTTTTGATGCTCGAAACGAATAACTAGAACGGCCTAGGGGAAAAGTGCGCCTATCGTTGTAATCGGGCGAGTTTCTACTTTCAGATGCAACAGAAATTATGCGGATTGGTCGATCCGTTCGCGAGATGTGGCAGTTTGGAAGTAAGAAACGCTTGAGAAACTCAAAATTTTCGCAGTTCTGATGCTCGAAACGAGTAACTAGAACGGCCTAGGGGAAAAGTGCGCATACCGTTGTAATCGGGCGAGTTTCTACTTTTAGATGCAATAGAAATTTTGCTGATTGGTCAATCCGTTCGCGAGATATGGCAGTTTGGATGTAAGAAACGCTTGAGAAACTCAAAATTTTCGCAGTTCTGATGCTCGACACGAATAACTAGAACGGCCTAGGGGAAAAGTGCGCATTCCGTTGTAATCGGGCGAGTTTCTACTTCCAGATGCAACAGAAATTTTGCGGATTGGTCAATCCGTTCGCGAGATATGGCAGTTTGGAGGTAAGAAACGCTTGAGAAACTCAAAATTTTCGCAGTTCTGATGCTCGAAACGAATAACTAGAACCGCCTAGGGGAAAAGTGCGCATACCGTTGTAATCGGGCGAGTTTCTACTTTCAGATGCAACAGAAATTTTGCGGATTGATCAATCCGTTCGCGAGATATGGCAGTTTGGAGATAAGAAACGCTTGAGAAACTCAAAATTTTCGCAGTTCTGATGCTCGACACGAATAACTAGAACGGCCTAGGGGCAAAGTGCGCATACCGTTGTAATCGGGCGAGTTTCTACTTTCAGATGCAACAGAAATTTTGCGGATTGGTCGATCCGTTCGCGAGATATGGCAGTTTGGAGGTAAGAAACGCTTGAGAAACTCAAAATTTTCGCAGTTCTGATGCTCGACACGAATAACTAGAACGGCCTAGGGGCAAAGTGCGCATACCGTTGTAATCGGGCGAGTTTCTACTTTCAGATGCAATAGAAATTTTGCGGATTGGTCGATCCGTTCGCGTGATGTGGCAGTTTGGATGTAAGAAACGCTTGAGAAACTCAAAATTTTCGCAGTTCTGATGCTCGAAACGAGTAACTAGAACGGCCTAGGGGAAAAGTACGCATACCGTTGTAATCGGGCGAGTTTCTACTTTTAGATGCAACAGAAATTTTGCGGATTGGTCAATCCGTTCGCGAGGTATGACAGTTTGGAGGTAAGAAACGCTTGAGAAACTCAAAATTTTCGCAGTTCTGATGCTCGAAATGAATAACTGGAACGGCCTAGGGGAGAAGAACGCATACCGTTGTAATCGGGCGAGTTTCTACTTTCAGATGCAACTGAAATTTTGCGGATTGGTCAATCCGTTCGCGAGATATGGCAGTTTGGAGGTAAGAAACGCTTGAGAAACTCAAAATTTTCGCAGTTCTGATGCTCGACACGAATAACTAGAACGGCCTAGGGGCAAAGTGCGCATACCGTTGTAATCGGGCGAGTTTCTACTTTCAGATGCAACAGAAATTTTGCGGATTGGTCGATCCGTTCGCGAGATGTGGCAGTTTGGAGGTAAGAAACGCTTGAGAAACTCAAAATTTTCGCAGTTCTGATGCTCGAAACGAATGACTAGAACGGCCTAGGGGAGAAGTACGCATACCGTTGTAATCGGGCGAGTTTCTACTTTCAGATGCAACAGAAATTATGCGGATTGGTCCATCCGTTCGCGAGATATGGCAGTTTGGAGGTAAGAAACGCTTGAGAAACTCAAAATTTTCGCAGTTCTGATGCTCGAAACGAGTAACTAGAACGGCCTAGGGGAAAAGTACGCATACCGTTGTAATCGGGCGAGTTTCTACTTTTAGATGCAACAGAAATTTTGCGGATTGGTCAATCCGTTCGCGAGGTATGACAGTTTGGAGGTAAGAAACGCTTGAGAAACTCAAAATTTTCGCAGTTCTGATGCTCGAAACGAATGACTACAACGGCCTAGGGGAGAAGTACGCATACCGTTGTAATCGGGCGAGTTTCTACTTTCAGATGCAACAGAAATTATGCGGATTGGTCCATCCGTTCGCGAGATATGGCAGTTTGGAAGTAAGAAACGCTTGAGAAACTCAAAATTTTCGCAGTTCTGATGCTCGACATTGAACAACTGGAACGGCCTAGGGGAAAACTACACCTACCGTTGTAATCGGGCGAGTTTCTACTTTCAGATGCAACAGAAATTTTGCGAATTGGTCAATCCGTTCGCGAGATATGGCAGTTTGGAGGTAAGAAACGCATGAGAAACTCAAAATTTTCGCAGTTCTGATGCTCGACACGAATAACAAGGACGGCCTAGGGGAAATGTGCGCATGCCGTTGTAATCGGGCGAGTTTCTACTTTCAGATGCAACAGAAATTTTGCGGATTGGTCAATCCGTTCGCGAGATATGGCAGTTTGGAGGTAAGAAACGCTTGAGAAACTCAAAATTTTGGCAGTTTTGATGCTCGAAACGAATAACTAGAACGGCCTAGGGGAAAAGTGCGCCTATCGTTGTAATCGGGCGAGTTTCTACTTTCAGATGCAACAGAAATTATGCGGATTGGTCGATCCGTTCGCGAGATGTGGCAGTTTGGAAGTAAGAAACGCTTGAGAAACTCAAAATTTTCGCAGTTCTGATGCTCGAAACGAGTAACTAGAACGGCCTAGGGGAAAAGTGCGCATACCGTTGTAATCGGGCGAGTTTCTACTTTTAGATGCAATAGAAATTTTGCTGATTGGTCAATCCGTTCGCGAGATATGGCAGTTTGGATGTAAGAAACGCTTGAGAAACTCAAAATTTTCGCAGTTCTGATGCTCGACACGAATAACTAGAACGGCCTAGGGGAAAAGTGCGCATTCCGTTGTAATCGGGCGAGTTTCTACTTCCAGATGCAACAGAAATTTTGCGGATTGGTCAATCCGTTCGCGAGATATGGCAGTTTGGAGGTAAGAAACGCTTGAGAAACTCAAAATTTTCGCAGTTCTGATGCTCGACACGAATAACTAGAACGGCCTAGGGGCAAAGTGCGCATACCGTTGTAATCGGGCGAGTTTCTACTTTCAGATGCAACAGAAATTTTGCGGATTGGTCGATCCGTTCGCGAGATGTGGCAGTTTGGAGGTAAGAAACGCTTGAGAAACTCAAAATTTTCGCAGTTCTGATGCTCGAAACGAATGACTAGAACGGCCTAGGGGAGAAGTACGCATACCGTTGTAATCGGGCGAGTTTCTACTTTCAGATGCAACAGAAATTATGCGGATTGGTCCATCCGTTCGCGAGATATGGCAGTTTGGAGGTAAGAAACGCTTGAGAAACTCAAAATTTTCGCAGTTCTGCTGCTCGAAACGAATAACTAGAACGGCCTAGGGGCAAAGTGCGCATACGGTTGTAATCGGGCGAGTTTCTACTTTCAGCTGCAACAGATATTTTGCGGATTGGTCGATTCGATCGCGAGATGTGGCAGTTTGGAGATAAGAAACGCTTGAGAAACTCAAAATTTTCGCAGGTCTGATGCTCGACACGAATAACTAGAACGGCCTAGGGGCAAAGTGCGCATACCGTTGTAATCGGGCGAGTTTCTACTTTCAGATGCAACAGAAATTTTGCGGATTGGTCGATCCGTTCGCGAGATGTGGCAGTTTGGAAGTAAGAAACGCTTGAGAAACTCAAAATTTTCGCAGTTCTGATGCTCGAAATTGAATAACTGGAACGGCCTAGGGGAAAACTACACCTACCGTTGTAATCGGGCGAGTTTCTACTTTCAGATGCAACAGATATTTTGCGAATTGGTCAATCCGTTCGCGAGATATGGCAGTTTGGAGGTAAGAAACGCATGAGAAACTCAAAATTTTCGCAGTTCTGATGCTCGACACGAATAACAAGGACGGCCTAGGGGAAATGTGCGCATGCCGTTGTAATCGGGCGAGTTTCTACTTTCAGATGCAACAGAAATTTTGCGGATTGGTCAATCCGTTCGCGAGATATGGCAGTTTGGAGGTAAGAAACGCTTGAGAAACTCAAAATTTTGGCAGTTTTGATGCTCGAAACGAATAACTAGAGCGGCCTAGGGGAAAAGTGCGCATATCGTTGTAATCGGGCGAGTTTCTACTTTCAGATGCAACAGAAATTATGCGGATTGGTCGATCCGTTCGCGAGATGTGGCAGTTTGGAAGTAAGAAACGCTTGAGAAACTCAAAATTTTCGCAGTTCTGATGCTCGAAACGAGTAACTAGAACGGCCTAGGGGAAAAGTGCGCATACCGTTGTAATCGGGCGAGTTTCTACTTTTAGATGCAACAGAAATTTTGCTGATTGGTCAATCCGTTCGCGAGATATGGCAGTTTGGATGTAAGAAACGCTTGAGAAACTCAAAATTTTCGCAGTTCTGATGCTCGACACGAATAACTAGAACGGCCTAGGGGAAAAGTGCGCATTCCGTTGTAATCGGGCGAGTTTCTACTTCCAGATGCAACAGAAATTTTGCGGATTGGTCAATCCGTTCGCGAGATATGGCAGTTTGGAGGTAAGAAACGCTTGAGAAACTCAAAATTTTCGCAGTTCTGATGCTCGAAACGAATAACTAGAACCGCCTAGGAGAAAAGTGCGCATACCGTTGTAATCGGGCGAGTTTCTACTTTCAGATGCAACAGAAATTTTGCGGATTGATCAATCCGTTCGCGAGATATGGCAGTTTGGAGATAAGAAACGCTTGAGAAACTCAAAATTTTCGCAGTTCTGATGCTCGACACGAATAACTAGAACGGCCTAGGGGCAAAGTGCGCATACCGTTGTAATCGGGCGAGTTTCTACTTTCAGATGCAACAGAAATTTTGCGGATTGGTCGATCCGTTCGCGAGATATGGCAGTTTGGAGGTAAGAAACGCTTGAGAAACTCAAAATTTTCGCAGTTCTGATGCTCGACACGAATAACTAGAACGGCCTAGGGGCAAAGTGCGCATACCGTTGTAATCGGGCGAGTTTCTACTTTCAGATGCAATAGAAATTTTGCGGATTGGTCAATCCGTTCGCGAGATATGGCAGTTTGGAGGTAAGAAACGCTTGAGAAACTCAAAATTTTCGCAGTTCTGATGCTCGAAACGAATAACTAGAACGGCCTAGGGGAAAAGTGCGCATACCGTTGTAATCGGGCGAGTTTCTACTTTCAGATGCAACAGAAATTTTGCGGATTGGTCAATCCGTTCGCGAGATATGGCAGTTTGGATGTAAGAAACGCTTGAGAAACTCAAAATTTTCGCAGTTCTGATGCTTGACACGAATAACTAGAACGGCCTAGGGGCAAAGTGCGCATACCGTTGTAATCGGGCGAGTTTCTACTTTCAGATGCAACAGAAATTTTGCGGATTGGTCGATCCGTTCGCGAGATGTGGCAGTTTGGATGTAAGAAACGCTTGAGAAACTCAAAATTTTCGCAGTTCTGATGCTCGAAATGAATAACTGGAACGGCCTAGGGGAGAAGAACGCATACCGTTGTAATCGGGCGAGTTTCTACTTTCAGATGCAACAGAAATTTTGCGGATTGGTCAATCCGTTCGCGAGATATGGCAGTTTGGAGGTAAGAAACGCTTGAGAAACTCAAAATTTTGGCAGTTCTGATGCTCGAAACGAATAACTAGAACGGCCTAGGGGAAAAGTGCGCATATCGTTGTAATCGGGCGAGTTTCTACTTTCAGATGCAACAGAAATTTTGCGGATTGGTCGATCCGTTCGCGAGATGTGGCAGTTTGGATGTAAGAAACGCTTGAGAAACTCAAAATTTTCGCAGTTCTGATGCTCGAAATGAATAACTGGAACGGCCTAGGGGAGAAGAACGCATACCGTTGTAATCGGGCGAGTTTCTACTTTCAGATGCAACAGAAATTTTGCGGATTGGTCAATCCGTTCGCGAGATATGGCAGTTTGGAGGTAAGAAACGCTTGAGAAACTCAATATTTTCGCAGTTCTGATGCTCGAAACGAATGACTAGAACGGCCTAGGGGAGAAGTACGCTTACCGTTGTAATCGGGCGAGTTTCTACTTTCAGATGCAACAGAAATTATGCGGATTGGTCCATCCGTTCGCGAGATATGGCAGTTTGGAGGTAAGAAACGCTTGAGAAACTCAAAATTTTCGCAGTTCTGATGCTCGAAACGAATAACTAGAACGGCCTAGGGGCAAAATGCGCATACCGTTGTAATCGGGCGAGTTTCTCCTTTCAGATGCAACAGAAATTATGCGGATTGGTCCATCCGTTCGCGAGATATGGCAGTTTGGATGTAAGAAACGCTTGAGAAACTCAAAATTTTCGCAGTTCTGATGCTCGAAACGAATAACTAGAACGGCCTAGGGGCAAAGTGCGCATACCGTTGTAATCGGGCGAGTTTCTACTTTCAGATGCAACAGAAATTTTGCGGATTGGTCGATCCGTTCGCGAGATGTGGCAGTTTGGAGGTAAGAAACGCTTGAGAAACTCAAAATTTTCGCAGTTCTGATGCTCGAAATGAATAACTGGAACGGCCTAGGGGAGAAGAACGCATACCGTTGTAATCGGGCGAGTTTCTACTTTCAGATGCAACAGAAATTTTGCGGATTGGTCAATCCGTTCGCGAGATATGGCAGTTTGGAGGTAAGAAACGCTTGAGAAACTCAAAATTTTCGCAGTTCTGATGCTCGAAACGAATAACTAGAACGGCCTAGGGGAAAAGTGCGCATACCGTTGTAATCGGGCGAGTTTCTACTTTCAGATGCAACAGAAATTTTGCGGATTGGACAATCCGTTCGCGAGATATGGCAGTTTGGAGGTAAGAAACGCTTGAGAAACTCAAAATTTTCGCAGTTCTGATGCTCGAAACGAATAACTAGAATGGCCTAGGGGAAAACTACACCTACCGTTGTAATCGGGCGTGTTTCTACTTTCAGATGCAACAGAAATTTTGCGGATTGGTCAATCCGTTCGCGAGATATGGCAGTTTGGAGGTAAGAAACGCTTGAGAAACTCAAAATTTTCGCAGTTCTGATGCTTGACACGAATAACTAGAACGGCCTAGGGGCAAAGTGCGCATACCGTTGTAATCGGGCGAGTTTCTACTTTCAGATGCAACAGAAATTTTGCGGATTGGTCGATCCGTTCGCGAGATGTGGCAGTTTGGAAGTAAGAAACGCTTGAGAAACTCAAAATTTTCGCAGTTCTGATGCTCGAAACGAATAACTAGCAAGGCCTAGGGGAAAACTACACCTACCGTTGTAATCGGGCGAGTTTCTACTTTCAGATGCAACAGAAATTTTGCGGATTGATCAATCCGTTCGCGAGATATGGCAGTTTGGAGATAAGAAACGCTTGAGAAACTCAAAATTTTCGCAGTTCTGATGCTCGAAACGAATAACTAGAACCTCCTAGGGGAAAAGTGCGCATACCGTTGTAATCGAGCGAGTTTCTACTTTCAGATGCAACAGAAATTATGCGGATTGGTCCATCCGTTCGCGAGATATGGCAGTTTGGAGGTAAGAAACGCTTGAGAAACTCAAAATTTTCGCAGTTCTGATGCTCGAAACGAATAACTAGAACGGCCTAGGGGCAAAATGCGCATACCGTTGTAATCGGGCGAGTTTCTCCTTTCAGATGCAACAGAAATTATGCGGATTGGTCCATCCGTTCGCGAGATATGGCAGTTTGGATGTAAGAAACGCTTGAGAAACTCAAAATTTTCGCAGTTCTGATGCTCGAAACGAATAACTAGAACGGCCTAGGGGCAAAGTGCGCATACCGTTGTAATCGGGCGAGTTTCTACTTTCAGATGCAACAGAAATTTTGCGGATTGGTCGATCCGTTCGCGAGATGTGGCAGTTTGGAGGTAAGAAACGCTTGAGAAACTCAAAATTTTCGCAGTTCTGATGCTCGAAATGAATAACTGGAACGGCCTAGGGGAGAAGAACGCATACCGTTGTAATCGGGCGAGTTTCTACTTTCAGATGCAACAGAAATTTTGCGGATTGGTCAATCCGTTCGCGAGATATGGCAGTTTGGAGGTAAGAAACGCTTGAGAAACTCAAAATTTTCGCAGTTCTGATGCTCGAAACGAATAACTAGAACGGCCTAGGGGAAAAGTGCGCATACCGTTGTAATCGGGCGAGTTTCTACTTTCAGATGCAACAGAAATTTTGCGGATTGGACAATCCGTTCGCGAGATATGGCAGTTTGGAGGTAAGAAACGCTTGAGAAACTCAAAATTTTCGCAGTGCTGATGCTCGAAACGAATAACTAGAATGGCCTAGGGGAAAACTACACCTACCGTTGTAATCGGGCGTGTTTCTACTTTCAGATGCAACAGAAATTTTGCGTATTGGTCAATCCGTTCGCGAGATATGGCAGTTTGGAGGTAAGAAACGCTTGAGAAACTCAAAATTTTCGCAGTTCTGATGCTTGACACGAATAACTAGAACGGCCTAGGGGCAAAGTGCGCATACCGTTGTAATCGGGCGAGTTTCTACTTTCAGATGCAACAGAAATTTTGCGGATTGATCAATCCGTTCGCGAGATATGGCAGTTTGGAGATAGGAAACGCTTGAGAAACTCAAAATTTTCGCAGTTCTGATGCTCGAAACGAATAACTAGAACGGCCTAGGGGAAAAGTGCGCATACCGTTGTAATCGGGCGAGTTTCTACTTTCAGATGCAACAGAAATTTTGCGGATTGGACAATCCGTTCGCGAGATATGGCAGTTTGGAGGTAAGAAACGCTTGAGAAACTCAAAATTTTCGCAGTTCTGATGCTCGAAACGAATAACTAGAATGGCCTAGGGGAAAACTACACCTACCGTTGTAATCGGGCGTGTTTCTACTTTCAGATGCAACAGAAATTTTGCGTATTGGTCTATCCGTTCGCGAGATATGGCAGTTTGGAGGTAAGAAACGCTTGAGAAACTCAAAATTTTCGCAGTTCTGATGCTTGACACGAATAACTAGAACGGCCTAGGGGCAAAGTGCGCATACCGTTGTAATCGGGCGAGCTTCTACTTTCAGATGCAACAGAAATTTTGCGGATTGATCAATCCGTTCGCGAGATATGGCAGTTTGGAGATAGGAAACGCTTGAGAAACTCAAAATTTTCGCAGTTCTGATGCTCGAAACGAATAACTAGAACCTCCTAGGGGAAAAGTGCGCATACCGTTGTAATCGAGCGAGTTTCTACTTTCAGATGCAACAGAAATTTTGCGGATTGGGCAATCCGTTCGCGAGATATGGCAGTTTGGAGGTAAGAAACGCTTGAGAAACTCAAAATTTTCGCAGTTCTGATGCTCGACACGAATAACTAGAACGGCCTAAGGGAAAAGTGCGCATACCGTTGTAATCGGGCGAGTTTCTACTTTCAGATGCAACAGAAATTTTCCGGATTGGTCAATCCGTTCGCGAGATATGGCAGTTTGGAGGTAAGAAACGCTTGAGAAACTCAAAATTTTCGCAGTTCTGATGCTCGAAACGAATAACTAGAACGGCCTAGGGGAAAAGTGCGCATACCGTTGTAATCGGGCGAGTTTCTACTTTCAGATGCAACAGAAATTTTGCGGATTGGACAATCCGTTCGCGAGATATGGCAGTTTGGAGGTAAGAAACGCTTGAGAAACTCAAAATTTTCGCAGTTCTGATGCTCGAAACGAATAACTAGAATGGCCTAGGGGAAAACTACACCTACCGTTGTAATCGGGCGTGTTTCTACTTTCAGATGCAACAGAAATTTTGCGTATTGGTCAATCCGTTCGCGAGATATGGCAGTTTGGAGGTAAGAAACGCTTGAGAAACTCAAAATTTTCGCAGTTCTGATGCTTGACACGAATAACTAGAACGGCCTAGGGGCAAAGTGCGCATACCGTTGTAATCGGGCGAGTTTCTACTTTCAGATGCAACAGAAATTTTGCGGATTGGTCGATCCGTTCGCGAGATGTGGCAGTTTGGAAGTAAGAAACGCTTGAGAAACTCAAAATTTTCGCAGTTCTGATGCTCGAAACGAATAACTAGCAAGGCCTAGGGGAAAACTACACCTACCGTTGTAATCGGGCGAGTTTCTACTTTCAGATGCAACAGAAATTTTGCGGATTGATCAATCCGTTCGCGAGATATGGCAGTTTGGAGATAAGAAACGCTTGAGAAACTCAAAATTTTCGCAGTTCTGATGCTCGAAACGAATAACTAGAACCTCCTAGGGGAAAAGTGCGCATACCGTTGTAATCGAGCGAGTTTCTACTTTCAGATGCAACAGAAATTTTGCGGATTGGGCAATCCGTTCGCGAGATATGGCAGTTTGGAGGTAAGAAACGCTTGAGAAACTCAAAATTTTCGCAGTTCTGATGCTCGACACGAATAACTAGAACGGCCTAAGGGAAAAGTGCGCATACCGTTGTAATCGGGCGAGTTTCTACTTTCAGATGCAACAGAAATTTTCCGGATTGGTCAATCCGTTCGCGAGATATGGCAGTTTGGAGGTAAGAAACGCTTGAGAAACTCAAAATTTTCGCAGTTCTGATGCTCGACACGAATAACTAGAACGGCCTAGGGGAAAAGTGCGCATACCGTTGTAATCGGGCGAGTTTCTACTTTCAGATGCAACAGAAATTTTCCGGATTGGTCAATCCGTTCGCGAGATATAGCAGTTTGGAGGTAAGAAACGCTTGAGAAACTCAAAATTTTCGCAGTTCTGATGCTCGACATGAATAACTAGAACGGCCTAGGGGCAAAGTGCGCATACCGTTGTAATCGGGCGAGTTTCTACTTTCAGATGCAATAGAAATTTTGCGGATTGGTCAATCCGTTCGCGAGATATGGCAGTTTGGAGGTAAGAAACGCTTGAGAAACTCAAAATTTTCGCAGTTCTGATGCTCGACACGAATAACTAGAACGGCCTAGGGGAAAAGTGCGCATACCGTTGTAATCGGGCGAGTTTCTACTTTCAGATGCAACAGAAATTTTCCGGATTGGTCAATCCGTTCGCGAGATATGGCAGTTTGGAGGTAAGAAACGCTTGAGAAACTCAAAATTTTCGCAGTTCTGATGCTCGACACGAATAACTAGAACGGCCTAGGGGCAAAGTGCGCATACCGTTGTAATCGGGCGAGTTTCTACTTTCAGATGCAATAGAAATTTTGCGGATTGGTCAATCCGTTCGCGAGATATGGCAGTTTGGAGGTAAGAAACGCTTGAGAAACTCAAAATTTTCGCAGTTCTGATGCTCGACACGAATAACTAGAACGGCCTAGGGGAAAAGTGCGCATACCGTTGTAATCGGGCGTGTTTCTACTTTCAGATGCAACAGAAATTTTGCGGATTGGTCAATCCGTTCGCGAGATATGGCAGTTTGGAGGTAAGAAACGCTTGAGAAACTCAAAATTTTCGCAGTTCTGATGCTCGACACGAATAACTAGAACGGCCTAGGGGCAAAGTGCGCATACGGTTGTAATCGGGCGAGTTTCTACTTTCAGATGCAACAGATATTTTGCGGATTGGTCGATTCGTTCGCGAGATGTGGCAGTTTGGAAGTAAGAAACGCTTGAGAAACTCAACATTTTCGCAGTTCTGATGCTCGACACGAATAACTAGAACGGCCTAGGGGAAAAGTGCGCATACCGTTGTAATCGGGCGAGTTTCTACTTTCAGATGCAACAGAAATTTTGCGGATTGGTCGATCCGTTCGCGAGATGTGGCAGTTTGGAGGTAAGAAACGCTTGAGAAACTCAAAATTTTCGCAGTTCTGATGCTCGAAATGAATAACTGGAACGGCCTAGGGGAGAAGAACGCATACCGTTGTAATCGGGCGAGTTTCTACTTTCAGATGCAAAAGAAATTTTGCGGATTGGTCAATCCGTTCGCGAGATATGGCAGTTTGGAGGTAAGAAACGCTTGAGAAACTCAAAATTTTCGCAGTTCTGATGCTCGAAACGAATAACTAGAACGGCCTAGGGGAAAAGTGCGCATACCGTTGTAATCGGGCGAGTTTCTACTTTCAGATGCAACAGAAATTTTGCGGATTGGACAATCCGTTCGCGAGATATGGCAGTTTGGAGGTAAGAAACGCTTGAGAAACTCAAAATTTTCGCAGTTCTGATGCTCGAAACGAATAACTAGAATGGCCTAGGGGAAAACTACACCTACCGTTGTAATCGGGCGTGTTTCTACTTTCAGATGCAACAGAAATTTTGCGGATTGGTCAATCCGTTCGCGAGATATGGCAGTTTGGAGGTAAGAAACGCTTGAGAAACTCAAAATTTTCGCAGTTCTGATGCTTGACACGAATAACTAGAACGGCCTAGGGGCAAAGTGCGCATACCGTTGTAATCGGGCGAGTTTCTACTTTCAGATGCAACAGAAATTTTGCGGATTGGTCGATCCGTTCGCGAGATGTGGCAGTTTGGAAGTAAGAAACGCTTGAGAAACTCAAAATTTTCGCAGTTCTGATGCTCGAAACGAATAACTAGCAAGGCCTAGGGGAAAACTACACCTACCGTTGTAATCGGGCGAGTTTCTACTTTCAGATGCAACAGAAATTTTGCGGATTGATCAATCCGTTCGCGAGATATGGCAGTTTGGAGATAAGAAACGCTTGAGAAACTCAAAATTTTCGCAGTTCTGATGCTCGAAACGAATAACTAGAACCTCCTAGGGGAAAAGTGCGCATACCGTTGTAATCGAGCGAGTTTCTACTTTCAGATGCAACAGAAATTTTGCGGATTGGGCAATCCGTTCGCGAGATATGGCAGTTTGGAGGTAAGAAACGCTTGAGAAACTCAAAATTTTCGCAGTTCTGATGCTCGACACGAATAACTAGAACGGCCTAAGGGAAAAGTGCGCATACCGTTGTAATCGGGCGAGTTTCTACTTTCAGATGCAACAGAAATTTTGCGGATTGGTCGATCCGTTCGCGAGATGTGGCAGTTTGGATGTAAGAAACGCTTGAGAAACTCAAAATTTTCGCAGTTCGGATGCTCGAAATGAATAACTGGAACGGCCTAGGGGAGAAGAACGCATACCGTTGTAATCGGGCGAGTTTCTACTTTCAGATGCAACAGAAATTTTGCGGATTGGTCAATCCGTTCGCGAGATATGGCAGTTTGGAGGTAAGAAACGCTTGAGAAACTCAAAATTTTGGCAGTTCTGATGCTCGAAACGAATAACTAGAACGGCCTAGGGGAAAAGTGCGCATATCGTTGTAATCGGGCGAGTTTCTACTTTCAGATGCAACAGAAATTATGCGGATTGTTCAATCCGTTCGCGAGATATGGCAGTTTGGAGGTAAGAAACGCTTGAGAAACTCAAAATTTTCGCAGTTCTGATGTTCGAAACGAATAACTAGAACGGCCTAGGGGCAAAGTGCGCATACGGTTGTAATCGGGCGAGTTTCTACTTTCAGATGCAACAGATATTTTGCGGATTGGTCGATTCGTTCGCGAGATGTGGCAGTTTGGAAGTAAGAAACGCTTGAGAAACTCAACATTTTCGCAGTTCTGATGCTCGACACGAATAACTAGAACGGCCTAGGGGAAAAGTGCGCATACCGTTGTAATCGGGCGAGTTTCTACTTTCAGATGCAACAGAAATTTTGCGGATTGGTCGATCCGTTCGCGAGATGTGGCAGTTTGGAGGTAAGAAACGCTTGAGAAACTCAAAATTTTCGCAGTTCTGATGCTCGAAATGAATAACTGGAACGGCCTAGGGGAGAAGAACGCATACCGTTGTAATCGGGCGAGTTTCTACTTTCAGATGCAAAAGAAATTTTGCGGATTGGTCAATCCGTTCGCGAGATATGGCAGTTTGGAGGTAAGAAACGCTTGAGAAACTCAAAATTTTGGCAGTTCTGATGCTCGAAACGAATAACTAGAACGGCCTAGGGGAAAAGTGCGCATATCGTTGTAATCGGGCGAGTTTCTACTTTCAGATGCAACAGAAATTATGCGGATTGTTCAATCCGTTCGCGAGATATGGCAGTTTGGAGGTAAGAAACGCTTGAGAAACTCAATATTTTCGCAGTTCTGATGCTCGAAACGAATGACTAGAACGGCCTAGGGGAGAAGTACGCTTACCGTTGTAATCGGGCGAGTTTCTACTTTCAGATGCAACAGAAATTATGCGGATTGGTCCATCCGTTCGCGAGATATGGCAGTTTGGAGGTAAGAAACGCTTGAGAAACTCAAAATTTTCGCAGTTCTGATGCTCGAAACGAATAACTAGAACGGCCTAGGGGCAAAATGCGCATACCGTTGTAATCGGGCGAGTTTCTCCTTTCAGATGCAACAGAAATTATGCGGATTGGTCCATCCGTTCGCGAGATATGGCAGTTTGGATGTAAGAAACGCTTGAGAAACTCAAAATTTTCGCAGTTCTGATGTTCGAAACGAATAACTAGAACGGCCTAGGGGCAAAGTGCGCATACGGTTGTAATCGGGCGAGTTTCTACTTTCAGATGCAACAGATATTTTGCGGATTGGTCGATTCGTTCGCGAGATGTGGCAGTTTGGAAGTAAGAAACGCTTGAGAAACTCAACATTTTCGCAGTTCTGATGCTCGACACGAATAACTAGAACGGCCTAGGGGAAAAGTGCGCATACCGTTGTAATCGGGCGAGTTTCTACTTTCAGATGCAACAGAAATTTTGCGGATTGGTCGATCCGTTCGCGAGATGTGGCAGTTTGGAGGTAAGAAACGCTTGAGAAACTCAAAATTTTCGCAGTTCTGATGCTCGAAATGAATAACTGGAACGGCCTAGGGGAGAAGAACGCATACCGTTGTAATCGGGCGAGTTTCTACTTTCAGATGCAACAGAAATTTTGCGGATTGGTCAATCCGTTCGCGAGATATGGCAGTTTGGAGGTAAGAAACGCTTGAGAAACTCAAAATTTTTGCAGTTCTGATGCTCGAAACGAATAACTAGAACGGCCTAGGGGAAAAGTACGCATACCGTTGTAATCGGGCGAGTTTCTACTTTCAGATGCAAAAGAAATTTTGCGGATTGGTCAATCCGTTCGCGAGATATGGCAGTTTGGAGGTAAGAAACGCTTGAGAAACTCAAAATTTTCGCAGTTCTGATGCTCGAAACGAATAACTAGAACGGCCTAGGGGAAAAGTGCGCATACCGTTGTAATCGGGCGAGTTTCTACTTTCAGATGCAACAGAAATTTTGCGGATTGGACAATCCGTTCGCGAGATATGGCAGTTTGGAGGTAAGAAACGCTTGAGAAACTCAAAATTTTCGCAGTTCTGATGCTCGAAACGAATAACTAGAATGGCCTAGGGGAAAACTACACCTACCGTTGTAATCGGGCGTGTTTCTACTTTCAGATGCAACAGAAATTTTGCGGATTGGTCAATCCGTTCGCGAGATATGGCAGTTTGGAGGTAAGAAACGCTTGAGAAACTCAAAATTTTCGCAGTTCTGATGCTTGACACGAATAACTAGAACGGCCTAGGGGCAAAGTGCGCATACCGTTGTAATCGGGCGAGTTTCTACTTTCAGATGCAACAGAAATTTTGCGGATTGGTCGATCCGTTCGCGAGATGTGGCAGTTTGGAAGTAAGAAACGCTTGAGAAACTCAAAATTTTCGCAGTTCTGATGCTCGAAACGAATAACTAGCAAGGCCTAGGGGAAAACTACACCTACCGTTGTAATCGGGCGAGTTTCTACTTTCAGATGCAACAGAAATTTTGCGGATTGATCAATCCGTTCGCGAGATATGGCAGTTTGGAGATAAGAAACGCTTGAGAAACTCAAAATTTTCGCAGTTCTGATGCTCGAAACGAATAACTAGAACCTCCTAGGGGAAAAGTGCGCATACCGTTGTAATCGAGCGAGTTTCTACTTTCAGATGCAACAGAAATTTTGCGGATTGGGCAATCCGTTCGCGAGATATGGCAGTTTGGAGGTAAGAAACGCTTGAGAAACTCAAAATTTTCGCAGTTCTGATGCTCGACACGAATAACTAGAACGGCCTAAGGGAAAAGTGCGCATACCGTTGTAATCGGGCGAGTTTCTACTTTCAGATGCAACAGAAATTTTGCGGATTGGTCGATCCGTTCGCGAGATGTGGCAGTTTGGATGTAAGAAACGCTTGAGAAACTCAAAATTTTCGCAGTTCGGATGCTCGAAATGAATAACTGGAACGGCCTAGGGGAGAAGAACGCATACCGTTGTAATCGGGCGAGTTTCTACTTTCAGATGCAACAGAAATTTTGCGGATTGGTCAATCCGTTCGCGAGATATGGCAGTTTGGAGGTAAGAAACGCTTGAGAAACTCAAAATTTTGGCAGTTCTGATGCTCGAAACGAATAACTAGAACGGCCTAGGGGAAAAGTGCGCATATCGTTGTAATCGGGCGAGTTTCTACTTTCAGATGCAACAGAAATTATGCGGATTGTTCAATCCGTTCGCGAGATATGGCAGTTTGGAGGTAAGAAACGCTTGAGAAACTCAATATTTTCGCAGTTCTGATGCTCGAAACGAATGACTAGAACGGCCTAGGGGAGAAGTACGCTTACCGTTGTAATCGGGCGAGTTTCTACTTTCAGATGCAACAGAAATTATGCGGATTGGTCCATCCGTTCGCGAGATATGGCAGTTTGGAGGTAAGAAACGCTTGAGAAACTCAAAATTTTCGCAGTTCTGATGCTCGAAACGAATAACTAGAACGGCCTAGGGGCAAAATGCGCATACCGTTGTAATCGGGCGAGTTTCTCCTTTCAGATGCAACAGAAATTATGCGGATTGGTCCATCCGTTCGCGAGATATGGCAGTTTGGATGTAAGAAACGCTTGAGAAACTCAAAATTTTCGCAGTTCTGATGTTCGAAACGAATAACTAGAACGGCCTAGGGGCAAAGTGCGCATACGGTTGTAATCGGGCGAGTTTCTACTTTCAGATGCAACAGATATTTTGCGGATTGGTCGATTCGTTCGCGAGATGTGGCAGTTTGGAAGTAAGAAACGCTTGAGAAACTCAACATTTTCGCAGTTCTGATGCTCGACACGAATAACTAGAACGGCCTAGGGGAAAAGTGCGCATACCGTTGTAATCGGGCGAGTTTCTACTTTCAGATGCAACAGAAATTTTGCGGATTGGTCGATCCGTTCGCGAGATGTGGCAGTTTGGAGGTAAGAAACGCTTGAGAAACTCAAAATTTTCGCAGTTCTGATGCTCGAAATGAATAACTGGAACGGCCTAGGGGAGAAGAACGCATACCGTTGTAATCGGGCGAGTTTCTACTTTCAGATGCAAAAGAAATTTTGCGGATTGGTCAATCCGTTCGCGAGATATGGCAGTTTGGAGGTAAGAAACGCTTGAGAAACTCAAAATTTTGGCAGTTCTGATGCTCGAAACGAATAACTAGAACGGCCTAGGGGAAAAGTGCGCATATCGTTGTAATCGGGCGAGTTTCTACTTTCAGATGCAACAGAAATTATGCGGATTGTTCAATCCGTTCGCGAGATATGGCAGTTTGGAGGTAAGAAACGCTTGAGAAACTCAATATTTTCGCAGTTCTGATGCTCGAAACGAATGACTAGAACGGCCTAGGGGAGAAGTACGCTTACCGTTGTAATCGGGCGAGTTTCTACTTTCAGATGCAACAGAAATTATGCGGATTGGTCCATCCGTTCGCGAGATATGGCAGTTTGGAGGTAAGAAACGCTTGAGAAACTCAAAATTTTCGCAGTTCTGATGCTCGAAACGAATAACTAGAACGGCCTAGGGGCAAAATGCGCATACCGTTGTAATCGGGCGAGTTTCTCCTTTCAGATGCAACAGAAATTATGCGGATTGGTCCATCCGTTCGCGAGATATGGCAGTTTGGATGTAAGAAACGCTTGAGAAACTCAAAATTTTCGCAGTTCTGATGTTCGAAACGAATAACTAGAACGGCCTAGGGGCAAAGTGCGCATACGGTTGTAATCGGGCGAGTTTCTACTTTCAGATGCAACAGATATTTTGCGGATTGGTCGATTCGTTCGCGAGATGTGGCAGTTTGGAAGTAAGAAACGCTTGAGAAACTCAACATTTTCGCAGTTCTGATGCTCGACACGAATAACTAGAACGGCCTAGGGGAAAAGTGCGCATACCGTTGTAATCGGGCGAGTTTCTACTTTCAGATGCAACAGAAATTTTGCGGATTGGTCGATCCGTTCGCGAGATGTGGCAGTTTGGAGGTAAGAAACGCTTGAGAAACTCAAAATTTTCGCAGTTCTGATGCTCGAAATGAATAACTGGAACGGCCTAGGGGAGAAGAACGCATACCGTTGTAATCGGGCGAGTTTCTACTTTCAGATGCAAAAGAAATTTTGCGGATTGGTCAATCCGTTCGCGAGATATGGCAGTTTGGATGTAAGAAACGCTTGAGAAACTCAAAATTTTCGCAGTTCTGATGCTCGAAACGAATAACTAGAACGGCCTAGGGGAAAAGTGCGCATACCGTTGTAATCGGGCGAGTTTCTACTTTCAGATGCAACAGAAATTTTGCGGATTGGACAATCCGTTCGCGAGATATGGCAGTTTGGAGGTAAGAAACGCTTGAGAAACTCAAAATTTTCGCAGTTCTGATGCTCGAAACGAATAACTAGAATGGCCTAGGGGAAAACTACACCTACCGTTGTAATGGGGCGTGTTTCTACTTTCAGATGCAACAGAAATTTTGCGGATTGGTCAATCCGTTCGCGAGATATGGCAGTTTGGAGGTAAGAAACGCTTGAGAAACTCAAAATTTTCGCAGTTCTGATGCTTGACACGAATAACTAGAACGGCCTAGGGGCAAAGTGCGCATACCGTTGTAATCGGGCGAGTTTCTACTTTCAGATGCAACAGAAATTTTGCGGATTGGTCGATCCGTTCGCGAGATGTGGCAGTTTGGAAGTAAGAAACGCTTGAGAAACTCAAAATTTTCGCAGTTCTGATGCTCGAAACGAATAACTAGCAAGGCCTAGGGGAAAACTACACCTACCGTTGTAATCGGGCGAGTTTCTACTTTCAGATGCAACAGAAATTTTGCGGATTGATCAATCCGTTCGCGAGATATGGCAGTTTGGAGATAAGAAACGCTTGAGAAACTCAAAATTTTCGCAGTTCTGATGCTCGAAACGAATAACTAGAACCTCCTAGGGGAAAAGTGCGCATACCGTTGTAATCGAGCGAGTTTCTACTTTCAGATGCAACAGAAATTTTGCGGATTGGGCAATCCGTTCGCGAGATATGGCAGTTTGGAGGTAAGAAACGCTTGAGAAACTCAAAATTTTCGCAGTTCTGATGCCCGACACGAATAACTAGAACGGCCTAAGGGAAAAGTGCGCATACCGTTGTAATCGGGCGAGTTTCTACTTTCAGATGCAACAGAAATTTTGCGGATTGGTCGATCCGTTCGCGAGATGTGGCAGTTTGGATGTAAGAAACGCTTGAGAAACTCAAAATTTTCGCAGTTCGGATGCTCGAAATGAATAACTGGAACGGCCTAGGGGAGAAGAACGCATACCGTTGTAATCGGGCGAGTTTCTACTTTCAGATGCAACAGAAATTTTGCGGATTGGTCAATCCGTTCGCGAGATATGGCAGTTTGGAGGTAAGAAACGCTTGAGAAACTCAAAATTTTGGCAGTTCTGATGCTCGAAACGAATAACTAGAACGGCCTAGGGGAAAAGTGCGCATATCGTTGTAATCGGGCGAGTTTCTACTTTCAGATGCAACAGAAATTATGCGGATTGTTCAATCCGTTCGCGAGATATGGCAGTTTGGAGGTAAGAAACGCTTGAGAAACTCAATATTTTCGCAGTTCTGATGCTCGAAACGAATGACTAGAACGGCCTAGGGGAGAAGTACGCTTACCGTTGTAATCGGGCGAGTTTCTACTTTCAGATGCAACAGAAATTATGCGGATTGGTCCATCCGTTCGCGAGATATGGCAGTTTGGAGGTAAGAAACGCTTGAGAAACTCAAAATTTTCGCAGTTCTGATGCTCGAAACGAATAACTAGAACGGCCTAGGGGCAAAATGCGCATACCGTTGTAATCGGGCGAGTTTCTCCTTTCAGATGCAACAGAAATTATGCGGATTGGTCCATCCGTTCGCGAGATATGGCAGTTTGGATGTAAGAAACGCTTGAGAAACTCAAAATTTTCGCAGTTCTGATGTTCGAAACGAATAACTAGAACGGCCTAGGGGCAAAGTGCGCATACCGTTGTAATCGGGCGAGTTTCTACTTTCAGATGCAACAGAAATTTTGCGGATTGGTCGATCCGTTCGCGAGATGTGGCAGTTTGGAGGTAAGAAACGCTTGAGAAACTCAAAATTTTCGCAGTTCTGATGCTCGAAATGAATAACTGGAACGGCCTAGGGGAGAAGAAAGCATACCGTTGTAATCGGGCGAGTTTCTACTTTCAGATGCAACAGAAATTTTGCGGATTGGTCAATCCGTTCGCGAGATATGGCAGTTTGGAGGTAAGAAACGCTTGAGAAACTCAAAATTTTCGCAGTTCTGATGCTCGAAACGAATAACTAGAACGGCCTAGGGGAAAAGTGCGCATACCGTTGTAATCGGGCGAGTTTCTACTTTCAGATGCAACAGAAATTTTGCGGATTGGACAATCCGTTCGCGAGATATGGCAGTTTGGAGGTAAGAAACGCTTGAGAAACTCAAAATTTTCGCAGTTCTGATGCTCGAAACGAATAACTAGAATGGCCTAGGGGAAAACTACACCTACCGTTGTAATCGGGCGTGTTTCTACTTTCAGATGCAACAGAAATTTTGCGGATTGGTCAATCCGTTCGCGAGATATGGCAGTTTGGAGGTAAGAAACGCTTGAGAAACTCAAAATTTTCGCAGTTCTGATGCTTGACACGAATAACTAGAACGGCCTAGGGGCAAAGTGCGCATACCGTTGTAATCGGGCGAGTTTCTACTTTCAGATGCAACAGAAATTTTGCGGATTGGTCGATCCGTTCGCGAGATGTGGCAGTTTGGAAGTAAGAAACGCTTGAGAAACTCAAAATTTTCGCAGTTCTGATGCTCGAAACGAATAACTAGCAAGGCCTAGGGGAAAACTACACCTACCGTTGTAATCGGGCGAGTTTCTACTTTCAGATGCAACAGAAATTTTGCGGATTGATCAATCCGTTCGCGAGATATGGCAGTTTGGAGATAAGAAACGCTTGAGAAACTCAAAATTTTCGCAGTTCTGATGCTCGAAACGAATAACTAGAACCTCCTAGGGGAAAAGTGCGCATACCGTTGTAATCGAGCGAGTTTCTACTTTCAGATGCAACAGAAATTTTGCGGATTGGGCAATCCGTTCGCGAGATATGGCAGTTTGGAGGTAAGAAACGCTTGAGAAACTCAAAATTTTCGCAGTTCTGATGCTCGACACGAATAACTAGAACGGCCTAAGGGAAAAGTGCGCATACCGTTGTAATCGGGCGGGTTTCTACTTTCAGATGCAATAGAAATCATGCGGATTGGTCAATCCGTTCGCGAGATATGGCAGTTTGGAGGTAAGAAACGCTTGAGAAACTCAAAATTTTCGCAGTTCTGATGCTCGACACGAATAACTAGAACGGCCTAGGGGAAAAGTGCGCATACCGTTGTAATCGAGCGAGTTTCTACTTTCAGATGCAACAGAAATTTTGCGGATTGGGCAATCCGTTCGCGAGATATGGCAGTTTGGAGGTAAGAAACGCTTGAGAAACTCAAAATTTTCGCAGTTCTGATGCTCGACACGAATAACTAGAACGGCCTAAGGGAAAAGTGCGCATACCGTTGTAATCGGGCGAGTTTCTACTTTCAGATGCAACAGAAATTTTGCGGATTGATCAATCCGTTCGCGAGATATGGCAGTTTGGAGATAAGAAACGCTTGAGAAACTCAAAATTTTCGCAGTTCTGATGCTCGAAACGAATAACTAGAACCTCCTAGGGGAAAAGTGCGCATACCGTTGTAATCGAGCGAGTTTCTACTTTCAGATGCAACAGAAATTTTGCGGATTGGGCAATCCGTTCGCGAGATATGGCAGTTTGGAGGTAAGAAACGCTTGAGAAACTCAAAATTTTCGCAGTTCTGATGCTCGACACGAATAACTAGAACGGCCTAAGGGAAAAGTGCGCATACCGTTGTAATCGGGCGAGTTTCTACTTTCAGATGCAACAGAAATTTTCCGGATTGGTCAATCCGTTCGCGAGATATGGCAGTTTGGAGGTAAGAAACGCTTGAGAAACTCAAAATTTTCGCAGTTCTGATGCTCGACACGAATAACTAGAACGGCCTAGGGGAAAAGTGCGCATACCGTTGTAATCGGGCGAGTTTCTACTTTCAGATGCAACAGAAATTTTCCGGATTGGTCAATCCGTTCGCGAGATATGGCAGTTTGGAGGTAAGAAACGCTTGAGAAACTCAAAATTTTCGCAGTTCTGATGCTCGACACGAATAACTAGAACGGCCTAGGGGCAAAGTGCGCATACCGTTGTAATCGGGCGAGTTTCTACTTTCAGATGCAATAGAAATTTTGCGGATTGGTCAATCCGTTCGCGAGATATGGCAGTTTGGAGGTAAGAAACGCTTGAGAAACTCAAAATTTTCGCATTTCTGATGCTCGACACGAATAACTAGAACGGCCTAGGGGAAAAGTGCGCATACCGTTGTAATCGGGCGAGTTTCTACTTTCAGATGCAACAGAAATTTTCCGGATTGGTCAATCCGTTCGCGAGATATGGCAGTTTGGAGGTAAGAAACGCTTGAGAAACTCAAAATTTTCGCAGTTCTGATGCTCGACACGAATAACTAGAACGGCCTAGGGGCAAAGTGCGCATACCGTTGTAATCGGGCGAGTTTCTACTTTCAGATGCAATAGAAATTTTGCGGATTGGTCAATCCGTTCGCGAGATATGGCAGTTTGGAGGTAAGAAACGCTTGAGAAACTCAAAATTTTCGCAGTTCTGATGCTCGACACGAATAACTAGAACGGCCTAGGGGAAAAGTGCGCATACCGTTGTAATCGGGCGTGTTTCTACTTTCAGATGCAACAGAAATTTTGCGGATTGGTCAATCCGTTCGCGAGATATGGCAGTTTGGAGGTAAGAAACGCTTGAGAAACTCAAAATTTTCGCAGTTCTGATGCTCGACACGAATAACTAGAACGGCCTAGGGGCAAAGTGCGCATGCGGTTGTAATCGGGCGAGTTTCTACTTTCAGATGCAACAGATATTTTGCGGATTGGTCGATTCGTTCGCGAGATGTGGCAGTTTGGAAGTAAGAAACGCTTGAGAAACTCAACATTTTCGCAGTTCTGATGCTCGACACGAATAACTAGAACGGCCTAGGGGAAAAGTGCGCATACCGTTGTAATCGGGCGAGTTTCTACTTTCAGATGCAACAGAAATTTTGCGGATTGGTCGATCCGTTCGCGAGATGTGGCAGTTTGGAGGTAAGAAACGCTTGAGAAACTCAAAATTTTCGCAGTTCTGATGCTCGAAATGAATAACTGGAACGGCCTAGGGGAGAAGAACGCATACCGTTGTAATCGGGCGAGTTTCTACTTTCAGATGCAAAAGAAATTTTGCGGATTGGTCAATCCGTTCGCGAGATATGGCAGTTTGGAGGTAAGAAACGCTTGAGAAACTCAAAATTTTCGCAGTTCTGATGCTCGAAACGAATAACTAGAACGGCCTAGGGGAAAAGTGCGCATACCGTTGTAATCGGGCGAGTTTCTACTTTCAGATGCAACAGAAATTTTGCGGATTGGACAATCCGTTCGCGAGATATGGCAGTTTGGAGGTAAGAAACGCTTGAGAAACTCAAAATTTTCGCAGTTCTGATGCTCGGAACGAATAACTAGAATGGCCTAGGGGAAAACTACACCTACCGTTGTAATCGGGCGTGTTTCTACTTTCAGATGCAACAGAAATTTTGCGGATTGGTCAATCCGTTCGCGAGATATGGCAGTTTGGAGGTAAGAAACGCTTGAGAAACTCAAAATTTTCGCAGTTCTGATGCTTGACACGAATAACTAGAACGGCCTAGGGGCAAAGTGCGCATACCGTTGTAATCGGGCGAGTTTCTACTTTCAGATGCAACAGAAATTTTGCGGATTGGTCGATCCGTTCGCGAGATGTGGCAGTTTGGAAGTAAGAAACGCTTGAGAAACTCAAAATTTTCGCAGTTCTGATGCTCGAAACGAATAACTAGCAAGGCCTAGGGGAAAACTACACCTACCGTTGTAATCGGGCGAGTTTCTACTTTCAGATGCAACAGAAATTTTGCGGATTGATCAATCCGTTCGCGAGATATGGCAGTTTGGAGATAAGAAACGCTTGAGAAACTCAAAATTTTCGCAGTTCTGATGCTCGAAACGAATAACTAGAACCTCCTAGGGGAAAAGTGCGCATACCGTTGTAATCGAGCGAGTTTCTACTTTCAGATGCAACAGAAATTTTGCGGATTGGGCAATCCGTTCGCGAGATATGGCAGTTTGGAGGTAAGAAACGCTTGAGAAACTCAAAATTTTCGCAGTTCTGATGCTCGACACGAATAACTAGAACGGCCTAAGGGAAAAGTGCGCATACCGTTGTAATCGGGCGAGTTTCTACTTTCAGATGCAACAGAAATTTTCCGGATTGGTCAATCCGTTCGCGAGATATGGCAGTTTGGAGGTAAGAAACGCTTGAGAAACTCAAAATTTTCGCAGTTCTGATGCTCGACACGAATAACTAGAACGGCCTAGGGGAAAAGTGCGCATACCGTTGTAATCGGGCGAGTTTCTACTTTCAGATGCAACAGAAATTTTCCGGATTGGTCAATCCGTTCGCGAGATATGGCAGTTTGGAGGTAAGAAACGCTTGAGAAACTCAAAATTTTCGCAGTCCTGATGCTCGACACGAATAACTAGAACGGCCTAGGGGCAAAGTGCGCATACCGTTGTAATCGGGCGAGTTTCTACTTTCAGATGCAATAGAAATTTTGCGGATTGGTCAATCCGTTCGCGAGATATGGCAGTTTGGAGGTAAGAAACGCTTGAGAAACTCAAAATTTTCGCAGTTCTGATGCTCGACACGAATAACTAGAACGGCCTAGGGGAAAAGTGCGCATACCGTTGTAATCGGGCGTGTTTCTACTTTCAGATGCAACAGAAATTTTGCGGATTGGTCAATCCGTTCGCGAGATATGGCAGTTTGGAGGTAAGAAACGCTTGAGAAACTCAAAATTTTCGCAGTTCTGATGCTCGACACGAATAACTAGAACGGCCTAGGGGCAAAGTGCGCATACGGTTGTAATCGGGCGAGTTTCTACTTTCAGATGCAACAGATATTTTGCGGATTGGTCGATTCGTTCGCGAGATGTGGCAGTTTGGAAGTAAGAAACGCTTGAGAAACTCAACATTTTCGCAGTTCTGATGCTCGACACGAATAACTAGAACGGCCTAGGGGAAAATTGCGCATACCGTTGTAATCGGGCGAGTTTCTACTTTCAGATGCAACAGAAATTTTCCGGATTGGTCAATCCGTTCGCGAGATATGGCAGTTTGGAGGTAAGAAACGCTTGAGAAACTCAAAATTTTCGCAGTTCTGATGCTCGACACGAATAACTAGAACGGCCTAACGGCAAAGTGCGCATGCCGTTGTAATCGGGCGGGTTTCTACTTTAGGATGCAACAGAAATTTTGCGGATTGGTCAATCCGTTCGCGAGATATGGCAGTTTGGAGGTAAGAAACGCTTGAGAAACTCAAAATTTTCGCAGTTCTGATGCTCGACACGAGTAACTAGAACGGCCTAGCGGAAAAGTGCGCATACCGTTGTAATCGGGCGAGTTTCTACTTTCAGATGCAACAGAAATTTTCCGGATTGGTCAATCCGTTCGCGAGATATGGCAGTTTGGAGGTAAGAAACGCTTGAGAAACTCAAAATTTTCGCAGTTCTGATGCTTGACACGAATAACTAGAACGGCCTAGGGGCAAAGTGCGCATACCGTTGTAATCGGGCGAGTTTCTACTTTCAGGTGCAACAGAAATTTTGCGGATTGGTCGATCCGTTCGCGAGATGTGGCAGTTTGGAGGTAAGAAACGCTTGAGAAACTCAAAATTTTCGCAGTTCTGATGCTCGAAATGAATAACTGGAACGGCCTAGGGGAGAAGAACGCATACCGTTGTAATCGGGCGAGTTTCTACTTTCAGATGCAACAGAAATTTTGCGGATTGGTCAATCCGTTCGCGAGATATGGCAGTTTGGAGGTAAGAAACGCTTGAGAAACTCAAAATTTTCGCAGTTCTGATGCTCGAAACGAATGACTAGAACGGCCTAGGGGAGAAGTACGCATACCGTTGTAATCGGGCGAGTTTCTACTTTCAGATGCAACAGAAATTATGCGGATTGGTCCATCCGTTCGCGAGATATGGCAGTTTGGAGGTAAGAAACGCTTGAGAAACTCAAAATTTTCGCAGTTCTGATGCTCGAAACGAATGACTAGAACGGCCTAGGGGAGAAGTACGCATACCGTTGTAATCGGGCGAGTTTCTACTTTCAGATGCAACAGAAATTATGCGGATTGGTCCATCCGTTCGCGAGATATGGCAGTTTGGATGTAAGAAACGCTTGAGAAACTCAAAATTTTCGCAGTTCTGATGCTCGAAACGAATAACTAGAACGGCCTAGGGGCAACGTGCGCATACCGTTGTAATCGGGCGAGTTTCTACTTTCAGATGCAACAGAAATTTTGCGGATTGGTCGATCCGTTCGCGAGATGTGGCAGTTTGGAGGTAAGAAACGCTTGAGAAACTCAAAATTTTCGCAGTTCTGATGCTCGAAATGAATAACTGGAACGGCCTAGGGGAGAAGAACTCATACCGTTGTAATCGGGCGAGTTTCTACTTTCAGATGCAACAGAAATTTTGCGGATTGGTCAATCCGTTCGCGAGATATGGCAGTTTGGAGGTAAGAAACGCTTGAGAAACTCAAAATTTTCGCAGTTCTGATGCTCGAAACGAATAACTAGAACGGCCTAGGGGAAAAGTGCGCATACCGTTGTAATCGGGCGAGTTTCTACATTCAGATGCAACAGAAATTTTCCGGATTGGTCAATCCGTTCGCGAGATATGGCAGTTTGGAGGTAAGAAACGCTTGAGAAACTCAAAATTTTCGCAGTTCTGATGCTCGACACGAATAACTAGAACGGCCTAGGGGCAAAGTGCGCATGCCGTTGTAATCGGGCGAGTTTCTACTTTCAGATGCAACAGAAATTTTGCGGATTGGTCAATCCGTTCGCGAGATATGGCAGTTTGGAGGTAAGAAACGCTTGAGAAACTCAAAATTTTCGCAGTTCTGATGCTCGACACGAGTAACTAGAACGGCCTAGGGGAAAAGTGCGCATACCGTTGTAATCGGGCGAGTTTCTACTGTCAGATGCAACAGAAATTTTGCGGATTGGTCAATCCGTTCGCGAGATATGGCAGTTTGGAGGTAAGAAACGCTTGAGAAACTCAAAATTTTCGCAGTTCTGATGCTCGAAACGAATGACTAGAACGGCCTAGGGGAGAAGTACGCATACCGTTGTAATCGGGCGAGTTTCTACTTTCAGATGCAACAGAAATTATGCGGATTGGTCCATCCGTTCGCGAGATATGGCAGTTTGGATGTAAGAAACGCTTGAGAAACTCAAAATTTTCGCAGTTCTGATGCTCGAAACGAATAACTAGAACGGCCTAGGGGCAACGTGCGCATACCGTTGTAATCGGGCGAGTTTCTACTTTCAGATGCAACAGAAATTTTGCGGATTGGTCGATCCGTTCGCGAGATGTGGCAGTTTGGAGGTAAGAAACGCTTGAGAAACTCAAAATTTTCGCAGTTCTGATGCTCGAAATGAATAACTGGAACGGCCTAGGGGAGAAGAACGCATACCGTTGTAATCGGGCGAGTTTCTACTTTCAGATGCAACAGAAATTTTGCGGATTGGTCAATCCGTTCGCGAGATATGGCAGTTTGGAGGTAAGAAACGCTTGAGAAACTCAAAATTTTCGCAGTTCTGATGCTCGAAACGAATAACTAGAACGGCCTAGGGGAAAAGTGCGCATACCGTTGTAATCGGGCGAGTTTCTACATTCAGATGCAACAGAAATTTTCCGGATTGGTCAATCCGTTCGCGAGATATGGCAGTTTGGAGGTAAGAAACGCTTGAGAAACTCAAAATTTTCGCAGTTCTGATGCTCGACACGAATAACTAGAACGGCCTAGGGGCAAAGTGCGCATACCGTTGTAATCGGGCGAGTTTCTACTTTCAGATGCAACAGAAATTTTGCGGATTGGTCAATCCGTTCGCGAGATATGGCAGTTTGGATGTAAGAAACGCTTGAGAAACTCAAAATTTTCGCAGTTCTGATGCTCGACACGAATAACTAGAACGGCCTAGGGGCAAAGTGCGCATGCCGTTGTAATCGGGCGAGTTTCTACTTTCAGATGCAACAGAAATTTTGCGGATTGGTCAATCCGTTCGCGAGATATGGCAGTTTGGAGGTAAGAAACGCTTGAGAAACTCAAAATTTTCGCAGTTCTGATGCTCGACACGAGTAACTAGAACGGCCTAGGGGAAAAGTGCGCATACCGTTGTAATCGGGCGAGTTTCTACTGTCAGATGCAACAGAAATTTTGCGGATTGGTCAATCCGTTCGCGAGATATGGCAGTTTGGAGGTAAGAAACGCTTGAGAAACTCAAAATTTTCGCAGTTCTGATGCTCGAAACGAATGACTAGAACGGCCTAGGGGAGAAGTACGCATACCGTTGTAATCGGGCGAGTTTCTACTTTCAGATGCAATAGAAATTTTGCGGATTGGTCAATCCGTTCGCGAGATATGGCAGTTTGGAGGTAAGAAACGCTTGAGAAACTCAAAATTTTCGCAGTTCTGATGCTCGACACGAATAACTAGAACGGCCTAGGGGAAAAGTGCGCATACCGTTGTAATCGGGCGTGTTTCTACTTTCAGATGCAACAGAAATTTTGCGGATTGGTCAATCCGTTCGCGAGATATGGCAGTTTGGAGGTAAGAAACGCTTGAGAAACTCAAAATTTTCGCAGTTCTGATGCTCGAAACGAATGACTAGAACGGCCTAGGGGAGAAGTACGCATACCGTTGTAATCGGGCGAGTTTCTACTTTCAGATGCAACAGAAATTATGCGGATTGGTCCATCCGTTCGCGAGATATGGCAGTTTGGATGTAAGAAACGCTTGAGAAACTCAAAATTTTCGCAGTTCTGATGCTCGAAACGAATAACTAGAACGGCCTAGGGGCAACGTGCGCATACCGTTGTAATCGGGCGAGTTTCTACTTTCAGATGCAACAGAAATTTTGCGGATTGGTCGATCCGTTCGCGAGATGTGGCAGTTTGGAGGTAAGAAACGCTTGAGAAACTCAAAATTTTCGCAGTTCTGATGCTCGAAATGAATAACTGGAACGGCCTAGGGGAGAAGAACTCATACCGTTGTAATCGGGCGAGTTTCTACTTTCAGATGCAACAGAAATTTTGCGGATTGGTCAATCCGTTCGCGAGATATGGCAGTTTGGAGGTAAGAAACGCTTGAGAAACTCAAAATTTTCGCAGTTCTGATGCTCGAAACGAATAACTAGAACGGCCTAGGGGAAAAGTGCGCATACCGTTGTAATCGGGCGAGTTTCTACATTCAGATGCAACAGAAATTTTCCGGATTGGTCAATCCGTTCGCGAGATATGGCAGTTTGGAGGTAAGAAACGCTTGAGAAACTCAAAATTTTCGCAGTTCTGATGCTCGACACGAATAACTAGAACGGCCTAGGGGCAAAGTGCGCATGCCGTTGTAATCGGGCGAGTTTCTACTTTCAGATGCAACAGAAATTTTGCGGATTGGTCAATCCGTTCGCGAGATATGGCAGTTTGGAGGTAAGAAACGCTTGAGAAACTCAAAATTTTCGCAGTTCTGATGCTCGACACGAGTAACTAGAACGGCCTAGGGGAAAAGTGCGCATACCGTTGTAATCGGGCGAGTTTCTACTGTCAGATGCAACAGAAATTTTGCGGATTGGTCAATCCGTTCGCGAGATATGGCAGTTTGGAGGTAAGAAACGCTTGAGAAACTCAAAATTTTCGCAGTTCTGATGCTCGAAACGAATGACTAGAACGGCCTAGGGGAGAAGTACGCATACCGTTGTAATCGGGCGAGTTTCTACTTTCAGATGCAACAGAAATTATGCGGATTGGTCCATCCGTTCGCGAGATATGGCAGTTTGGATGTAAGAAACGCTTGAGAAACTCAAAATTTTCGCAGTTCTGATGCTCGAAACGAATAACTAGAACGGCCTAGGGGCAACGTGCGCATACCGTTGTAATCGGGCGAGTTTCTACTTTCAGATGCAACAGAAATTTTGCGGATTGGTCGATCCGTTCGCGAGATGTGGCAGTTTGGAGGTAAGAAACGCTTGAGAAACTCAAAATTTTCGCAGTTCTGATGCTCGAAATGAATAACTGGAACGGCCTAGGGGAGAAGAACGCATACCGTTGTAATCGGGCGAGTTTCTACTTTCAGATGCAACAGAAATTTTGCGGATTGGTCAATCCGTTCGCGAGATATGGCAGTTTGGAGGTAAGAAACGCTTGAGAAACTCAAAATTTTCGCAGTTCTGATGCTCGAAACGAATAACTAGAACGGCCTAGGGGAAAAGTGCGCATACCGTTGTAATCGGGCGAGTTTCTACATTCAGATGCAACAGAAATTTTCCGGATTGGTCAATCCGTTCGCGAGATATGGCAGTTTGGAGGTAAGAAACGCTTGAGAAACTCAAAATTTTCGCAGTTCTGATGCTCGACACGAATAACTAGAACGGCCTAGGGGCAAAGTGCGCATACCGTTGTAATCGGGCGAGTTTCTACTTTCAGATGCAACAGAAATTTTGCGGATTGGTCAATCCGTTCGCGAGATATGGCAGTTTGGATGTAAGAAACGCTTGAGAAACTCAAAATTTTCGCAGTTCTGATGCTCGACACGAATAACTAGAACGGCCTAGGGGCAAAGTGCGCATGCCGTTGTAATCGGGCGAGTTTCTACTTTCAGATGCAACAGAAATTTTGCGGATTGGTCAATCCGTTCGCGAGATATGGCAGTTTGGAGGTAAGAAACGCTTGAGAAACTCAAAATTTTCGCAGTTCTGATGCTCGACACGAGTAACTAGAACGGCCTAGGGGAAAAGTGCGCATACCGTTGTAATCGGGCGAGTTTCTACTGTCAGATGCAACAGAAATTTTGCGGATTGGTCAATCCGTTCGCGAGATATGGCAGTTTGGAGGTAAGAAACGCTTGAGAAACTCAAAATTTTCGCAGTTCTGATGCTCGAAACGAATGACTAGAACGGCCTAGGGGAGAAGTACGCATACCGTTGTAATCGGGCGAGTTTCTACTTTCAGATGCAATAGAAATTTTGCGGATTGGTCAATCCGTTCGCGAGATATGGCAGTTTGGAGGTAAGAAACGCTTGAGAAACTCAAAATTTTCGCAGTTCTGATGCTCGACACGAATAACTAGAACGGCCTAGGGGAAAAGTGCGCATACCGTTGTAATCGGGCGTGTTTCTACTTTCAGATGCAACAGAAATTTTGCGGATTGGTCAATCCGTTCGCGAGATATGGCAGTTTGGAGGTAAGAAACGCTTGAGAAACTCAAAATTTTCGCAGTTCTGATGCTCGACACGAATAACTAGAACGGCCTAGGGGCAAAGTGCGCATACGGTTGTAATCGGGCGAGTTTCTACTTTCAGATGCAACAGATATTTTGCGGATTGGTCGATTCGTTCGCGAGATGTGGCAGTTTGGAAGTAAGAAACGCTTGAGAAACTCAACATTTTCGCAGTTCTGATGCTCGACACGAATAACTAGAACGGCCTAGGGGAAAATTGCGCATACCGTTGTAATCGGGCGAGTTTCTACTTTCAGATGCAACAGAAATTTTCCGGATTGGTCAATCCGTTCGCGAGATATGGCAGTTTGGAGGTAAGAAACGCTTGAGAAACTCAAAATTTTCGCAGTTCTGATGCTCGACACGAATAACTAGAACGGCCTAACGGCAAAGTGCGCATGCCGTTGTAATCGGGCGGGTTTCTACTTTAGGATGCAACAGAAATTTTGCGGATTGGTCAATCCGTTCGCGAGATATGGCAGTTTGGAGGTAAGAAACGCTTGAGAAACTCAAAATTTTCGCAGTTCTGATGCTCGACACGAGTAACTAGAACGGCCTAGCGGAAAAGTGCGCATACCGTTGTAATCGGGCGAGTTTCTACTTTCAGATGCAACAGAAATTTTCCGGATTGGTCAATCCGTTCGCGAGATATGGCAGTTTGGAGGTAAGAAACGCTTGAGAAACTCAAAATTTTCGCAGTTCTGATGCTTGACACGAATAACTAGAACGGCCTAGGGGCAAAGTGCGCATACCGTTGTAATCGGGCGAGTTTCTACTTTCAGGTGCAACAGAAATTTTGCGGATTGGTCGATCCGTTCGCGAGATGTGGCAGTTTGGAGGTAAGAAACGCTTGAGAAACTCAAAATTTTCGCAGTTCTGATGCTCGAAATGAATAACTGGAACGGCCTAGGGGAGAAGAACGCATACCGTTGTAATCGGGCGAGTTTCTACTTTCAGATGCAACAGAAATTTTGCGGATTGGTCAATCCGTTCGCGAGATATGGCAGTTTGGAGGTAAGAAACGCTTGAGAAACTCAAAATTTTCGCAGTTCTGATGCTCGAAACGAATGACTAGAACGGCCTAGGGGAGAAGTACGCATACCGTTGTAATCGGGCGAGTTTCTACTTTCAGATGCAACAGAAATTATGCGGATTGGTCCATCCGTTCGCGAGATATGGCAGTTTGGAGGTAAGAAACGCTTGAGAAACTCAAAATTTTCGCAGTTCTGATGCTCGAAACGAATGACTAGAACGGCCTAGGGGAGAAGTACGCATACCGTTGTAATCGGGCGAGTTTCTACTTTCAGATGCAACAGAAATTATGCGGATTGGTCCATCCGTTCGCGAGATATGGCAGTTTGGATGTAAGAAACGCTTGAGAAACTCAAAATTTTCGCAGTTCTGATGCTCGAAACGAATAACTAGAACGGCCTAGGGGCAACGTGCGCATACCGTTGTAATCGGGCGAGTTTCTACTTTCAGATGCAACAGAAATTTTGCGGATTGGTCGATCCGTTCGCGAGATGTGGCAGTTTGGAGGTAAGAAACGCTTGAGAAACTCAAAATTTTCGCAGTTCTGATGCTCGAAATGAATAACTGGAACGGCCTAGGGGAGAAGAACTCATACCGTTGTAATCGGGCGAGTTTCTACTTTCAGATGCAACAGAAATTTTGCGGATTGGTCAATCCGTTCGCGAGATATGGCAGTTTGGAGGTAAGAAACGCTTGAGAAACTCAAAATTTTCGCAGTTCTGATGCTCGAAACGAATAACTAGAACGGCCTAGGGGAAAAGTGCGCATACCGTTGTAATCGGGCGAGTTTCTACATTCAGATGCAACAGAAATTTTCCGGATTGGTCAATCCGTTCGCGAGATATGGCAGTTTGGAGGTAAGAAACGCTTGAGAAACTCAAAATTTTCGCAGTTCTGATGCTCGACACGAATAACTAGAACGGCCTAGGGGCAAAGTGCGCATGCCGTTGTAATCGGGCGAGTTTCTACTTTCAGATGCAACAGAAATTTTGCGGATTGGTCAATCCGTTCGCGAGATATGGCAGTTTGGAGGTAAGAAACGCTTGAGAAACTCAAAATTTTCGCAGTTCTGATGCTCGACACGAGTAACTAGAACGGCCTAGGGGAAAAGTGCGCATACCGTTGTAATCGGGCGAGTTTCTACTGTCAGATGCAACAGAAATTTTGCGGATTGGTCAATCCGTTCGCGAGATATGGCAGTTTGGAGGTAAGAAACGCTTGAGAAACTCAAAATTTTCGCAGTTCTGATGCTCGAAACGAATGACTAGAACGGCCTAGGGGAGAAGTACGCATACCGTTGTAATCGGGCGAGTTTCTACTTTCAGATGCAACAGAAATTATGCGGATTGGTCCATCCGTTCGCGAGATATGGCAGTTTGGATGTAAGAAACGCTTGAGAAACTCAAAATTTTCGCAGTTCTGATGCTCGAAACGAATAACTAGAACGGCCTAGGGGCAACGTGCGCATACCGTTGTAATCGGGCGAGTTTCTACTTTCAGATGCAACAGAAATTTTGCGGATTGGTCGATCCGTTCGCGAGATGTGGCAGTTTGGAGGTAAGAAACGCTTGAGAAACTCAAAATTTTCGCAGTTCTGATGCTCGAAATGAATAACTGGAACGGCCTAGGGGAGAAGAACGCATACCGTTGTAATCGGGCGAGTTTCTACTTTCAGATGCAACAGAAATTTTGCGGATTGGTCAATCCGTTCGCGAGATATGGCAGTTTGGAGGTAAGAAACGCTTGAGAAACTCAAAATTTTCGCAGTTCTGATGCTCGAAACGAATAACTAGAACGGCCTAGGGGAAAAGTGCGCATACCGTTGTAATCGGGCGAGTTTCTACATTCAGATGCAACAGAAATTTTCCGGATTGGTCAATCCGTTCGCGAGATATGGCAGTTTGGAGGTAAGAAACGCTTGAGAAACTCAAAATTTTCGCAGTTCTGATGCTCGACACGAATAACTAGAACGGCCTAGGGGCAAAGTGCGCATACCGTTGTAATCGGGCGAGTTTCTACTTTCAGATGCAACAGAAATTTTGCGGATTGGTCAATCCGTTCGCGAGATATGGCAGTTTGGATGTAAGAAACGCTTGAGAAACTCAAAATTTTCGCAGTTCTGATGCTCGACACGAATAACTAGAACGGCCTAGGGGCAAAGTGCGCATGCCGTTGTAATCGGGCGAGTTTCTACTTTCAGATGCAACAGAAATTTTGCGGATTGGTCAATCCGTTCGCGAGATATGGCAGTTTGGAGGTAAGAAACGCTTGAGAAACTCAAAATTTTCGCAGTTCTGATGCTCGACACGAGTAACTAGAACGGCCTAGGGGAAAAGTGCGCATACCGTTGTAATCGGGCGAGTTTCTACTGTCAGATGCAACAGAAATTTTGCGGATTGGTCAATCCGTTCGCGAGATATGGCAGTTTGGAGGTAAGAAACGCTTGAGAAACTCAAAATTTTCGCAGTTCTGATGCTCGAAACGAATGACTAGAACGGCCTAGGGGAGAAGTACGCATACCGTTGTAATCGGGCGAGTTTCTACTTTCAGATGCAACAGAAATTATGCGGATTGGTCAATCCGTTCGCGAGATATGGCAGTTTGGAGGTAAGAAACGCTTGAGAAACTCAAAATTTTCGCAGTTCTGATGCTCGAAACGAATAACTAGAACGGCCTAGGGGAAAAGTGCGCATACCGTTGTAATCGGGCGAGTTTCTACATTCAGATGCAACAGAAATTTTCCGGATTGGTCAATCCGTTCGCGAGATATGGCAGTTTGGAAGTAAGAAACGCTTGAGAAACTCAAAATTTTCGCAGTTCTGATGCTTGACAGGAATAACTAGAACGGCCTAGGGGCAAAGTGCGCATACCGTTGTAATCGGGCGAGTTTCTACTTTCAGATGCAACAGAAATTTTGCGGATTGGTCGATCCGTTCGCGAGATGTGGCAGTTTGGAGGTAAGAAAGGCTTGAGAAACTCAAAATTTTCGCAGTTCTGATGCTCGAAATGAATAACTGGAACGGCCTAGGGGAGAAGAACGCATACCGTTGTAATCGGGCGAGTTTCTACTTTCAGATGCAACAGAAATTTTGCGGATTGGTCAATCCGTTCGCGAGATATGGCAGTTTGGAGGTAAGAAACGCTTGAGAAACTCAAAATTTTCGCAGTTCTGATGCTCGAAACGAATGACTAGAACGGCCTAGGGGAGAAGTACGCATACCGTTGTAATCGGGCGAGTTTCTACTTTCAGATGCAACAGAAATTATGCGGATTGGTCCATCCGTTCGCGAGATATGGCAGTTTGGATGTAAGAAACGCTTGAGAAACTCAAAATTTTCGCAGTTCTGATGCTCGAAACGAATAACTAGAACGGCCTAGGGGCAACGTGCGCATACCGTTGTAATCGGGCGAGTTTCTACTTTCAGATGCAACAGAAATTTTGCGGATTGGTCGATCCGTTCGCGAGATGTGGCAGTTTGGAGGTAAGAAACGCTTGAGAAACTCAAAATTTTCGCAGTTCTGATGCTCGAAATGAATAACTGGAACGGCCTAGGGGAGAAGAACGCATACCGTTGTAATCGGGCGAGTTTCTACTTTCAGATGCAACAGAAATTTTGCGGATTGGTCAATCCGTTCGCGAGATATGGCAGTTTGGAGGTAAGAAACGCTTGAGAAACTCAAAATTTTCGCAGTTCTGATGCTCGAAACGAATAACTAGAACGGCCTAGGGGAAAAGTGCGCATACCGTTGTAATCGGGCGAGTTTCTACATTCAGATGCAACAGAAATTTTCCGGATTGGTCAATCCGTTCGCGAGATATGGCAGTTTGGAGGTAAGAAACGCTTGAGAAACTCAAAATTTTCGCAGTTCTGATGCTCGACACGAATAACTAGAACGGCCTAGGGGCAAAGTGCGCATACCGTTGTAATCGGGCGAGTTTCTACTTTCAGATGCAACAGAAATTTTGCGGATTGGTCAATCCGTTCGCGAGATATGGCAGTTTGGATGTAAGAAACGCTTGAGAAACTCAAAATTTTCGCAGTTCTGATGCTTGACAGGAATAACTATAACGGCCTAGGGGCAAAGTGCGCATACCGTTGTAATCGGGCGAGTTTCTACTTTCAGATGCAACAGAAATTTTGCGGATTGGTCGATCCGTTCGCGAGATGTGGCAGTTTGGAGGTAAGAAACGCTTGAGAAACTCAAAATTTTCGCAGTTCTGATGCTCGAAATGAATAACTGGAACGGCCTAGGGGAGAAGAACGCATACCGTTGTAATCGGGCGAGTTTCTACTTTCAGATGCAACAGAAATTTTGCGGATTGGTCAATCCGTTCGCGAGATATGGCAGTTTGGAGGTAAGAAACGCTTGAGAAACTCAAAATGTTCGCAGTTCTGATGCTCGAAACGAATGACTAGAACGGCCTAGGGGAGAAGTACGCATACCGTTGTAATCGGGCGAGTTTCTACTTTCAGATGCAACAGAAATTATGCGGATTGGTCCATCCGTTCGCGAGATATGGCAGTTTGGATGTAAGAAACGCTTGAGAAACTCAAAATTTTCGCAGTTCTGATGCTCGAAACGAATAACTAGAACGGCCTAGGGGCAAAGTGCGCATACCGTTGTAATCGGGCGAGTTTCTACTTTCAGATGCAACAGAAATTATGCGGATTGGTCCATCCGTTCGCGAGATATGGCAGTTTGGATGTAAGAAACGCTTGAGAAACTCAAAATTTTCGTAGTTCTGATGCTCGAAACGAATAACTAGAACGGCCTAGGGGCAAAGTGCGCATACCGTTGTAATCGGGCGAGTTTCTACTTTCAGATGCAACAGAAGTTTTGCGGATTGGTCGATCCGTTCGCGAGATGTGGCAGTTTGGAGGTAAGAAACGCTTGAGAAACTCAAAATTTTCGCAGTTCTGATGCTCGAAATGAATAACTGGAACGGCCTAGGGGAGAAGAACGCATACCGTTGTAATCGGGCGAGTTTCTACTTTCAGATGCAACAGAAATTTTGCGGATTGGTCAATCCGTTCGCGAGATATGGCAGTTTGGAGGTAAGAAACGCTTGAGAAACTCAAAATTTTCGCAGTTCTGATGCTCGAAACGAATAACTAGAACGGCCTAGGGGAAAAGTGCGCATACCGTTGTAATCGGGCGAGTTTCTACATTCAGATGCAACAGAAATTTTCCGGATTGGTCAATCCGTTCGCGAGATATGGCAGTTTGGAGGTAAGAAACGCTTGAGAAACTCAAAATTTTCGCAGTTCTGATGCTCGACACGAATAACTAGAACGGCCTAGGGGAAAAGTGCGCATGCCGTTGTAATCGGGCGAGTTTCTACTTTCAGATGCAACAGAAATTTTGCGGATTGGTCAATCCGTTCGCGAGATATGGCAGTTTGGAGGTAAGAAACGCTTGAGAAACTCAAAATTTTCGCAGTTCTGATGCTCGACACGAGTAACTAGAACGGCCTAGGGGAAAAGTGCGCATACCGTTGTAATCGGGCGAGTTTCTACTTTCAGATGCAACAGAAATTTTCCGGATTGGTCAATCCGTTCGCGAGATATGGCAGTTTGGAGGTAAGAAACGCTTGAGAAACTCAAAATTTTCGCAGTTCTGATGCTCGACACGAATAACTAGAACGGCCTAGGGGAAAAGTGCGCATACCGTTGTAATCGGGCGAGTTTCTACTTTCAGATGCAACAGAAATTTTCCGGATTTGTCAATCCGTTCGCGAGATATGGCAGTTTGGAGGTAAGAAACGCTTGAGAAACTCAAAATTTTCGCAGTTCTGATGCTCGACACGAATAACTAGAACGGCCTAGGGGAAAAGTGCGCATACCGTTGTAATCGGGCGAGTATCTACTTTCAGATGCAACAGAAATTTTCCGGATTGGTCAATCCGTTCGCGAGATATGGCAGTTTGGAAGTAAGAAACGCTTGAGAAACTCAAAATTTTCGCAGTTCTGATGCTCGACACGAATAACTAGAACGGCCTAGGGGCAAAGTGCGCATACCGTTGTAATCGGGCGAGTTTCTACTTTCAGATGCAACAGAAATTTTGCGGATTGGTCAATCCGTTCGCGAGATATGGCAGTTTGGATGTAAGAAACGCTTGAGAAACTCAAAATTTTCGCAGTTCTGATGCTTGACAGGAATAACTAGAACGGCCTAGGGGCAAAGTGCGCATACCGTTGTAATCGGGCGAGTTTCTACTTTCAGATGCAACAGAAATTTTGCGGATTGGTCGATCCGTTCGCGAGATGTGGCAGTTTGGATGTAAGAAACGCTTGAGAAACTCAAAATTTTCGCAGTTCTGATGCTCGAAATGAATAACTGGAACGGCCTAGGGGAGAAGAACGCATACCGTTGTAATCGGGCGAGTTTCTACTTTCAGATGCAACAGAAATTTTGCGGATTGGTCAATCCGTTCGCGAGATATGGCAGTTTGGAGGTAAGAAACGCTTGAGAAACTCAAAATTTTGGCAGTTCTGATGCTCGAAACGAATAACTAGAACGGCCTAGGGGAAAAGTACGCATACCGTTGTAATCGGGCGAGTTTCTACTTTCAGATGCAACAGAAATTATGCGGATTGGTCCATCCGTTCGCGAGATATGGCAGTTTGTATGTAAGAAACGCTTGAGAAACTCAAAATTTTCGCAGTTCTGATGCTCGAAACGAATAACTAGAACGGCCTAGGGGCAAAGTGCGCATACCGTTGTAATCGGGCGAGTTTCTACTTTAAGATGCAACAGAAATTTTGCGGATTGGTCGATCCGTTCGCGAGATGTGGCAGTTTGGAGGTAAGAAACGCTTGAGAAACTCAAAATTTTCGCAGTTCTGATGCTCGAAATGAATAACTGGAACGGCCTAGGGGAGAAGAACGCATACCGTTGTAATCGGGCGAGTTTCTACTTTCAGATGCAACAGAAATTTTGCGGATTGGTCAATCCGTTCGCGAGATATGGCAGTTTGGAGGTAAGAAACGCTTGAGAAACTCAAAATTTTCGCAGTTCTGATGCTCGAAACGAATAACTAGAACGGCCTAGGGGAAAAGTGCGCATACCGTTGTAATCGGGCGAGTTTCTACATTCAGATGCAACAGAAATTTTCCGGATTGGTCAATCCGTTCGCGAGATATGGCAGTTTGGAGGTAAGAAACGCTTGAGAAACTCAAAATTTTCGCAGTTCTGATGCTCGACACGAATAACTAGAACGGCCTAGGGGCAAAGTGCGCATGCCGTTGTAATCGGGCGAGTTTCTACCTTCAGATGCAACAGAAATTTTGCGGATTGGTCAATCCGTTCGCGAGATATGGCAGTTTGGAGGTAAGAAACGCTTGAGAAACTCAAAATTTTCGCAGTTCTGATGCTCGACACGAGTAACTAGAACGGCCTAGGGGAAAAGTGCGCATACCGTTGTAATCGGGCGAGTTTCTACTTTCAGATGCAACAGAAATTTTCCGGATTGGTCAATCCGTTCGCGAGATATGGCAGTTTGGAGGTAAGAAACGCTTGAGAAACTCAAAATTTTCGCAGTTCTGATGCTCGACACGAATAACTAGAACGGCCTAGGTGAAAAGTGCGCATACCGTTGTAATCGGGCGAGTTTCTACTTTCAGATGCAACAGAAATTTTCCGGATTGGTCAATCCGTTCGCGAGATATGGCAGTTTGGAAGTAAGAAACGCTTGAGAAACTCAAAATTTTCGCAGTTCTGATGCTCGACACGAATAACTAGAACGGCCTAGGGGCAAAGTGCGCATGCCGTTGTAATCGGGCGAGTTTCTACTTTCAGATGCAACAGAAATTTTGCGGATTGGTCAATCCGTTCGCGAGATATGGCAGTTTGGAGGTAAGAAACGCTTGAGAAACTCAAAATTTTCGCAGTTCTGATGCTCGACACGAGTAACTAGAACGGCCTAGGGGAAAAGTGCGCATACCGTTGTAATCGGGCGAGTTTCTACTTTCAGATGCAACAGAAATTTTCCGGATTGGTCAATCCGTTCGCGAGATATGGCAGTTTGGAGGTAAGAAACGCTTGAGAAACTCAAAATTTTCGCAGTTCTGATGCTCGACACGAATAACTAGAACGGCCTAGGGGAAAAGTGCGCATACCGTTGTAATCGGGCGAGTTTCTACTTTCAGATGCAACAGAAATTTTCCGGATTTGTCAATCCGTTCGCGAGATATGGCAGTTTGGAAGTAAGAAACGCTTGAGAAACTCAAAATTTTCGCAGTTCTGATGCTCGACACGAATAACTAGAACGGCCTAGGGGCAAAGTGCGCATACCGTTGTAATCGGGCGAGTTTTTACTTTCAGATGCAACAGAAATTTTGCGGATTGGTCAATCCGTTCGCGAGATATGGCAGTTTGGATGTAAGAAACGCTTGAGAAACTCAAAATTTTCGCAGTTCTGATGCTCGAAATGAATAACTGGAACGGCCTAGGGGAGAAGAACGCATACCGTTGTAATCGGGCGAGTTTCTACTTTCAGATGCAACAGAAATTTTCCGGATTGGTCAATCTGTTCGCGAGATATGGCAGTTTGGAAGTAAGAAACGCTTGAGAAACTCAAAATTTTCGCAGTTCTGATGCTCGACACGAATAACTAGAACGGCCTAGGGGCAAAGTGCGCATACCGTTGTAATCGGGCGAGTTTCTACTTTCAGATGCAACAGAAATTTTGCGGATTGGTCAATCCGTTCGCGAGATATGGCAGTTTGGATGTAAGAAACGCTTGAGAAACTCAAAATTTTCGCAGTTCTGATGCTTGACAGGAATAACTAGAACGGCCTAGGGGCAAAGTGCGCATACCGTTGTAATCGGGCGAGTTTCTACTTTCAGATGCAACAGAAATTTTGCGGATTGGTCGATCCGTTCGCGAGATGTGGCAGTTTGGATGTAAGAAACGCTTGAGAAACTCAAAATTTTCGCAGTTCTGATGCTCGAAATGAATAACTGGAACGGCCTAGGGGAGAAGAACGCATACCATTGTAATCGGGCGAGTTTCTACTTTCAGATGCAACAGAAATTTTGCGGATTGGTCAATCCGTTCGCGAGATATGGCAGTTTGGAGGTAAGAAACGCTTGAGAAACTCAAAATTTTTGCAGTTCTGATGCTCGAAACGAATAACTAGAACGGCCTAGGGGAAAAGTACGCATACCGTTGTAATCGGGCGAGTTTCTACTTTCAGATGCAACAGAAATTATGCGGATTGGTCCATCCGTTCGCGAGATATGGCAGTTTGGATGTAAGAAACGCTTGAGAAACTCAAAATTTTCGCAGTTCTGATGCTCGAAACGAATAACTAGAACGGCCTAGGGGCAAAGTGCGCATACCGTTGTAATCGGGCGAGTTTCTACTTTCAGATGCAACAGAAATTATGCGGATTGGTCCATCCGTTCGCGAGATATGGCAGTTTGGATGTAAGAAACGCTTGAGAAACTCAAAATTTTCGCAGTTCTGATGCTCGAAACGAATAACTAGAACGGCCTAGGGGCAACGTGCGCATACCGTTGTAATCGGGCGAGTTTCTACTTTCAGATGCAACAGAAATTTTGCGGATTGGTCGATCCGTTCGCGAGATGTGGCAGTTTGGAGGTAAGAAACGCTTGAGAAACTCAAAATTTTCGCAGTTCTGATGCTCGAAATGAATAACTGGAACGGCCTAGGGGAGAAGAACGCATACCGTTGTAATCGGGCGAGTTTCTACTTTCAGATGCAACAGAAATTTTGCGGATTGGTCAATCCGTTCGCGAGATATGGCAGTTTGGAGGTAAGAAACGCTTGAGAAACTCAAAATTTTCGCAGTTCTGATGCTCGAAACGAATAACTAGAACGGCCTAGGGGAAAAGTGCGCATACCGTTGTAATCGGGCGAGTTTCTACATTCAGATGCAACAGAAATTTTCCGGATTGGTCAATCCGTTCGCGAGATATGGCAGTTTGGAGGTAAGAAACGCTTGAGAAACTCAAAATTTTCGCAGTTCTGATGCTCGACACGAATAACTAGAACGGCCTAGGGGCAAAGTGCGCATACCGTTGTAATCGGGCGAGTTTCTACTTTCAGATGCAACAGAAATTTTGCGGATTGGTCAATCCGTTCGCGAGATATGGCAGTTTGGATGTAAGAAACGCTTGAGAAACTCAAAATTTTCGCAGTTCTGATGCTTGACAGGAATAACTAGAACGGCCTAGGGGCAAAGTGCGCATACCGTTGTAATCGGGCGAGTTTCTACTTTCAGATGCAACAGAAATTTTGCGGATTGGTCGATCCGTTCGCGAGATGTGGCAGTTTGGAGGTAAGAAACGCTTGAGAAACTCAAAATTTTCGCAGTTCTGATGCTCGAAATGAATAACTGGAACGGCCTAGGGGAGAAGAACGCATACCGTTGTAATCGGGCGAGTTTCTACTTTCAGATGCAACAGAAATTTTGCGGATTGGTCAATCCGTTCGCGAGATATGGCAGTTTGGAGGTAAGAAACGCTTGAGAAACTCAAAATGTTCGCAGTTCTGATGCTCGAAACGAATGACTAGAACGGCCTAGGGGAGAAGTACGCATACCGTTGTAATCGGGCGAGTTTCTACTTTCAGATGCAACAGAAATTATGCGGATTGGTCCATCCGTTCGCGAGATATGGCAGTTTGGATGTAAGAAACGCTTGAGAAACTCAAAATTTTCGCAGTTCTGATGCTCGAAACGAATAACTAGAACGGCCTAGGGGCAAAGTGCGCATACCGTTGTAATCGGGCGAGTTTCTACTTTCAGATGCAACAGAAATTATGCGGATTGGTCCATCCGTTCGCGAGATATGGCAGTTTGGATGTAAGAAACGCTTGAGAAACTCAAAATTTTCGCAGTTCTGATGCTCGAAACGAATAACTAGAACGGCCTAGGGGCAAAGTGCGCATACCGTTGTAATCGGGCGAGTTTCTACTTTCAGATGCAACAGAAGTTTTGCGGATTGGTCGATCCGTTCGCGAGATGTGGCAGTTTGGAGGTAAGAAACGCTTGAGAAACTCAAAATTTTCGCAGTTCTGATGCTCGAAATGAATAACTGGAACGGCCTAGGGGAGAAGAACGCATACCGTTGTAATCGGGCGAGTTTCTACTTTCAGATGCAACAGAAATTTTGCGGATTGGTCAATCCGTTCGCGAGATATGGCAGTTTGGAGGTAAGAAACGCTTGAGAAACTCAAAATTTTCGCAGTTCTGATGCTCGAAACGAATAACTAGAACGGCCTAGGGGAAAAGTGCGCATACCGTTGTAATCGGGCGAGTTTCTACATTCAGATGCAACAGAAATTTTCCGGATTGGTCAATCCGTTCGCGAGATATGGCAGTTTGGAGGTAAGAAACGCTTGAGAAACTCAAAATTTTCGCAGTTCTGATGCTCGACACGAATAACTAGAACGGCCTAGGGGCAACGTGCGCATACCGTTGTAATCGGGCGAGTTTCTACTTTCAGATGCAACAGAAATTTTGCGGATTGGTCGATCCGTTCGCGAGATGTGGCAGTTTGGAGGTAAGAAACGCTTGAGAAACTCAAAATTTTCGCAGTTCTGATGCTCGACACGAATAACTAGAACGGCCTAGGGGCAAAGTGCGCATACCGTTGTAATCGGGCGAGTTTCTACTTTCAGATGCAACAGAAATTTTGCGGATTGGTCAATCCGTTCGCGAGATATGGCAGTTTGGATGTAAGAAACGCTTGAGAAACTCAAAATTTTCGCAGTTCTGATGCTTGACAGGAATAACTAGAACGGCCTAGGGGCAAAGTGCGCATACCGTTGTAATCGGGCGAGTTTCTACTTTCAGATGCAACAGAAATTTTGCGGATTGGTCGATCCGTTCGCGAGATGTGGCAGTTTGGAGGTAAGAAACGCTTGAGAAACTCAAAATTTTCGCAGTTCTGATGCTCGAAATGAATAACTGGAACGGCCTAGGGGAGAAGAACGCATACCGTTGTAATCGGGCGAGTTTCTACTTTCAGATGCAACAGAAATTTTGCGGATTGGTCAATCCGTTCGCGAGATATGGCAGTTTGGAGGTAAGAAACGCTTGAGAAACTCAAAATGTTCGCAGTTCTGATGCTCGAAACGAATGACTAGAACGGCCTAGGGGAGAAGTACGCATACCGTTGTAATCGGGCGAGTTTCTACTTTCAGATGCAACAGAAATTATGCGGATTGGTCCATCCGTTCGCGAGATATGGCAGTTTGGATGTAAGAAACGCTTGAGAAACTCAAAATTTTCGCAGTTCTGATGCTCGAAACGAATAACTAGAACGGCCTAGGGGCAAAGTGCGCATACCGTTGTAATCGGGCGAGTTTCTACTTTCAGATGCAACAGAAATTATGCGGATTGGTCCATCCGTTCGCGAGATATGGCAGTTTGGATGTAAGAAACGCTTGAGAAACTCAAAATTTTCGCAGTTCTGATGCTCGAAACGAATAACTAGAACGGCCTAGGGGCAAAGTGCGCATACCGTTGTAATCGGGCGAGTTTCTACTTTCAGATGCAACAGAAGTTTTGCGGATTGGTCGATCCGTTCGCGAGATGTGGCAGTTTGGAGGTAAGAAACGCTTGAGAAACTCAAAATTTTCGCAGTTCTGATGCTCGAAATGAATAACTGGAACGGCCTAGGGGAGAAGAACGCATACCGTTGTAATCGGGCGAGTTTCTACTTTCAGATGCAACAGAAATTTTGCGGATTGGTCAATCCGTTCGCGAGATATGGCAGTTTGGAGGTAAGAAACGCTTGAGAAACTCAAAATTTTCGCAGTTCTGATGCTCGAAACGAATAACTAGAACGGCCTAGGGGAAAAGTGCGCATACCGTTGTAATCGGGCGAGTTTCTACATTCAGATGCAACAGAAATTTTCCGGATTGGTCAATCCGTTCGCGAGATATGGCAGTTTGGAGGTAAGAAACGCTTGAGAAACTCAAAATTTTCGCAGTTCTGATGCTCGACACGAATAACTAGAACGGCCTAGGGGCAAAGTGCGCATGCCGTTGTAATCGGGCGAGTTTCTACTTTCAGATGCAACAGAAATTTTGCGGATTGGTCAATCCGTTCGCGAGATATGGCAGTTTGGAGGTAAGAAACGCTTGAGAAACTCAAAATTTTCGCAGTTCTGATGCTCGACACGAGTAACTAGAACGGCCTAGGGGAAAAGTGCGCATACCGTTGTAATCGGGCGAGTTTCTACTTTCAGATGCAACAGAAATTTTCCGGATTGGTCAATCCGTTCGCGAGATATGGCAGTTTGGAGGTAAGAAACGCTTGAGAAACTCAAAATTTTCGCAGTTCTGATGCTCGACACGAATAACTAGAACGGCCTAGGGGAAAAGTGCGCATACCGTTGTAATCGGGCGAGTTTCTACTTTCAGATGCAACAGAAATTTTCCGGATTTGTCAATCCGTTCGCGAGATATGGCAGTTTGGAGGTAAGAAACGCTTGAGAAACTCAAAATTTTCGCAGTTCTGATGCTCGACACGAATAACTAGAACGGCCTAGGGGAAAAGTGCGCATACCGTTGTAATCGGGCGAGTATCTACTTTCAGATGCAACAGAAATTTTCCGGATTGGTCAATCCGTTCGCGAGATATGGCAGTTTGGAAGTAAGAAACGCTTGAGAAACTCAAAATTTTCGCAGTTCTGATGCTCGACACGAATAACTAGAACGGCCTAGGGGCAAAGTGCGCATACCGTTGTAATCGGGCGAGTTTCTACTTTCAGATGCAACAGAAATTTTGCGGATTGGTCAATCCGTTCGCGAGATATGGCAGTTTGGATGTAAGAAACGCTTGAGAAACTCAAAATTTTCGCAGTTCTGATGCTTGACAGGAGTAACTAGAACGGCCTAGGGGCAAAGTGCGCATACCGTTGTAATCGGGCGAGTTTCTACTTTCAGATGCAACAGAAATTTTGCGGATTGGTCGATCCGTTCGCGAGATGTGGCAGTTTGGATGTAAGAAACGCTTGAGAAACTCAAAATTTTCGCAGTTCTGATGCTCGAAATGAATAACTGGAACGGCCTAGGGGAGAAGAACGCATACCGTTGTAATCGGGCGAGTTTCTACTTTCAGATGCAACAGAAATTTTGCGGATTGGTCAATCCGTTCGCGAGATATGGCAGTTTGGAGGTAAGAAACGCTTGAGAAACTCAAAATTTTGGCAGTTCTGATGCTCGAAACGAATAACTAGAACGGCCTAGGGGAAAAGTACGCATACCGTTGTAATCGGGCGAGTTTCTACTTTCAGATGCAACAGAAATTATGCGGATTGGTCCATCCGTTCGCGAGATATGGCAGTTTGGAGGTAAGAAACGCTTGAGAAACTCAAAATTTTCGCAGTTCTGATGCTCGAAACGAATAACTAGAACGGCCTAGGGGAAAAGTGCGCATACCGTTGTAATCGGGCGAGTTTCTACATTCAGATGCAACAGAAATTTTCCGGATTGGTCAATCCGTTCGCGAGATATGGCAGTTTGGAGGTAAGAAACGCTTGAGAAACTCAAAATTTTCGCAGTTCTGATGCTCGACACGAATAACTAGAACGGCCTAGGGGCAAAGTGCGCATGCCGTTGTAATCGGGCGAGTTTCTACTTTCAGATGCAACAGAAATTTTGCGGATTGGTCAATCCGTTCGCGAGATATGGCAGTTTGGAGGTAAGAAACGCTTGAGAAACTCAAAATTTTCGCAGTTCTGATGCTCGACACGAGTAACTAGAACGGCCTAGGGGAAAAGTGCGCATACCGTTGTAATCGGGCGAGTTTCTACTTTCAGATGCAACAGAAATTTTCCGGATTGGTCAATCCGTTCGCGAGATATGGCAGTTTGGAGGTAAGAAACGCTTGAGAAACTCAAAATTTTCGCAGTTCTGATGCTCGACACGAATAACTAGAACGGCCTAGGGGAAAAGTGCGCATACCGTTGTAATCGGGCGAGTTTCTACTTTCAGATGCAACAGAAATTTTCCGGATTTGTCAATCCGTTCGCGAGATATGGCAGTTTGGAGGTAAGAAACGCTTGAGAAACTCAAAATTTTCGCAGTTCTGATGCTCGACACGAATAACTAGAACGGCCTAGGGGAAAAGTGCGCATACCGTTGTAATCGGGCGAGTATCTACTTTCAGATGCAACAGAAATTTTCCGGATTGGTCAATCCGTTCGCGAGATATGGCAGTTTGGAAGTAAGAAACGCTTGAGAAACTCAAAATTTTCGCAGTTCTGATGCTCGACACGAATAACTAGAACGGCCTAGGGGCAAAGTGCGCATACCGTTGTAATCGGGCGAGTTTCTACTTTCAGATGCAACAGAAATTTTGCGGATTGGTCAATCCGTTCGCGAGATATGGCAGTTTGGATGTAAGAAACGCTTGAGAAACTCAAAATTTTCGCAGTTCTGATGCTTGACAGGAGTAACTAGAACGGCCTAGGGGCAAAGTGCGCATACCGTTGTAATCGGGCGAGTTTCTACTTTCAGATGCAACAGAAATTTTGCGGATTGGTCGATCCGTTCGCGAGATGTGGCAGTTTGGATGTAAGAAACGCTTGAGAAACTCAAAATTTTCGCAGTTCTGATGCTCGAAATGAATAACTGGAACGGCCTAGGGGAGAAGAACGCATACCGTTGTAATCGGGCGAGTTTCTACTTTCAGATGCAACAGAAATTTTGCGGATTGGTCAATCCGTTCGCGAGATATGGCAGTTTGGAGGTAAGAAACGCTTGAGAAACTCAAAATTTTGGCAGTTCTGATGCTCGAAACGAATAACTAGAACGGCCTAGGGGAAAAGTACGCATACCGTTGTAATCGGGCGAGTTTCTACTTTCAGATGCAACAGAAATTATGCGGATTGGTCCATCCGTTCGCGAGATATGGCAGTTTGGATGTAAGAAACGCTTGAGAAACTCAAAATTTTCGCAGTTCTGATGCTCGAAACGAATAACTAGAACGGCCTAGGGGCAAAGTGCGCATACCGTTGTAATCGGGCGAGTTTCTACTTTAAGATGCAACAGAAATTTTGCGGATTGGTCGATCCGTTCGCGAGATGTGGCAGTTTGGAGGTAAGAAACGCTTGAGAAACTCAAAATTTTCGCAGTTCTGATGCTCGAAATGAATAACTGGAACGGCCTAGGGGAGAAGAACGCATACCGTTGTAATCGGGCGAGTTTCTACTTTCAGATGCAACAGAAATTTTGCGGATTGGTCAATCCGTTCGCGAGATATGGCAGTTTGGAGGTAAGAAACGCTTGAGAAACTCAAAATTTTCGCAGTTCTGATGCTCGAAACGAATAACTAGAACGGCCTAGGGGAAAAGTGCGCATACCGTTGTAATCGGGCGAGTTTCTACATTCAGATGCAACAGAAATTTTCCGGACTGGTCAATCCGTTCGCGAGATATGGCAGTTTGGAGGTAAGAAACGCTTGAGAAACTCAAAATTTTCGCAGTTCTGATGCTCGACACGAATAACTAGAACGGCCTAGGGGCAAAGTGCGCATGCCGTTGTAATCGGGCGAGTTTCTACCTTCAGATGCAACAGAAATTTTGCGGATTGGTCAATCCGTTCGCGAGATATGGCAGTTTGGAGGTAAGAAACGCTTGAGAAACTCAAAATTTTCGCAGTTCTGATGCTCGACACGAGTAACTAGAACGGCCTAGGGGAAAAGTGCGCATACCGTTGTAATCGGGCGAGTTTCTACTTTCAGATGCAACAGAAATTTTCCGGATTGGTCAATCCGTTCGCGAGATATGGCAGTTTGGAGGTAAGAAACGCTTGAGAAACTCAAAATTTTCGCAGTTCTGATGCTCGACACGAATAACTAGAACGGCCTAGGTGAAAAGTGCGCATACCGTTGTAATCGGGCGAGTTTCTACTTTCAGATGCAACAGAAATTTTCCGGATTGGTCAATCCGTTCGCGAGATATGGCAGTTTGGAAGTAAGAAACGCTTGAGAAACTCAAAATTTTCGCAGTTCTGATGCTCGACACGAATAACTAGAACGGCCTAGGGGCAAAGTGCGCATGCCGTTGTAATCGGGCGAGTTTCTACTTTCAGATGCAACAGAAATTTTGCGGATTGGTCAATCCGTTCGCGAGATATGGCAGTTTGGAGGTAAGAAACGCTTGAGAAACTCAAAATTTTCGCAGTTCTGATGCTCGACACGAGTAACTAGAACGGCCTAGGGGAAAAGTGCGCATACCGTTGTAATCGGGCGAGTTTCTACTTTCAGATGCAACAGAAATTTTCCGGATTGGTCAATCCGTTCGCGAGATATGGCAGTTTGGAGGTAAGAAACGCTTGAGAAACTCAAAATTTTCGCAGTTCTGATGCTCGACACGAATAACTAGAACGGCCTAGGGGAAAAGTGCGCATACCGTTGTAATCGGGCGAGTTTCTACTTTCAGATGCAACAGAAATTTTCCGGATTTGTCAATCCGTTCGCGAGATATGGCAGTTTGGAAGTAAGAAACGCTTGAGAAACTCAAAATTTTCGCAGTTCTGATGCTCGACACGAATAACTAGAACGGCCTAGGGGCAAAGTGCGCATACCGTTGTAATCGGGCGAGTTTTTACTTTCAGATGCAACAGAAATTTTGCGGATTGGTCAATCCGTTCGCGAGATATGGCAGTTTGGATGTAAGAAACGCTTGAGAAACTCAAAATTTTCGCAGTTCTGATGCTCGAAATGAATAACTGGAACGGCCTAGGGGAGAAGAACGCATACCGTTGTAATCGGGCGAGTTTCTACTTTCAGATGCAACAGAAATTTTCCGGATTGGTCAATCCGTTCGCGAGATATGGCAGTTTGGAAGTAAGAAACGCTTGAGAAACTCAAAATTTTCGCAGTTCTGATGCTCGACACGAATAACTAGAACGGCCTAGGGGCAAAGTGCGCATACCGTTGTAATCGGGCGAGTTTCTACTTTCAGATGCAACAGAAATTTTGCGGATTGGTCAATCCGTTCGCGAGATATGGCAGTTTGGATGTAAGAAACGCTTGAGAAACTCAAAATTTTCGCAGTTCTGATGCTTGACAGGAATAACTAGAACGGCCTAGGGGCAAAGTGCGCATACCGTTGTAATCGGGCGAGTTTCTACTTTCAGATGCAACAGAAATTTTGCGGATTGGTCGATCCGTTCGCGAGATGTGGCAGTTTGGATGTAAGAAACGCTTGAGAAACTCAAAATTTTCGCAGTTCTGATGCTCGAAATGAATAACTGGAACGGCCTAGGGGAGAAGAACGCATACCATTGTAATCGGGCGAGTTTCTACTTTCAGATGCAACAGAAATTTTGCGGATTGGTCAATCCGTTCGCGAGATATGGCAGTTTGGAGGTAAGAAACGCTTGAGAAACTCAAAATTTTTGCAGTTCTGATGCTCGAAACGAATAACTAGAACGGCCTAGGGGAAAAGTACGCATACCGTTGTAATCGGGCGAGTTTCTACTTTCAGATGCAACAGAAATTATGCGGATTGGTCCATCCGTTCGCGAGATATGGCAGTTTGGATGTAAGAAACGCTTGAGAAACTCAAAATTTTCGCAGTTCTGATGCTCGAAACGAATAACTAGAACGGCCTAGGGGCAAAGTGCGCATACCGTTGTAATCGGGCGAGTTTCTACTTTCAGATGCAACAGAAATTTTGCGGATTGGTCAATCCGTTCGCGAGATATGGCAGTTTGGAGGTAAGAAACGCTTGAGAAACTCAAAATTTTCGCAGTTCTGATGCTCGACACGAGTAACTAGAACGGCCTAGGGGAAAAGTGCGCATACCGTTGTAATCGGGCGAGTTTCTACTTTCAGATGCAACAGAAATTTTCCGGATTGGTCAATCCGTTCGCGAGATATGGCAGTTTGGAGGTAAGAAACGCTTGAGAAACTCAAAATTTTCGCAGTTCTGATGCTCGACACGAATAACTAGAACGGCCTAGGGGAAAAGTGCGCATACCGTTGTAATCGGGCGAGTTTCTACTTTCAGATGCAACAGAAATTTTCCGGATTTGTCAATCCGTTCGCGAGATATGGCAGTTTGGAAGTAAGAAACGCTTGAGAAACTCAAAATTTTCGCAGTTCTGATGCTCGACACGAATAACTAGAACGGCCTAGGGGCAAAGTGCGCATACCGTTGTAATCGGGCGAGTTTTTACTTTCAGATGCAACAGAAATTTTGCGGATTGGTCAATCCGTTCGCGAGATATGGCAGTTTGGATGTAAGAAACGCTTGAGAAACTCAAAATTTTCGCAGTTCTGATGCTCGAAATGAATAACTGGAACGGCCTAGGGGAGAAGAACGCATACCGTTGTAATCGGGCGAGTTTCTACTTTCAGATGCAACAGAAATTTTCCGGATTGGTCAATCCGTTCGCGAGATATGGCAGTTTGGAAGTAAGAAACGCTTGAGAAACTCAAAATTTTCGCAGTTCTGATGCTCGACACGAATAACTAGAACGGCCTAGGGGCAAAGTGCGCATACCGTTGTAATCGGGCGAGTTTCTACTTTCAGATGCAACAGAAATTTTGCGGATTGGTCAATCCGTTCGCGAGATATGGCAGTTTGGATGTAAGAAACGCTTGAGAAACTCAAAATTTTCGCAGTTCTGATGCTTGACAGGAATAACTAGAACGGCCTAGGGGCAAAGTGCGCATACCGTTGTAATCGGGCGAGTTTCTACTTTCAGATGCAACAGAAATTTTGCGGATTGGTCGATCCGTTCGCGAGATGTGGCAGTTTGGATGTAAGAAACGCTTGAGAAACTCAAAATTTTCGCAGTTCTGATGCTCGAAATGAATAACTGGAACGGCCTAGGGGAGAAGAACGCATACCATTGTAATCGGGCGAGTTTCTACTTTCAGATGCAACAGAAATTTTGCGGATTGGTCAATCCGTTCGCGAGATATGGCAGTTTGGAGGTAAGAAACGCTTGAGAAACTCAAAATTTTTGCAGTTCTGATGCTCGAAACGAATAACTAGAACGGCCTAGGGGAAAAGTACGCATACCGTTGTAATCGGGCGAGTTTCTACTTTCAGATGCAACAGAAATTATGCGGATTGGTCCATCCGTTCGCGAGATATGGCAGTTTGGATGTAAGAAACGCTTGAGAAACTCAAAATTTTCGCAGTTCTGATGCTCGAAACGAATAACTAGAACGGCCTAGGGGCAAAGTGCGCATACCGTTGTAATCGGGCGAGTTTCTACTTTCAGATGCAACAGAAATTATGCGGATTGGTCCATCCGTTCGCGAGATATGGCAGTTTGGATGTAAGAAACGCTTGAGAAACTCAAAATTTTCGCAGTTCTGATGCTCGAAACGAATAACTAGAACGGCCTAGGGGCAAAGTGCGCATACCGTTGTAATCGGGCGAGTTTCTACTTTCAGATGCAACAGAAATTATGCGGATTGGTCCATCCGTTCGCGAGATATGGCAGTTTGGATGTAAGAAACGCTTGAGAAACTCAAAATTTTCGCAGTTCTGATGCTCGAAACGAATAACTAGAACGGCCTAGGGGCAAAGTGCGCATACCGTTGTAATCGGGCGAGTTTCTACTTTCAGATGCAACAGAAATTATGCGGATTGGTCCATCCGTTCGCGAGATATGGCAGTTTGGATGTAAGAAACGCTTGAGAAACTCAAAATTTTCGCAGTTCTGATGCTCGAAACGAATAACTAGAACGGCCTAGGGGCAAAGTGCGCATACCGTTGTAATCGGGCGAGTTTCTACTTTCAGATGCAACAGAAATTTTGCGGATTGGTCGATCCGTTCGCGAGATGTGGCAGTTTGGAGGTAAGAAACGCTTGAGAAACTCAAAATTTTCGCAGTTCTGATGCTCGAAATGAATAACTGGAACGGCCTAGGGGAGAAGAACGCATACCGTTGTAATCGGGCGAGTTTCTACTTTCAGATGCAACAGAAATTTTGCGGATTGGTCAATCCGTTCGCGAGATATGGCAGTTTGGAGGTAAGAAACGCTTGAGAAACTCAAAATTTTCGCAGTTCTGATGCTCGAAACGAATAACTAGAACGGCCTAGGGGAAAAGTGCGCATACCGTTGTAATCGGGCGAGTTTCTACATTCAGATGCAACAGAAATTTTCCGGATTGGTCAATCCGTTCGCGAGATATGGCAGTTTGGAGGTAAGAAACGCTTGAGAAACTCAAAATTTTCGCAGTTCTGATGCTCGACACGAATAACTAGAACGGCCTAGGGGCAAAGTGCGCATGCCGTTGTAATCGGGCGAGTTTCTACCTTCAGATGCAACAGAAATTTTGCGGATTGGTCAATCCGTTCGCGAGATATGGCAGTTTGGAGGTAAGAAACGCTTGAGAAACTCAAAATTTTCGCAGTTCTGATGCTCGACACGAGTAACTAGAACGGCATAGGGGAAAAGTGCGCATACCGTTGTAATCGGGCGAGTTTCTACTTTCAGATGCAACAGAAATTTTCCGGATTGGTCAATCCGTTCGCGAGATATGGCAGTTTGGAGGTAAGAAACGCTTGAGAAACTCAAAATTTTCGCAGTTCTGATGCTCGACACGAATAACTAGAACGGCCTAGGTGAAAAGTGCGCATACCGTTGTAATCGGGCGAGTTTCTACTTTCAGATGCAACAGAAATTTTCCGGATTGGTCAATCCGTTCGCGAGATATGGCAGTTTGGAAGTAAGAAACGCTTGAGAAACTCAAAATTTTCGCAGTTCTGATGCTCGACACGAATAACTAGAACGGCCTAGGGGCAAAGTGCGCATGCCGTTGTAATCGGGCGAGTTTCTACTTTCAGATGCAACAGAAATTTTGCGGATTGGTCAATCCGTTCGCGAGATATGGCAGTTTGGAGGTAAGAAACGCTTGAGAAACTCAAAATTTTCGCAGTTCTGATGCTCGACACGAGTAACTAGAACGGCCTAGGGGAAAAGTGCGCATACCGTTGTAATCGGGCGAGTTTCTACTTTCAGATGCAACAGAAATTTTCCGGATTGGTCAATCCGTTCGCGAGATATGGCAGTTTGGAGGTAAGAAACGCTTGAGAAACTCAAAATTTTCGCAGTTCTGATGCTCGACACGAATAACTAGAACGGCCTAGGGGAAAAGTGCGCATACCGTTGTAATCGGGCGAGTTTCTAGTTTCAGATGCAACAGAAATTTTCCGGATTTGTCAATCCGTTCGCGAGATATGGCAGTTTGGAAGTAAGAAACGCTTGAGAAACTCAAAATTTTCGCAGTTCTGATGCTCGACACGAATAACTAGAACGGCCTAGGGGCAAAGTGCGCATACCGTTGTAATCGGGCGAGTTTTTACTTTCAGATGCAACAGAAATTTTGCGGATTGGTCAATCCGTTCGCGAGATATGGCAGTTTGGATGTAAGAAACGCTTGAGAAACTCAAAATTTTCGCAGTTCTGATGCTCGAAATGAATAACTGGAACGGCCTAGGGGAGAAGAACGCATACCGTTGTAATCGGGCGAGTTTCTACTTTCAGATGCAACAGAAATTTTGCGGATTGGTCAATCCGTTCGCGAGATATGGCAGTTTGGAGGTAAGAAACGCTTGAGAAACTCAAAATTTTGGCAGTTCTGATGCTCGAAACGAATAACTAGAACGGCCTAGGGGAAAAGTGCGCATATCGTTGTAATCGGGCGAGTTTCTACTTTCAGATGCAACAGAAATTATGCGGATTGTTCAATCCGTTCGCGAGATATGGCAGTTTGGAGGTAAGAAACGCTTGAGAAACTCAAAATTTTCGCAGTTCTGATGCTCGAAACGAATGACTAGAACGGCCTAGGGGAGAAGTACGCTTACCGTTGTAATCGGGCGAGTTTCTACTTTCAGATGCAACAGAAATTATGCGGATTGGTCCATCCGTTCGCGAGATATGGCAGTTTGGAAGTAAGAAACGCTTGAGAAACTCAAAATTTTCGCAGTTCTGATGCTTGACACGAATAACTAGAACGGCCTAGGGGCAAAGTGCGCATACCGTTGTAATCGGGCGAGTTTCTACTTTCAGATGCAACAGAAATTTTGCGGATTGGTCGATCCGTTCGCGAGATGTGGCTGTTTGGATGTAAGAAACGCTTGAGAAACTCAAAATTTTCGCAGTTCTGATGCTCGAAATGAATAACTGGAACGGCCTAGGGGAGAAGAACGCATACCGTTGTAATCGGGCGAGTTTCTACTTTCAGATGCAACAGAAATTTTGCGGATTGGTCAATCCGTTCGCGAGATATGGCAGTTTGGAGGTAAGAAACGCTTGAGAAACTCAAAATTTTGGCAGTTCTGATGCTCGAAACGAATAACTAGAACGGCCTAGGGGAAAAGTGCGCATATCGTTGTAATCGGGCGAGTTTCTACTTTCAGATGCAACAGAAATTATGCGGATTGGTCAATCCGTTCGCGAGATATGGCAGTTTGGAGGTAAGAAACGCTTGAGAAACTCAAAATTTTCGCAGTTCTGATGCTCGAAACGAATGACTAGAACGGCCTAGGGGAGAAGTACGCATACCGTTGTAATCGGGCGAGTTTCTACTTTCAGATGCAACAGAAATTATGCGGATTGGTCCATCCGTTCGCGAGATATGGCAGTTTGGATGTAAGAAACGCTTGAGAAACTCAAAATTTTCGCAGTTCTGATGCTCGAAACGAATAACTAGAACGGCCTAGGGGCAAAGTGCGCATACCGTTGTAATCGGGCGAGTTTCTACTTTCAGATGCAACAGAAATTTTGCGGATTGATCAATCCGTTCGCGAGATATGGCAGTTTGGAGACAAGAAACGCTTGAGAAACTCAAAATTTTCGCAGTTCTGATGCTCGACACGAATAACTAGAACGGCCTAGGGGCAAAGTGCACATACGGTTGTAATCGGGCGAGTTTCTACTTTCAGATGCAACAGATATTTTGCGGATTGGTCGATCCGTTCGCGAGATGTGGCAGTTTGGAGGTAAGAAACGCTTGAGAAACTCCAAATTTTCGCAGTTCTGATGCTCGACACGAATAACTAGAACGGCCTAGGGGAAAAGTGCGCATACCTTTGTAATCGGGCGAGTTTCTACTTTCAGATGCAACAGAAATTTTCCGGATTGGTCAATCCGTTCGCGAGATATGGCAGTTTGGAGGTAAGAAACGCTTGATAAACTCAAAATATTCGCAGTTCTGATGCTCGAAACGAATGACTAGAACGGCCTAGGGGAGAAGTACGCATACCGTTGTAATCGGGCGAGTTTCTACTTTCAGATGCAACAGAAATTATGCGGATTGGTCCATCCGTTCGCGAGATATGGCAGTTTGGAGGTAAGAAACGCTTGAGAAGCTCAAAATTTTCGCAGTTCTGATGCTCGACACAAATAACTAGAACGGCCTAGGGGCAAAGTGCGCATACGGTTGTAATCGGGCGAGTTTCTACTTTCAGATGCAACAGATATTTTGCGGATTGGTCGATCCGTTCGCGAGATGTGGCAGTTTGGAAGTAAGAAACGCTTGAGAAACTCAAAATTTTGGCAGTTCTGATGCTCGAAACGAATAACTAGAACGGCCTAGGGGAAAAGTGCGCATACCGTTGTAATCGGGCGAATTTCTACTTTCAGATGCAACAGAAATTTTGCGGATTGGTCAATCCGTTCGCGAGATATGGCCGTTTGGATGTAAGAAACGCTTGAGAAACACAAAATTTTCGCAGTTCTGATGCTCGAAACGAATAACTAGAACGGCCTAGTGGAAAAGTGCGCATACCGTTGTAATCGGGCGAGTTTCTATTTTCAGATGCAACAGAAATTTTGCGGATTGGTCACTCTGTTCGCGAGATATGGCAGTTTGGAGGTAAGAAACGCTTGAGAAACTCAAAATTTTCGCAGTTCTGATGCGCGAAACGAATAACTAGAACCTCCTAGGGGAAAAGTGCGCATACCGTTGTAATCGGGCGAGTTTCTACTTTCAGATGCAACAGAAATTTTGCGGATTGATCAATCCGTTGGCGAGATATGGCAGTTTGGAAACAAGAAACGCTTGAGAAACTCAAAATTTTCGCAGTTCTGATGCTCGACACGAATAACTAGAACGGCCTAGTGGAAAAGTGCGCATACCGTTGTAATCGGGCGTGTTTCTACTTTCAGATGCAACAGATATTTTGCGGATTGGTCGATCCGTTCGCGAGATGTGGCAGTTTGGAAGTAAGAAACGCTTGAGAAACACAAAATTTTGGCAGTTCTGATGCTCGAAACGAATAACTAGAACGGCCTAGGGGAAAAGTGCGCATATCGTTGTAATCGGGCGAGTTTCTACATTCAGATGCAACACAAATTTTCCGGACTGGTTAATCCGTTCGCGAGATATGGCAGTTTGGAGGTAAGAAACGCTTGAGAAACTCAAAATTTTGGCAGTTCTGATGCTCGAAACGAATAACTAGAACGGCCTAGGGGAAAAGTGCGCATACCGTTGTAATCGGGCGAATTTCTACTTTCAGATGCAACAGAAATTTTGCGGATTGGTCAATCCGTTCGCGAGATATGGCCGTTTGGATGTAAGAAACGCTTGAGAAACACAAAATTTTCGCAGTTCTGATGCTCGAAACGAATAACTAGAACGGCCTAGTGGAAAAGTGCGCATACCGTTGTAATCGGGCGAGTTTCTATTTTCAGATGCAACAGAAATTTTGCGGATTGGTCACTCTGTTCGCGAGATATGGCAGTTTGGAGGTAAGAAACGCTTGAGAAACTCAAAATTTTCGCAGTTCTGATGCGCGAAACGAATAACTAGAACCTCCTAGGGGAAAAGTGCGCATACCGTTGTAATCGGGCGAGTTTCTACTTTCAGATGCAACAGAAATTTTGCGGATTGATCAATCCGTTGGCGAGATATGGCAGTTTGGAAACAAGAAACGCTTGAGAAACTCAAAATTTTCGCAGTTCTGATGCTCGACACGAATAACTAGAACGGCCTAGGGGAAAAGTGCGCATACCGTTGTAATCGGGCGTGTTTCTACTTTCAGATGCAACAGATATTTTGCGGATTGGTCGATCCGTTCGCGAGATGTGGCAGTTTGGAAGTAAGAAACGCTTGAGAAACACAAAATTTTGGCAGTTCTGATGCTCGAAACGAATAACTAGAACGGCCTAGGGGAAAAGTGCGCATATCGTTGTAATCGGGCGAGTTTCTACATTCAGATGCAACACAAATTTTCCGGACTGGTTAATCCGTTCGCGAGATATGGCAGTTTGGAGGTAAGAAACGCTTGAGAAACTCAAAATTTTCGGAGTTCTGATGCTCGACACGAATAACTAGAACGGCCTAGGGGAAAAGTGCGCATACCGTTGTAATCGGGCGAGTTTCTACTTTCAGATGCAACAGAAATTTTGCGGATTGGTCACTCTGTTCGCGAGATATGGCAGTTTGGAGGTAAGAAACGCTTGAGAAACTCAAAATTTTCGCAGTTCTGATGCTCGACACGAATAACTAGAACGGCCTAGGGGCAAAGTGCGCATACGGTTGTAATCGGGCGAGTTTCTACTTTCAGATGCAACAGATATTTTGCGGATTGGTCGATCCGTTCGCGAGATGTGGCAGTTTGGAGGTAAGAAACGCTTGAGAAACTCAAAATTTTCGCAGTTCTGATGCTCGACACGAATAACTAGAACGGCCTAGGGGAAAAGTGCGCATACCTTTGTAATCGGGCGAGTTTCTACTTTCAGATGCAACAGAAATTTTCCGGATTGGTCAATCCGTTCGCGAGATATGGCAGTTTGGAGGTAAGAAACGCTTGATAAACTCAAAATTTTCGCAGTTCTGATGCTCGAAACGAATGACTAGAACGGCCTAGGGGAGAAGTACGCATACCGTTGTAATCGGGCGAGTTTCTACTTTCAGATGCAACAGAAATTATGCGGATTGGTCCATCCGTTCGCGAGATATGGCAGTTTGGAGGTAAGAAACGCTTGAGAAGCTCAAAATTTTCGCAGTTCTGATGCTCGACACAAATAACTAGAACGGCCTAGGGGCAAAGTGCGCATACGGTTGTAATCGGGCGAGTTTCTACTTTCAGATGCAACAGATATTTTGCGGATTGGTCGATCCGTTCGCGAGATGTGGCAGTTTGGAAGTAAGAAACGCTTGAGAAACTCAAAATTTTGGCAGTTCTGATGCTCGAAACGAATAACTAGAACGGCCTAGGGGAAAAGTGCGCATATCGTTGTAATCGCGCGAATTTCTACTTTCAGATGCAATAGAAATTTTGCGGATTGGTCAATCCGTTCGCGAGATATGGCCGTTTGGATGTAAGAAACGCTTGAGAAACACAAAATTTTCGCAGTTCTGATGCTCGAAACGAATAACTAGAACGGCCTAGTGGAAAAGTGCGCATACCGTTGTAATCGGGCGAGTTTCTATTTTCAGATGCAACAGAAATTTTGCGGATTGGTCACTCTGTTCGCGAGATATGGCAGTTTGGAGGTAAGAAACGCTTGAGAAACTCAAAATTTTCGCAGTTCTGATGCGCGAAACGAATAACTAGAACCTCCTAGGGGAAAAGTGCGCATACCGTTGTAATCGGGCGTGTTTCTACTTTCAGATGCAGCAGAAATTTTGCGGATTGATCAATCCGTTGGCGAGATATGGCAGTCTGGAAACAAGAAACGCTTGAGAAACTCAAAATTTTCGCAGTTCTGATGCTCGACACGAATAACTAGAACGGCCTAGGGGAAAAGTGCGCATACCGTTGTAATCGGGCGTGTTTCTACTTTCAGATGCAACAGATATTTTGCGGATTGGTCGATCCGTTCGCGAGATGTGGCAGTTTGGAAGTAAGAAACGCTTGAGAAACACAAAATTTTGGCAGTTCTGATGCTCGAAACGAATAACTAGAACGGCCTAGGGGAAAAGTGCGCATATCGTCGTAATCGGGCGAGTTTCTACATTCAGATGCAACAGAAATTTTCCGGACTGGTTAATCCGTTCGCGAGATATGGCAGTTTGGAGGTAATAAACGCTTGAGAAACTCAAAATTTTCGGAGTTCTGATGCTCGATACGAATAACTAGAACGGCCTAGGGGAAAAGTGCCCATACCGTTGTAATCGGGCGAGTTTCTACTTTCAGATGCAACAGAAATTTAGCGGATTGGTCAATCCGTTCGCGAGATATGGCAGTTTGGAGGTAAGAAACGCTTGAGAAACTCAAAATTTTCGCAGTTCTGATGCTCGACACGAATAACTAGAACGGCCTAGGGGAAAAGTGTGCATACCGCTGTAATCGGGCGAGTTTCTACTTTCAGATGCAACAGAAATTTTCCGGATTGGTCAATCCGTTCGCGAGATATGGCCGTTTGGATGTAAGAAACGCTTGAGAAACACAAAATTTTCGCAGTTCTGACGCTCGAAACGAATAACTAGAACAGCCTAGTGGAAAAGTGGCCAGACCGTTGTAATCGGGCGAGTTTCTATTTTCAGATGCAAAAGAAATTTTGCGGATTGGTCACTCTGTTCGCGAGATATGGCAGTTTGGAGGTAAGAAACGCTTGAGAAACTCAAAATTTTCGCAGTTCTGATGCTCGACACGAATAACTAGAACGGCCTAGGGGCAAAGTGCGCATACGGTTGTAATCGGGCGAGTTTCTACTTTCAGATGCAACAGATATTTTGCGGATTGGTCGATCCGTTCGCGAGATGTGGCAGTTTGGAGGTAAGAAACGCTTGAGAAACTCAAAATTTTCGCAGTTCTGATGCTCGACACGAATAACTAGAACGGCCTAGGGGAAAAGTGCGCATACCTTTGTAATCGGGCGAGTTTCTACTTTCAGATGCAACAGAAATTTTCCGGATTGGTCAATCCGTTCGCGATATATGGCAGTTTGGAGGTAAGAAACGCTTGATAAACTCAAAATTTTCGCAGTTCTGATGCTCGAAACGAATGACTAGAACGGCCTAGGGGAGAAGTACGCATACCGTTGTAATCGGGCGAGTTTCTACTTTCAGATGCAACAGAAATTTTGCGGATTGATCAATCCGTTCGCGAGATATGGCAGTTTGGAGATAAGAAACGCTTGAGAAACTCAAAATTTTCGCAGTTCTGATGCTCGACACGAATAACTAGAACGGCCTAAGGGAAAAGTGCGCATACCGTTGTAATCGGGCGAGATTCTACTTTCAGATGCAACAGAAATTTTGCGGATTGGTCAATCCGTTCGCGAGATGTGGCAGTTTGGAAGTAAGAAACGCTTGAGAAACACAAAATTTTGGCAGTTCTGATGCTCGAAACGAATAACTAGAACGGCCTAGGGGAAAAGTGCGCATATCGTTGTAATCGGGCGAGTTTCTACTTTCAGATGCAACAGAAATTATGCGGATTGGTCAATCCGTTCGCGAGATATGGCAGTTTTGAGGTAAGAAACGCTTGAGAAACTCAAAATTTTCGCAGTTCTGATGCTCGACACGAATAACTAGAACGGCCTAGGGGAAAAGTGCGCATACCGTTGTAATCGGGTGAGCTTCTACTTTCAGATGCAACAGAAATTTTGCGGATTGGTCAATCCGTTCGCGAGATATGGCAGTTTGGAGGTAAGAAACGCTTGAGAAACTCAAAATTTTCGCAGTTCTGATGCTCGACACGAATAACTAGAACGGCCTAGGGGAAAAGTGCGCATACCGTTGTAATCGGGCGAGTTTCTACTTTCAGTTGCAACAGAAATTTTCCGGATTGGTCAATCCGTTCGCGAGATATGGCAGTTTGGATGTAAGAAACGCTTGAGAAACTCAAAATTTTCGCAGTTCTGATGCTCGACACGAATAACTAGAACGGCCTAGGGGCAAAGTGCGCATACGGTTGTAATCGGGCGAGTTTCTACTTTCAGATGCAACAGATATTTTGCGGATTGGTCGATCCGTTCGCGAGATGTGGCAGTTTGGAAGTAAGAAACGCTTGAGAAACTCAAAATTTTGGCAGTTCTGATGCTCGAAACGAATAACTAGAACGGCGAAGGGGAAAAGTGCGCATATCGTTGTAATCGGGCGAATTTCTACTTTCAGATGCAGCCGAAATTTTGCGGATTGGTCAATCCCTTCGCGAGATATGGCCGTTTGGATGTAAGAAACGCTTGAGAAACACAAAATTTTCGCAGTTCTGATGCTCGAAACGAATAACTAGAACGGCCTAGTGGAAAAGTGCGCATACCGTTGTAATCGGGCGAGTTTCTATTTTCAGATGCAACAGAAATTTTCCGGATTGGTCAATCCGTTCGCGAGATATGGCAGTTTGGATGTAAGAAACGCTTGAGAAACTCAAAATTTTCGCAGTTCTGATGCTCGACACGAATAACTAGAACGGCCTAGGGGCAAAGTGCGCATACGGTTGTAATCGGGCGAGTTTCTACTTTCAGATGCAACAGATATTTTGCGGATTGGTCACTCTGTTCGCGAGATATGGCAGTTTGGAGGTAAGAAACGCTTGAGAAACTCAAAATTTTCGCAGTTCTGATGCTCGAAACGAATAACTAGAACCTCTTAGGGGAAAAGTGCGCATACCGTTGTAATCGGGCAAGTTTCTACTTTCAGATGCAACAGAAATTTTGCGGATTGATCAATCCGTTCGCGAGATATGGCAGTTTGGAGGTAAGAAACGCTTGAGAAACTCAAAATTTTCGCAGTTCTGATGCTCGACACGAATAACTAGAACGGCCTAGGGGCAAAGTGCGCATACGGTTGTAATCGGGCGAGTTTCTACTTTCAGATGCAACAGATATTTTGCGGATTGGTCGATCCGTTCGCGAGATGTGGCAGTTTGGAGGTAAGAAACGCTTGAGAAACTCAAAATTTTCGCAGTTCTGATGCTCGACACGAATAACTAGAACGGCCTAGGGGAAAAGTGCGCATACCGTTGTAATCGGGCGAGTTTCTACTTTCAGATGCAACAGAAATTTTCCGGATTGGTCAATCCGTTCGCGAGATATGGCAGTTTGGAGGTAAGAAACGCTTGATAAACTCAAAATTTTCGCAGTTCTGATGCTCGAAACGAATAACTAGAACCTCTTAGGGGAAAAGTGCGCATACCGTTGTAATCGGGCAAGTTTCTACTTTCAGATGCAACAGAAATTTTGCGGTTTGGTCAATCCGTTCGCGAGATATGGCCGTTTGGATGTAAGAAACGCTTGAGAAACACAAAATTTTCGCAGTTCTGATGCTCGAAACGAATATCGAGAACAGCCTAGTGGAAAAGTGGCCATACCGTTGTAATCGGGCGAGTTTCTATTTTCAGATGCAACAGAAATTTTGCGGATTGGTCACTCTGTTCGCGAGATATGGCAGTTTGGAGGTAAGAAACGCTTGAGAAACTCATAATTTTCGCAGTTCTGATGCTCGACACGAATAACTAGAACGGCCTAGGGGCAAAGTGCGCATACGGTTGTAATCGGGCGAGTTTCTACTTTCAGATGCAACAGATATTTTGCGGATTGGTCGATCCGTTCGCGAGATGTGGCAGTTTGGAGGTAAGAAACGCTTGAGAAACTCAAAATTTTCGCAGTTCTGATGCTCGACACGAATAACTAGAACGGCCTAGGGGAAAAGTGCGCATACCGTTGTAATCGGGCGAGTTTCTACTTTCAGATGCAACAGAAATTTTCCGGATTGGTCGATCCGTTCGCGAGATGTGGCAGTTTGGAAGTAAGAAACGCTTGAGAAACTCAAAATTTTGGCAGTTCTGATGCTCGAAACGAATAACTATAACGGCCTAGGGGAAAAGTGCGCATATTGTTGTAATCGGGCGAATTTCTACTTTCAGATGCAACAGAAATTTTGCGGATTGGTCAATCCGTTCGCGAGATATGGCCGTTTGGATGTAAGAAACGCTTGAGAAACACAAAATTTTCGCAGTTCTGATGCTCGAAACGAATAACTAGAACGGCCTAGGGGAAAAGTGCGCATACCGTTGTAATCGGGCGAGTTTCTACTTTCAGATGCAACAGAAATTTAGCGGATAGGTCAATCTGTTCGCGAGATATGGCAGTTTGGAGGTAAGAAACGCTTGAGAAACTCAAAACTTTCGCAGTTCTGATGCTCGACACGAATAACTAGAACGGCCTAGGGGAAAAGTGTGCATACCGTTGTAATCGGGCGAGTTTCTACTTTCAGTTGCAACACAAATTTTGCGGATTGGTCAATCCGTTCGCGAGATATGGCCGTTTGGATGTAAGAAACGCTTGAGAAGCACAAAATTTTCGCAGTTCTGATGCTCGAAACGAATATCTAGAACAGCCTAGTGGAAAAGTGGCCATACCGTTGTAATCGGGCGAGTTTCTATTTTCAGATGCAACAGAAATTTTGCGGATTGGTCACTCTGTTCGCGAGATATGGCAGTTTGGAGGTAAGAAACGCTTGAGAAACTCATAATTTTCGCAGTTCTGATGCTCGACACGAATAACTAGAACGGCCTAGGGGCAAAGTGCGCATACGGTTGTAATCGGGCGAGTTTCTACTTTCAGATGCAACAGATATTTTGCGGATCGGTCGATCCGTTAGCGAGATGTGGCAGTTTGGAGGTAAGAAACGCTTGAGAAACTCAAAATTTTCGCAGTTCTGATGCTCGACACGAATAACTAGAACGGCCTAGGGGAAAAGTGCGCATACCGTTGTAATCGGGCGAGTTTCTACTTTCAGATGCAACAGAAATTTTGCGGATTGGTCAATCCGTTCGCGAGATATGGCAGTTTGGAGGTAAGAAACGCTTGAGAAACTCAAAATTTTCGCAGTTCTGATGCTCGAAACGAATGACTAGAACGGCCTAGGGGAGAAGTACGCATACCGTTGTAATCGGGCGAGTTTCTACTTTCAGATGCAACAGAAATTATGCGGATTGGTCCATCCGTTCGCGAGATATGGCAGTTTGGAGGTAAGAAACGCTTGAGAAACTCAAAATTTTCGCAGTTCTGATGCTCGACACAAATAACTAGAACGGCCTAGGGGCAAAGTGCGCATACGGTTGTAATCGGGCGAGTTTCTACTTTCAGATGCAACAGATATTTTGCGGATTGGTCGATCCGTTCGCGAGATGTGGCAGTTTGGAAGTAAGAAACGCTTGAGAAACTCAAAATTTTGGCAGTTCTGATGCTCGAAACGAATAACTAGAACGGCCTAGGGGAAAAGTGCGCATATCGTTGTAATCGGGCGAATTTCTACTTTCAGATGCAACAGAAATTTTGCGGATTGGTCAATCCGTTCGCGAGATATGGCCGTTTGGATGTAAGAAACGCTTGAGAAACACAAAATTTTCGCAGTTCTGATGCTCGAAACGAATAACTAGAACGGCCTAGTGGAAAAGTGCGCATACCGTTGTAATCGGGCGAGTTTCTATTTTCAGATGCAACAGAAATTTTGCGGATTGGTCACTCTGTTCGCGAGATATGGCAGTTTGGAGGTAAGAAACGCTTGAGAAACTCAAAATTTTCGCAGTTCTGATGCGCGAAACGAATAACTAGAACCTCCTAGGGGAAAAGTGCGCATACCGTTGTAATCGGGCGAGTTTCTACTTTCAGATGCAACAGAAATTTTGCGGATTGATCAATCCGTTCGCGAGATATGGCAGTTTGGAAACAAGAAACGCTTGAGAAACCCAAAATTTTCGCAGTTCTGATGCTCGACACGAATAACTAGAACGGCCTAGGGGAAAAGTGCGCATACCGTTGTAATCGGGCGTGTTTCTACTTTCAGATGCAACAGAAATTATGCGGATTGGTCCATCCGTTCGCGAGATATGGCAGTTTGGAGGTAAGAAACGCTTGAGAAACTCAAAATTTTCGCAGTTCTGATGCTCGTAACGAATGACTAGAACGGCCTAGGGGAGAAGTACGCATACCGTTGTAATCGGGCGAGTTTCTACTTTCAGATGCAACAGAAATTATGCGGATTGGTCCATCCGTTCGCGAGATATGGCAGTTTGGAGGTAAGAAACGCTTGAGAAACTCAAAATTTTCGCAGTTCTGATGCTCGAAACGAATAACTAGGACCGCCTAGGGGAAAAGTGCGCATACCGTTGTAATCGGGCGAGTTTCTACTTTCAGTTGCAACAGAAATTTTCCGGATTGGTCAATCCGTTCGCGAGATATGGCAGTTTGGATGTAAGAAACGCTTGAAAAACTCAAAATTTTCGCAGTTCTGATGCTCGACACGAATAACTAGAACGGCCTAGGGGCAAAGTGCGCATACGGTTGTAATCGGGCGAGTTTTTAATTTCAGATGCAACAGATATTTTGCGGATTGGTCGATCCGTTCGCGAGATGTGGCAGTTTGGAAGTAAGAAACGCTTGAGAAACTCAAAATTTTGGCAGTTCTGATGCTCGAAACGAATAACTAGAACGGCCTAGGGGAAAAGTGCGCATATCGTTGTAATCGGGCGAATTTCTACTTTCAGATGCAACAGAAATTTTGCGGATTGGTCAATCCGTTCGCGAGATATGGCCGTTTGGATGTAAGAAACGCTTGAGAAACTCAAAATTTTCGCAGTTCTGATGCTCGAAATGAATAACTGGAACGGCCTAGGGGAGAAGAACGCATACCGTTGTAATCGGGCGAGTTTCTACTTTCAGATGCAACAGAAATTTTGCGGATTGGTCAATCCGTTCGCGAGATATGGCAGTTTGGAGGTAAGAAACGCTTGAGAAACTCAAAATTTTGGCAGTTCTGATGCTCGAAACGAATAACTAGAACGGCCTAGGGGAAAAGTGCGCATATCGTTGTAATCGGGCGAGTTTCTACTTTCAGATGCAACAGAAATTATGCGGATTGTTCAATCCGTTCGCGAGATATGGCAGTTTGGAGGTAAGAAACGCTTGAGAAACTCAAAATTTTCGCAGTTCTGATGCTCGAAACGAATGACTAGAACGGCCTAGGGGAGAAGTACGCTTACCGTTGTAATCGGGCGAGTTTCTACTTTCAGATGCAACAGAAATTATGCGGATTGGTCCATCCGTTCGCGAGATATGGCAGTTTGGAAGTAAGAAACGCTTGAGAAACTCAAAATTTTCGCAGTTCTGATGCTTGACACGAATAACTAGAACGGCCTAGGGGCAAAGTGCGCATACCGTTGTAATCGGGCGAGTTTCTACTTTCAGATGCAACAGAAATTTTGCGGATTGGTCGATCCGTTCGCGAGATGTGGCTGTTTGGATGTAAGAAACGCTTGAGAAACTCAAAATTTTCGCAGTTCTGATGCTCGAAATGAATAACTGGAACGGCCTAGGGGAGAAGAACGCATACCGTTGTAATCGGGCGAGTTTCTACTTTCAGATGCAACAGAAATTTTGCGGATTGGTCAATCCGTTCGCGAGATATGGCAGTTTGGAGGTAAGAAACGCTTGAGAAACTCAAAATTTTGGCAGTTCTGATGCTCGAAACGAATAACTAGAACGGCCTAGGGGAAAAGTGCGCATATCGTTGTAATCGGGCGAATTTCTACTTTCAGATGCAACAGAAATTTTGCGGATTGGTCAATCCGTTCGCGAGATATGGCCGTTTCGATGTAAGAAACGCTTGAGAAACACAAAATTTTCGCAGTTCTGATGCTCGAAACGAATAACTAGAACGGCCTAGTGGAAAAGTGCGCATACCGTTGTAATCGGGCGAGTTTCTATTTTCAGATGCAACAGAAATTTTGCGGATTGGTCACTCTGTTCGCGAGATATGGCAGTTTGGAGGTAAGAAACGCTTGAGAAACTCAAAATTTTCGCAGTTCTGATGCGCGAAACGAATAACTAGAACCTCCTAGGGGAAAAGTGCGCATACCGTTGTAATCGGGCGAGTTTCTACTTTCAGATGCAACAGAAATTTTGCGGATTGATCAATCCGTTCGCGAGATATGGCAGTTTGGAAACAAGAAACGCTTGAGAAACCCAAAATTTTCGCAGTTCTGATGCTCGACACGAATAACTAGAACGGCCTAGGGGAAAAGTGCGCATACCGTTGTAATCGGGCGTGTTTCTACTTTCAGATGCAACAGAAATTATGCGGATTGGTCCATCCGTTCGCGAGATATGGCAGTTTGGAGGTAAGAAACGCTTGAGAAACTCAAAATTTTCGCAGTTCTGATGCTCGTAACGAATGACTAGAACGGCCTAGGGGAGAAGTACGCATACCGTTGTAATCGGGCGAGTTTCTACTTTCAGATGCAACAGAAATTATGCGGATTGGTCCATCCGTTCGCGAGATATGGCAGTTTGGAGGTAAGAAACGCTTGAGAAACTCAAAATTTTCGCAGTTCTGATGCTCGAAACGAATAACTAGGACCGCCTAGGGGAAAAGTGCGCATACCGTTGTAATCGGGCGAGTTTCTACTTTCAGTTGCAACAGAAATTTTCCGGATTGGTCAATCCGTTCGCGAGATATGGCAGTTTGGATGTAAGAAACGCTTGAAAAACTCAAAATTTTCGCAGTTCTGATGCTCGACACGAATAACTAGAACGGCCTAGGGGCAAAGTGCGCATACGGTTGTAATCGGGCGAGTTTTTACTTTCAGATGCAACAGATATTTTGCGGATTGGTCGATCCGTTCGCGAGATGTGGCAGTTTGGATGTAAGAAACGCTTGAGAAACTCAAAATTTTGGCAGTTCTGATGCTCGAAACGAATAACTAGAACGGCCTAGGGGAAAAGTGCGCATATCGTTGTAATCGGGCGAATTTCTACTTTCAGATGCAACAGAAATTTTGCGGATTGGTCAATCCGTTCGCGAGATATGGCCGTTTGGATGTAAGAAACGCTTGAGAAACTCAAAATTTTCGCAGTTCTGATGCTCGAAATGAATAACTGGAACGGCCTAGGGGAGAAGAACGCATACCGTTGTAATCGGGCGAGTTTCTACTTTCAGATGCAACAGAAATTTTGCGGATTGGTCAATCCGTTCGCGAGATATGGGAGTTTGGAGGTAAGAAACGCTTGAGAAACTCAAAATTTTCGCAGTTCTGATGCTCGAAACGAATGACTAGAACGGCCTAGGGGAGAAGTACGCTTACCGTTGTAATCGGGCGAGTTTCTACTTTCAGATGCAACAGAAATTATGCGGATTGGTCCATCCGTTCGCGAGATATGGCAGTTTGGAAGTAAGAAACGCTTGAGAAACTCAAAATTTTCGCAGTTCTGATGCTTGACACGAATAACTAGAACGGCCTAGGGGCAAAGTGCGCATACCGTTGTAATCGGGCGAGTTTCTACTTTCAGATGCAACAGAAATTTTGCGGATTGGTCGATCCGTTCGCGAGATGTGGCTGTTTGGATGTAAGAAACGCTTGAGAAACTCAAAATTTTCGCAGTTCTGATGCTCGAAATGAATAACTGGAACGGCCTAGGGGAGAAGAACGCATACCGTTGTAATCGGGCGAGTTTCTACTTTCAGATGCAACAGAAATTTTGCGGATTGGTCAATCCGTTCGCGAGATATGGCAGTTTGGAGGTAAGAAACGCTTGAGAAACTCAAAATTTTGGCAGTTCTGATGCTCGAAACGAATAACTAGAACGGCCTAGGGGAAAAGTGCGCATATCGTTGTAATCGGGCGAGTTTCTACTTTCAGATGCAACAGAAATTATGCGGATTGGTCAATCCGTTCGCGAGATATGGCAGTTTGGAGGTAAGAAACGCTTGAGAAACGCAAAATTTTCGCAGTTCTGATGCTCGAAACGAATGACTAGAACGGCCTAGGGGAGAAGTACGCATACCGTTGTAATCGGGCGAGTTTCTACTTTCAGATGCAACAGAAATTATGCGGATTGGTCCATCCGTTCGCGAGATATGGCAGTTTGGATGTAAGAAACGCTTGAGAAACTCAAAATTTTCGCAGTTCTGATGCTCGAAACGAATAACTAGAACGGCCTAGGGGCAAAGTGCGCATACCGTTGTAATCGGGCGAGTTTCTACTTTCAGATGCAACAGAAATTTTGCGGATTGATCAATCCGTTCGCGAGATATGGCAGTTTGGAGACAAGAAACGCTTGAGAAACTCAAAATTTTCGCAGTTCTGATGCTCGACACGAATAACTAGAACGGCCTAGGGGCAAAGTGCACATACGGTTGTAATCGGGCGAGTTTCTACTTTCAGATGCAACAGATATTTTGCGGATTGGTCGATCCGTTCGCGAGATGTGGCAGTTTGGAGGTAAGAAACGCTTGAGAAACTCAAAATTTTCGCAGTTCTGATGCTCGACACGAATAACTAGAACGGCCTAGGGGAAAAGTGCGCATACCTTTGTAATCGGGCGAGTTTCTACTTTCAGATGCAACAGAAATTTTCCGGATTGGTCAATCCGTTCGCGAGATATGGCAGTTTGGAGGTAAGAAACGCTTGATAAACTCAAAATTTTCGCAGTTCTGATGCTCGAAACGAATGACTAGAACGGCCTAGGGGAGAAGTACGCATACCGTTGTAATCGGGCGAGTTTCTACTTTCAGATGCAACAGAAATTATGCGGATTGGTCCATCCGTTCGCGAGATATGGCAGTTTGGAGGTAAGAAACGCTTGAGAAGCTCAAAATTTTCGCAGTTCTGATGCTCGACACAAATAACTAGAACGGCCTAGGGGCAAAGTGCACATACGGTTGTAATCGGGCGAATTTCTACTTTCAGGTGCAACAGAAATTTTGCGGATTGGTCAATCCGTTCGCGAGATATGGCCGTTTGGATGTAAGAAACGCTTGAGAAACACAAAATTTTCGCAGTTCTGATGCTCGAAACGAATAACTAGAACGGCCTAGGGGAAAAGTGCGCATACCGTTGTAATCGGGCGAGTTTCTACTTTCAGATGCAACAGAAATTTAGCGGATTGGTCAATCCGTTCGCGAGATATGGCAGTTTGGAGGTAAGAAACGCTTGAGGAACTCAAAACTTTCGCAGTTCTGATGCTCGACACGAATAACTAGAACGGCCTAGGGGAAAAGTGTGCATACCGTTGTAATCGGGCGAGTTTCTACTTTCAGATGCAACAGAAATTTTGCGGATTGGTCAATCCGTTCGCGAGATATGGCCGTTTAGATGTAAGAAACGCTTGAGAAACACAAAATTTTCGCAGTTCTGATGCTCGAAACGAATAACTAGAACAGCCTAGTGGAAAAGTGGCCATACCGTTGTAATCGGGCGAGTTTCTATTTTCAGATGCAACAGAAATTTTGCGGATTGGTAACTCTGTTCGCGAGATATGGCAGTTTGGAGGTAAGAAACGCTTGAGAAACTCAAAATTTTCGCAGTTCTGATGCTCGACACAAATAAATAGAACGGCCTAGGGGCAAAGTGCGCATACGGTTGTAATCGGGCGAGTTTCTACTTTCAGATGCAACAGATATTTTGCGGATTGGTCGATCCGTTCGCGAGATGTGGCAGTTTGGAGGTAAGAAACGCTTGAGAAACTCAAAATTTTCGCAGTTCTGATGCTCGAAACGAATGACTAGAACGGCCTAGGGGAGAAGTACGCATACCGTTGTAATCGGGCGAGTTTCTACTTTCAGATGCAACAGAAATTATGCGGATTGGTCCATCCGTTCGCGAGATATGGCAGTTTGGAGGTAAGAAACGCTTGAGAAACTCAAAATTTTCGAAGTTCTGATGCTCGACACGAATAACTAGAACGGCCTAGGGGAAAAGTGCGCATACCGTTGTAATCGGGCGAGTTTCTACTTTCAGTTGCAACAGAAATTTTCCGGATTGGTCAATCCGTTCGCGAGATATGGCAGTTTGGATGTAAGAAACGCTTGAGAAACTCAAAATTTTCGCAGTTCTAATGCTCGCCACGAATAACTAGAACGGCCTAGGGGCAAAGTGCGCATACGGTTGTAATCGGGCGAGTTTCTACTTTCAGATGCAACAGATATTTTGCGGATTGGTCGATCCGTTCGCGAGATGTGGCAGTTTGGAAGTAAGAAACGCTTGAGAAACTCAAAATTTTGGCAGTTCTGATGCTCGAAACGAATAACTAGAACGGCCTAGGGGAAAAGTGCGCACACCGTTGTAATCGGGCGAGTTTCTATTTTCAGATGCAACAGAAATTTTGCGGATTGGTCACTCTGTTCGCGAGATATGGCAGTTTGGAGGTAAGAAACGCTTGAGAAACTCAAAATTTTCGCAGTTCTGATGCTCGAAACGAATAACTAGAACCTCTTAGGGGAAAAGTGCGCATACCGTTGTAATCGGGCGAGTTTCTACTTTCAGATGCAACAGAAATTTTGCGGATTGGTCAATCCGTTCGCCAGATATGGCCGTTTGGATGTAAGAAACGCTTGAGAAACACAAAATTTTCGCAGTTCTGATGCTCGAAACGAATAACTAGAACAGCCTAGTGGAAAAGTGGCCATACCGTTGTAATCGGGCGAGTTTCTGTTTTCAGATGCACAGAAATTTTGCGGATTGGTCACTCTGTTCGCGAGATATGGCAGTTTGGAGGTAAGAAACGCTTGAGAAACTCAAAATTTTCGCAGTTCTGATGCTCGACACAAATAACTAGAACGGCCTAGGGGCAAAGTGCGCATACGGTTGTAATCGGGCGAGTTTCTACTTTCAGATGCAACAGATATTTTGCGGATTGGTCGATCCGTTCGCGAGATGTGGCAGTTTGCAAGTAAGAAACGCTTGAGAAACTCAAAATTTTGGCAGTTCTGATGCTCGAAACGAATAACTAGAACGGCCTAGGGGAAAAGTGCGCATATCGTTGTAATCGGGCGAATTTCTACTTTCAGGTGCAACAGAAATTTTGCGGATTGGTCAATCCGTTCGCGAGATATGGCCGTTTGGATGTAAGAAACGCTTGAGAAACACAAAATTTTCGCAGTTCTGATGCTCGAAACGAATAACTAGAACAGCCTAGTGGAAAAGTGGCCATACCGTTGTAATCGGGCGAGTTTCTATTTTCAGATGCAACAGAAATTTTGCGGATTGGTCACTCTGTTCGCGAGATATGGCAGTTTGGAGGTAAGAAACGCTTGAGAAACTCAAAATTTTCGCAGTTCTGATGCTCGACACGAATAACTAGAACGGCCTAGGGGCAAAGTGCGCATACGGTTGTAATCGGGCGAGTTTCTACTTTCAGATGCAACAGATATTTTGCGGATTGGTCGATCCGTTCGCGAGATGTGGCAGTTTGGAGGTAAGAAACGCTTGAGAAACTCAAAATTTTCGCAGTTCTGATGCTCTACACGAATAACTAGAACGGCCTAGGGGAAAAGTGCGCATACCGTTGTAATCGGGCGAGTTTCTACTTTCAGATGCAACAGAAATTTTCCGGATTGGTCAATCCGTTCGCGAGATATGGCAGTTTGGAGGTAAGAAACGCTTGATAAACTCAAAATTTTCGCAGTTCTGATGCTCGAAACGAATAACTAGAACGGCCTAGGGGAAAAGTGTGCATACCGTTGTAATCGGGCGAGTTTCTACTTTCAGATGCAACAGAAATTTTGCGGATTAGTCAATCCGTTCGCGAGATATGGCCGTTTGGATGTAAGAAACGCTTGAGAAACACAAAATTTTCGCAGTTCTGATGCTCGAAACGAATAACTAGAACAGCCTAGTGGAAAAGTGGCCATACCGTTGTAATCGGGCGAGTTTCTATTTTCAGATGCAACAGAAATTTTGCGGATTGGACACTCTGTTCGCGAGATATGGCAGTTTGGAGGTAAGAAACGCTTGAGAAACCCAAAATTTTCGCAGTTCTGATGCTCGACACGAATAACTAGAACGGCCTAGGGGCAAAGTGCGCATACGGTTGTAATCGGGCGAGTTTCTACTTTCAGATGCAACAGATATTTTGCGGATTGGTCGATCCGTTCGCGAGATGTGGCAGTTTGGAGGTAAGAAACGCTTGAGAAACTCAAAATTTTCGCAGTTCTGATGCTCGACACGAATAACTAGAACGGCCTAGGGGAAAAGTGCGCATACCGTTGTAATCGGGCGAGTTTCTACTTTCAGATGCAACAGAAATTTTCCGGATTGGTCAATCCGTTCGCGAGATATGGCAGTTTGGAGGTAAGAAACGCTTGATAAACTCAAAATTTTCGCAGTTCTGATGCTCGAAACGAATGACTAGAACGGCCTAGGGGAGAAGTACGCATACCGTTGTAATCGGGCGAGTTTCTACTTTCAGATGCAACAGAAATTATGCGGATTGGTCCATCCGTTCGCGAGATATGGCAGTTTGGAGGTAAGAAACGCTTGAGAAACTCAAAATTTTCGCAGTTCTGATGCTCGACACAAATAACTAGAACGGCCTAGGGGCAAAGTGCGCATACGGTTGTAATCGGGCGAGGTTCTACTTTCAGATGCAACAGATATTTTGCGGATTGGTCGATCCGTTCGCGAGATGTGGCAGTTTGGAAGTAAGAAACGCTTGAGAAACTCAAAATTTTGGCGGTTCTGATGCTCGAAACGAATAACTAGAACGGTCTAGGGGAAAAGTGCGCATATCGTTGTAATCGGGCGAATTTCTACTTTCAGATGCAACAGAAATTTTGCGGATTGGTCACTCTGTTCGCGAGATATGGCAGTTTGGAGGTAAGAAACGCTTGAGAAACCCAAAATTTTCGCAGTTCTGATGCTCGACACGAATAACTAGAACGGCCTAGGGGCAAAGTGCGCATACGGTTGTAATCGGGCGAGTTTCTACTTTCAGATGCAACAGATATTTTGCGGATTGGTCGATCCGTTCGCGAGATGTGGCAGTTTGGAGGTAAGAAACGCTTGAGAAACTCAAAATTTTCGCAGTTCTGATGCTCGACACGAATAACTAGAACGGCCTAGGGGAAAACTACACCTACCGTTGTAATCGGGCGAGTTTCTACTTTCAGATGCAGCAGAAATTTTCCGGATTGGTCAATCCGTTCGCGAGATATGGCAGTTTGGAGGTAAGAAACGCTTGAGAAACTCAAAATTTTCGCAGTTCTGATGCTCGAAACGAATAACTAGAACGGCCTAGTGGAAAAGTGCGCATACCGTTGTAATCGGGCGAGTTTCTATTTTCAGATGCAACAGAAATTTTGCGGATTGGTCACTCTGTTCGCGAGATATGGCAGTTTGGAGGTAAGAAACGCTTGAGAAACTCAAAATTTTCGCAGTTCTGATGCGCGAAACGAATAACTAGAACCTCCTAGGGGAAAAGTGCGCATACCGTTGTAATCGGGCGAGTTTCTACTTTCAGATGCAACAGAAATTTTGCGGATTGATCAATCCGTTCGCGAGATATGGCAGTTTGGAAACAAGAAACGCTTGAGAAACTCAAAATTTTCGCAGTTCTGATGCTCGACACGAATAACTAGAACGGCCTAGGGGAAAAGTGCGCATACCGTTGTAATCGGGCGTGTTTCTACTTTCAGATGCAACAGATATTTTGCGGATTGGTCGATCCGTTCGCGAGATGTGGCAGTTTGGAAGTAAGAAACGCTTGAGAAACACAAAATTTTGGCAGTTCTGATGCTCGAAACGAATAACTAGAACGGCCTAGGGGAGAAGTACGCATACCGTTGTAATCGGGCGAGTTTCTACTTTCAGATGCAACAGAAATTATGCGGATTGGTCCATCCGTTCGCGAGATATGGCAGTTTGGAGGTAAGAAACGCTTGAGAAACTCAAAATTTTCGCAGTTCTGATGCTCGAAACGAATAACTAGGACCGCCTAGGGGAAAAGTGCGCATACCGTTGTAATCGGGCGAGTTTCTACTTTCAGATGCAACAGAAATTTTGCGGATTGATCAATCCGTTCGCGAGATATGGCAGTTTGGAGATAAGAAACGCTTGAGAAACTCAAAATTTTCGCAGTTCTGATGCTCGACACGAATAACTAGAACGGCCTAAGGGAAAAGTGCGCATACCGTTGTAATCGGGCGAGATTCTACTTTCAGATGCAACAGAAATTTTGCGGATTGGTCAATCCGTTCGCGAGATATGGCCGTTTGGATGTAAGAAACGCTTGAGAAACACAAAATTTTCGCAGTTCTGATGCTCGAAACGAATAACTAGAACAGCCTAGTGGAAAAGTGGCCATACCGTTGTAATCGGGCGAGTTTCTATTTTCAGATGCAACAGAAATTTTGCGGATTGGTCACTCTGTTCGCGAGATATGGCAGTTTGGAGGTAAGAAACGCTTGAGAAACCCAAAATTTTCGCAGTTCTGATGCTCGACACGAATAACTAGAACGGCCTAGGGGCAAAGTGCGCATACGGTTGTAATCGGGCGAGTTTCTACTTTCAGATGCAACAGATATTTTGCGGATTGGTCGATCCGTTCGCGAGATGTGGCAGTTTGGAGGTAAGAAACGCTTGAGAAACTCAAAATTTTCGCAGTTCTGATGCTCGACACGAATAACTAGAACGGCCTAGGGGAAAAGTGCGCATACCGTTGTAATCGGGCGAGTTTCTACTTTCAGATGCAACAGAAATATTCCGGATTGGTCAATCCGTTCGCGAGATATGGCAGTTTGGAGGTAAGAAACGCTTGATAAACTCAAAATTTTCGCAGTTCTGATGCTCGAAACGAATGACTAGAACGGCCTAGGGGAGAAGTACGCATACCGTTGTAATCGGGCGAGTTTCTACTTTCAGATGCAACAGAAATTATGCGGATTGGTCCATCCGTTCGCGAGATATGGCAGTTTGGAGGTAAGAAACGCTTGAGAAACTCAAAATTTTCGCAGTTCTGATGCTCGACACAAATAACTAGAACGGCCTAGGGGCAAAGTGCGCATACGGTTGTAATCGGGCGAGTTTCTACTTTCAGATGCAACAGATATTTTGCGGATTGGTCGATCCGTTCGCGAGATGTGGCAGTTTGGAAGTAAGAAACGCTTGAGAAACTCAAAATTTTGGCAGTTCTGATGCTCGAAACGAATAACTAGAACGGCCTAGGGGAAAAGTGCGCATATCGTTGTAATCGGGCGAATTTCTACTTTCAGATGCAACAGAAATTTTGCGGATTGGTCAATCTGTTCGCGAGATATGGCAGTTTGGATGTAAGAAACGTTTGAGAAACTCAAAATTTTCGCAGTTCTGATGCTCGACACGAATAACTAGAACGGCCTAGGGGAAAAGTGCGCATACCGTTGTAATCGGGCGAGTTTCTATTTTCAGATGCAACAGAAATTTTCCGGATTGGTCAATCCGTTCGCGAGATATGGCAGTTTGGAGGTAAGAAACGCTTGATAAACTCAAAATTTTCGCAGTTCTGATGCTCGAAACGAATGACTAGAACGGCCTAGGGGAGAAGTACGCATACCGTTGTAATCGGGCGAGTTTCTACTTTCAGATGCAACAGAAATTATGCGGATTGGTCCATCCGTTCGCGAGATATGGCAGTTTGGAGGTAAGAAACGCTTGAGAAACTCAAAATTTTCGCAGTTCTGATGCTCGACACAAATAACTAGAACGGCCTAGGGGCAAAGTGCGCATACGGTTGTAATCGGGCGAGGTTCTACTTTCAGATGCAACAGATATTTTGCGGATTGGTCGATCCGTTCGCGAGATGTGGCAGTTTGGAAGTAAGAAACGCTTGAGAAACTCAAAATTTTGGCAGTTCTGATGCTCGAAACGAATAACTAGAACGGTCTAGGGGAAAAGTGCGCATATCGTTGTAATCGGGCGAATTTCTACTTTCAGATGCAACAGAAATTTTGCGGATTGGTCAATCTGTTCGCGAGATATGGCAGTTTGGATGTAAGAAACGCTTGAGAAACTCAAAATTTTCGCAGTTCTGATGCTCGACACGAATAACTAGAACGGCCTAGGGGAAAACTACACCTACCGTTGTAATCGGGCGAGTTTCTACTTTCAGATGCAACAGAAATTTTCCGGATTGGTCAATCCGTTCGCGAGATATGGCAGTTTGGAGGTAAGAAACGCTTGAGAAACTCAAAATTTTCGCAGTTCTGATGCTCGAAACGAATAACTAGAACGGCCTAGTGGAAAAGTGCGCATACCGTTGTAATCGGGCGAGTTTCTATTTTCAGATGCAACAGAAATTTTGCGGATAGATCAATCCGTTCGCGAGATATGGCAGTTTGGAAACAAGAAACGCTTGAGAAACTCAAAATTTTCGCAGTTCTGATGCTCGACACGAATAACTAGAACGGCCTAGGGGAAAAGTGCGCATACCGTTGTAATCGGGCGTGTTTCTACTTTCAGATGCAACAGATATTTTGCGGATTGGTCGATCCGTTCGCGAGATGTGGCAGTTTGGAAGTAAGAAACGCTTGAGAAACACAAAATTTTGGCAGTTCTGATGCTCGAAACGAATAACTAGAACAGCCTAGTGGAAAAGTGCGCATACCGTTGTAATCGGGCGAGTTTCTACTTTCAGATGCAACAGAAATTTTCCGGATTGGTCCATCCGTTCGCGAGATATGGCAGTTTGGAGGTAAGAAACGCTTGAGAAACTCAAAATTTTCGCAGTTCTGATGCTCGACACAAATAACTAGAACGGCCTAGGGGCAAAGTGCGCATACGGTTGTAATCGGGCGAGGTTCTACTTTCAGATGCAACAGATATTTTGCGGATTGGTCGATCCGTTCGCGAGATGTGGCAGTTTGGAAGTAAGAAACGCTTGAGAAACTCAAAATTTTGGCAGTTCTGATGCTCGAAACGAATAACTAGAACGGCCTAGGGGAAAAGTGCGCATATCGTTGTAATCGGGCGAATTTCTACTTTCAGATGCAACAGAAATTTTGCGGATTGGTCAATCTGTTCGCGAGATATGGCAGTTTGGATGTAAGAAACGCTTGAGAAACTCAAAATTTTCGCAGTTCTGATGCTCGACACGAATAACTAGAACGGCCTAGGGGCAAAGTGCGCATACCGTTGTAATCGGGCGAGTTTCTACTTTCACATGCAACAGAAATTTTGCGGATTGGTCAATCCGTTCGCGAGATATGGCAGTTTGGAGGTAAGAAACGCTTGAGAAACTCAAAATTTTCGCAGTTCTGATGCTCGACACGAATAACTAGAACGGCCTAGGGGAAAACTACACCTACCGTTGTAATCGGGCGAGTTTCTACTTTCAGATGCAACAGAAATTTTCCGGATTGGTCAATCCGTTCGCGAGATATGGCAGTTTGGAGGTAAGAAACGCTTGAGAAACTCAAAATTTTCGCAGTTCTGATGCTCGAAACGAATAACTAGAACGGCCTAGTGGAAAAGTGCGCATACCGTTGTAATCGGGCGAGTTTCTATTTTCAGATGCAACAGAAATTTTGCGGATTGGTCACTCTGTTCGCGAGATATGGCAGTTTGGAGGTAAGAAACGCTTGAGAAACTCAAAATTTTCGCAGTTCTGATGCGCGAAACGAATAACTAGAACCTCCTAGGGGAAAAGTGCGCATACCGTTGTAATCGGGCGAGTTTCTACTTTCAGATGCAACAGAAATTTTGCGGATTGATCAATCCGTTCGCGAGATATGGCAGTTTGGAAACAAGAAACGCTTGAGAAACTCAAAATTTTCGCAGTTCTGATGCTCGACACGAATAACTAGAACGGCCTAGGGGAAAAGTGCGCATACCGTTGTAATCGGGCGTGTTTCTACTTTCAGATGCAACAGATATTTTGCGGATTGGTCGATCCGTTCGCGAGATGTGGCAGTTTGGAAGTAAGAAACGCTTGAGAAACACAAAATTTTGGCAGTTCTGATGCTCGAAACGAATAACTAGAACGGCCTAGGGGAGAAGTACGCATACCGTTGTAATCGGGCGAGTTTCTACTTTCAGATGCAACAGAAATTATGCGGATTGGTCCATCCGTTCGCGAGATATGGCAGTTTGGAGGTAAGAAACGATTGAGAAACTCAAAATTTTCGCAGTTCTGATGCTCGAAACGAATAACTAGGACCGCCTAGGGGAAAAGTGCGCATACCGTTGTAATCGGGCGAGTTTCTACTTTCAGATGCAACAGAAATTTTGCGGATTGATCAATCCGTTCGCGAGATATGGCAGTTTGGAGATAAGAAACGCTTGAGAAACTCAAAATTTTCGCAGTTCTGATGCTCGACACGAATAACTAGAACGGCCTAAGGGAAAAGTGCGCATACCGTTGTAATCGGGCGAGATTCTACTTTCAGATGCAACAGAAATTTTGCGGATTGGTCAATCCGTTCGCGAGATATGGCAGTTTGGAGGTAAGAAACGCTTGAGAAACTCAAAATTTTCGCAGTTCTGATGCTCGAAACGAATAACTAGAACGGCCTAGGGGAAAAGTGCGCATACCGTTGTAATCGGGCGAGTTTCTACATTCAGATGCAACAGAAATTTTCCGGATTGGTCAATCCATTCGCGAGATATGGCAGTTTGGAGGTAAGAAACGCTTGAGGAACTCAAAATTTTCGCAGTTCTGATGCTCGACACGAATAACTAGAACGGCCTAGGGGAAAAGTGCGCATACCGTTGTAATCGGGCGAGTTGCTACTTTCAGTTGCAACAGAAATTTTCCGGATTGGTCTATCCGTTCGCGAGATATGGCAGTTTGGATGTAAGAAACGCTTGAGAAACTCAAAATTTTCGCAGTTCTGATGCTCGAAACGAATGACTAGAACGGCCTAGGGGGAAAGTGCGCATACCGTTGTAATCGGGCGAGTTTCTACTTTCAGATGCAACAGAAATTTAGCGGATTGGTCAATCCGTTCGCGAGATATGGCAGTTTGGAGGTAAGAAACGCTTGAGAAACTCAAAACTTTCGCAGTTCTGATGCTCGACACGAATAACTAGAACGGCCTAGGGGAAAAGTGTGCATACCGTTGTAATCGGGCGAATTTCTACTTTCAGATGCAACAGAAATTTTGCGGATTGGTCAATCCGTTCGCGAGATATGGCCGTTTGGATGTAAGAAACGCTTGAGAAACACAAAATTTTCGCAGTTCTGATGCTCGAAACGAATAACTAGAACGGCCTAGTGGAAAAGTGCGCATACCGTTGTAATCGGGCGAGTTTCTATTTTCAGATGCAACAGAAATTTTGCGGATTGGTCACTCTGTTCGCGAGATATGGCAGTTTGGAGGTAAGAAACGCTTGAGAAACTCAAAATTTTCGCAGTTCTGATGCTCGAAACGAATAACTAGAACCTCTTAGGGGAAAAGTGCGCATACCGTTGTAATCGGGCAAGTTTCTACTTTCAGATGCAACAGAAATTTTGCGGATTGATCAATCCGTTCGCGAGATATGGCAGTTTGGAGGTAAGAAACGCTTGAGAAACTCAAAATTTTCGCAGTTCTGATAGTCGACACGAATAACTAGAACGGCCTAGGGGAAAAGTGCGCATACCGTTGTAATCGGGCGAGTTTCTACTTTCAGTTGCAACAGAAATTTTCCGGATTGGTCAATCCGTTCGCGAGATATGGCAGTTTGGATGTAAGAAACGCTTGAGAAACTCAAAATTTTCGCAGTTCTGATGCTCGAAACGAATGACTAGAACGGCCTAGGGGGAAAGTGCGCATACCGTTGTAATCGGGCGAGTTTCTACTTTCAGATGCAACAGAAATTTAGCGGATTGGTCAATCCGTTCGCGAGATATGGCAGTTTGGAGGTAAGAAACGCTTGAGAAACTCAAAACTTTCGCAGTTCTGATGCTCGACACGAATAACTAGAACGGCCTAGGGGAAAAGTGTGCATACCGTTGTAATCGGGCGAATTTCTACTTTCAGATGCAACAGAAATTTTGCGGATTGGTCAATCCGTTCGCGAGATATGGCCGTTTGGATGTAAGAAACGCTTGAGAAACACAAAATTTTCGCAGTTCTGATGCTCGAAACGAATAACTAGAACGGCCTAGTGGAAAAGTGCGCATACCGTTGTAATCGGGCGAGTTTCTATTTTCAGATGCAACAGAAATTTTGCGGATTGGTCACTCTGTTCGCGAGATATGGCAGTTTGGAGGTAAGAAACGCTTGAGAAACTCAAAATTTTCGCAGTTCTGATGCTCGAAACGAATAACTAGAACCTCTTAGGGGAAAAGTGCGCATACCGTTGTAATCGGGCAAGTTTCTACTTTCAGATGCAACAGAAATTTTGCGGATTGATCAATCCGTTCGCGAGATATGGCAGTTTGGAGGTAAGAAACGCTTGAGAAACTCAAAATTTTCGCAGTTCTGATGCTCGACACGAATAACTAGAACGGCCTACGGGCAAAGTGCGCATACGGTTGTAATCGGGCGAGTTTCTACTTTCAGATGCAACAGATATTTTGCGGATTGGTCGATCCGTTCGCGAGATGTGGCAGTTTGGAAGAAAGAAACGCTTGAGAAACTCAAAATTTTGGCAGTTCTGATGCTCGAAACCAATAACTAGAACGGCCTAGGGGAAAAGTGCGCATATCGTTGTAATCGGGCGAATTTCTACTTTCAGATGCAACAGAAATTTTGCGGATTGGTCAATCCGTTCGCGAGATATGGCCGTTTGGATGTAAGAAACGCTTGAGAAACACAAAATTTTCGCAGTTCTGATGCTCGAAACGAATAACTAGAACGGCATAGGGGAAAAGTGCGCATACCGTTGTAATCGGGCGAGTTTCTACTTTCAGATGCAACAGAAATTTAGCGGATTGGTCAATCCGTTCGCGAGATATGGCAGTTTGGATGTAAGAAACGCTTGAGAAACTCAAAACTTTCGCAGTTCTGATGCTCGACACGAATAACTAGAACGGCCTAGGGGAAAAGTGTGCATACCGTTGTAATCGGGCGAGTTTCTACTTTCAGATGCAACAGAAATTTTGCGGATTGGTCAATCCGTTCGCGAGATATGGCCGTTTGGATGTAAGAAACGCTTGAGAAACACAAAATTTTCGCAGTTCTGATGCTCGAAACGAATAACTAGAACAGCCTAGTGGAAAAGTGGCCATACCGTTGTAATCGGGCGAGTTTCTATTTTCAGATGCAACAGAAATTTTGCGGATTGGTCACTCTGTTCGGGAGATATGGCAGTTTGGAGGTAAGAAACGCTTGAGAAACTCAAAATTTTCGCAGTTCTGATGCTCGACACGAATAACTAGAACGGCCTAGGGGCAAAGTGCGCTTACGGTTGTAATCGGGCGAGTTTCTACTTTCAGATGCAACAGAAATTTTCCGGATTGGCCAATCCGTTCGCGAGATATGGCAGTTTGGAGGTAAGAAACGCTTGATAAACTCAAAATTTTCGCAGTTCTGATGCTCGAAACGAATGACTAGAACGGCCTAGGGGAGAAGTACGCATACCGTTGTAATCGGGCGAGTTTCTACTTTCAGATGCAACAGAAATTATGCGGATTGGTCCATCCGTTCGCGAGATATGGCAGTTTGGAGGTAAGAAACGCTTGAGAAACTCAAAATTTTCGCAGTTCTGATGCTCGACACAAATAACTAGAACGGCCTAGGGGCAAAGTGCGCATACGGTTGTAATCGGGCGAGTTTCTACTTTCAGATGCAACAGATATTTTGCGGATTGGTCGATCCGTTCGCGAGATGTGGCAGTTTGGAAGTAAGAAACGCTTGAGAAACTCAAAATTTTGGCAGTTCTGATGCTCGAAACGAATAACTAGAACGGCCTAGGGGAAAAGTGCGCATACCGTTGTAATCGGGCGAGTTTCTACTTTTAGATGCAACAGAAATTTTGCTGATTGGTCAATCCGTTCGCGAGATATGGCAGTTTGGATGTAAGAAACGCTTGAGAAACTCAAAATTTTCGCAGTTCTGATGCTCGACACGAATAACTAGAACGGCCTAGGGGAAAAGTGCGCATTCCGTTGTAATCGGGCGAGTTTCTACTTCCAGATGCAACAGAAATTTTGCGGATTGGTCAATCCGTTCGCGAGATATGGCAGTTTGGAGGTAAGAAACGCTTGAGAAACTCAAAATTTTCGCAGTTCTGATGCTCGAAACGAATAACTAGAACGGCCTAGTGGAAAAGTGCGCATACCGTTGTAATCGGGCGAGTTTCTATTTTCAGATGCAACAGAAATTTTGCGGATTGGTCACTCTGTTCGCGAGATATGGCAGTTTGGAGGTAAGAAACGCTTGAGAAACTCAAAATTTTCGCAGTTCTGATGCGCGAAACGAATAACTAGGACCTCCTAGGGGAAAAGTGTGCATACCGTTGTAATCGGGCGAGTTTCTACTTTCAGATGCAACAGAAATTTTGCGGATTGATCAATCCGTTCGCGAGATATGGCAGTTTGGAAACAAGAAACGCTTGAGAAACTCAAAATTTTCGCAGTTCTGATGCTCGACACGAATAACTAGAACGGCCTAGGGGAAAAGTGCGCATACCGTTGTAATCGGGCGAGTTTCTACTTTCAGTTGCAACAGAAATTTTGCGGATTGGTCAATCCGTTCGCGAGATATGGCAGTTTGGATGTAAGAAACGCTTGAGAAACTCAAAATTTTCGCAGTTCTGATGCTCGACACGAATAACTAGAACGGCCTAGGGGCAAAGTGCGCATACGGTTGTAATCGGGCGAGTTTCTACTTTCAGATGCAACAGATATTTTGCGGATTGGTCGATCCGTTCGCGAGATGTGGCAGTTTGGAAGTAAGAAACGCTTGAGAAACTCAAAATTTTGGCAGTTCTGATGCTCGAAACGAATAACTAGAACGGCCTAGGGGAAAAGTGCGCATATCGTTGTAATCGGGCGAATTTCTACTTTCAGATGCAACAGAAATTTTGCGGATTGGTCAATCCGTTCGCGAGATATGGCCGTTTGGATGTAAGAAACGCTTGAGAAACACAAAATTTTCGCAGTTCTGATGCTCGAAACGAATAACTAGAACGGCCTAGTGGAAAAGTGCGCATACCGTTGTAATCGGGCGAGTTTCTATTTTCAGATGCAACAGAAATTTTGCGGATTGGTCACTCTGTTCGCGAGATATGGCAGTTTGGAGGTAAGAAACGCTTGAGAAACTCAAAATTTTCGCAGTTCTGATGCTCGAAACGAATAACTGGAACCTCTTAGGGGAAAAGTGCGCATACCGTTGTAATCGGGCAAGTTTCTACTTTCAGATGCAACAGAAATTTTGCGGATTGATCAATCCGTTCGCGAGATATGGCAGTTTGGAGGTAAGAAACGCTTGAGAAACTCAAAATTTTCGCAGTTCTGATGCTCGACACGAATAACTAGAACGGCCTAGGGGCAAAGTGCGCATACGGTTGTAATCGGGCGAGTTTCTACTTTCAGATGCAACAGATATTTTGCGGATTGGTCGATCCGTTCGCGAGATGTGGCAGTTTGGAAGTAAGAAACGCTTGAGAAACTCAAAATTTTGGCAGTTCTGATGCTCGAAACGAATAACTAGAACGGCCTAGGGGAAAAGTGCGCATATCGTTGTAATCGGGCGAATTTCTACATTCAGATGCAACAGAAATTTTGCGGATTGGTCAATCCGTTCGCGAGATATGGCCGTTTGGATGTAAGAAACGCTTGAGAAACACAAAATTTTCGCAGTTCTGATGCTCGAAACGAATAACTAGAACGGCCTAGGGGAAAAGTGCGCATACCGTTGTTATCGGGCGAGTTTCTACTTTCAGATGCAACAGAAATTTAGCGGATTGGTCAATCCGTTCGCGAGATATGGCAGTTTGGAGGTAAGAAACGCTTGAGAAACTCAAAATTTTCGCAGTTCTGATGCTCGAAACGAATAACTAGGACCGCCTAGGGGAAAAGTGCGCATAGCGTTGTAATCGGGCGAGTTTCTACTTTCAGATGCAACAGAAATTTTGCGGATTGATCAATCCGTTCGCGAGATATGGCAGTTTGGAGATAAGAAACGCTTGAGAAACTCAAAATTTTCGCAGTTCTGATGCTCGACACGAATAACTAGAACGGCCTAGGGGAAAAGTGCGCATACCGTTGTAATCGGGCGAGCTTCTACTTTCAGATGCAACAGAAATTTTGCGGATTGGTCAATCCGTTCGCGAGATATGGCAGTTTGGAGGTAAGAAACGCTTGAGAAACTCAAAATTTTCGCAGTTCTGATGCTCGACACGAATAACTAGAACGGCCTAGGGGAAAAGTGCGCATACCGTTGTAATCGGGCGAGTTTCTACTTTCAGTTGCAACAGAAATTTTCCGGATTGATCAATCCGTTCGCGAGATATGGCAGTTTGGATGTAAGAAACGCTTGAGAAACTCAAAATTTTCGCAGTTCTGATGCTCGGCACGAATAACTAGAACGGCCTAGGGGCAAAGTGCGCATACGGTTGTAATCGGGCGAGTTTCTACTTTCAGATGCAACAGATATTTTGCGGATTGGTCGATCCGTTCGCGAGATGTGGCAGTTTGGAAGTAAGAAACGCTTGAGAAACTCAAAATTTTGGCAGTTCTGATGCTCGAAACGAATAACTAGAACGGCCTAGGGGAAAAGTGCGCATATCGTTGTAATCGGGCGAATTTCTACTTTCAGATGCAACAGAAATTTTGCGGATTGGTCAATCCGTTCGCGAGATATGGCCGTTTGGATGTAAGAAACGCTTGAGAAACACAAAATTTTCGCAGTTCTGATGCTCGAAACGAATAACTAGAACGGCCTAGTGGAAAAGTGCGCATACCGTTGTAATCGGGCGAGTTTCTATTTTCAGATGCAACAGAAATTTTGCGGATTGGTGACTCTGTTCGCGAGATATGGCAGTTTGGGGGTAAGAAACGCTTGAGAAACTCAAAATTTTCGCAGTTCTGATGCTCGAAACGAATAACTAGAACCTCTTAGGGGAAAAGTGCGCATACCGTTGTAATCGGGCAAGTTTCTACTTTCAGACGCAACAGAAATTTTGCGGATTGATCAATCCGTTCGCGAGATATGGCAGTTTGGAGGTAAAAAACGCTTGAGAAACTCAAAATTTTCGCAGTTCTGATGCTCGACACGAATAACTAGAACGGCCTAGGGGCAAAGTGCGCATACGGTTGTAATCGGGCGAGTTTCTACTTTCAGATGCAACAGATATTTTGCGGATTGGTCGATCCGTTCGCGAGATGTGGCAGTTTGGAAGTAAGAAACGCTTGAGAAACTCAAAATTTTGGCAGTTCTGATGCTCGAAACGAATAACTAGAACGGCCTAGGGGAAAAGTGCGCATATCGTTGTAATCGGGCGAATTTCTACTTTCAGATGCAACAGAAATTTTGCGGATTGGTCAATCCGTTCGCGAGATATGGCCGTTTGGATGTAAGAAACGCTTGAGAAACACAAAATTTTCGCAGTTCTGATGCTCGAAACGAATAACTAGAACGGCCTAGGGGAGAAGTACGCATACCGTTGTAATCGGGCGAGTTTCTACTTTCAGATGCAACAGAAATTATGCGGATTGGTCCATCCGTTCGCGAGATATGGCAGTTTGGAGGTAAGAAACGCTTGAGAAACTCAAAATTTTCGCAGTTCTGATGCTCGACACAAATAACTAGAACGGCCTAGGGGCAAAGTGCGCATACGGTTGTAATCGGGCGAGTTTCTACTTTCAGATGCAACAGATATTTTGCGGATTGGTCGATCCGTTCGCGAGATGTGGCAGTTTGGAAGTAAGAAACGCTTGAGAAACTCAAAATTTTGGCAGTTCTGATGCTCGAAACGAATAACTAGAACGGCCTAGGGGAAAAGTGCGCATACCGTTGTAATCGGGCGAGTTTCTACTTTTAGATGCAACAGAAATTTTGCTGATTGGTCAATCCGTTCGCGAGATATGGCAGTTTGGATGTAAGAAACGCTTGAGAAACTCAAAATTTTCGCAGTTCTGATGCTCGACACGAATAACTAGAACGGCCTAGGGGAAAAGTGCGCATTCCGTTGTAATCGGGCGAGTTTCTACTTCCAGATGCAACAGAAATTTTGCGGATTGGTCAATCCGTTCGCGAGATATGGCAGTTTGGAGGTAAGAAACGCTTGAGAAACTCAAAATTTTCGCAGTTCTGATGCTCGAAACGAATAACTAGAACGGCCTAGTGGAAAAGTGCGCATACCGTTGTAATCGGGCGAGTTTCTATTTTCAGATGCAACAGAAATTTTGCGGATTGGTCACTCTGTTCGCGAGATATGGCAGTTTGGAGGTAAGAAACGCTTGAGAAACTCAAAATTTTCGCAGTTCTGATGCGCGAAACGAATAACTAGGACCTCCTAGGGGAAAAGTGTGCATACCGTTGTAATCGGGCGAGTTTCTACTTTCAGATGCAACAGAAATTTTGCGGATTGATCAATCCGTTCGCGAGATATGGCAGTTTGGAAACAAGAAACGCTTGAGAAACTCAAAATTTTCGCAGTTCTGATGCTCGACACGAATAACTAGAACGGCCTAGGGGAAAAGTGCGCATACCGTTGTAATCGGGCGAGTTTCTACTTTCAGTTGCAACAGAAATTTTGCGGATTGGTCAATCCGTTCGCGAGATATGGCAGTTTGGATGTAAGAAACGCTTGAGAAACTCAAAATTTTCGCAGTTCTAATGCTCGACACGAATAACTAGAACGGCCTAGGGGCAAAGTGCGCATACGGTTGTAATCGGGCGAGTTTCTACTTTCAGATGCAACAGATATTTTGCGGATTGGTCGATCCGTTCGCGAGATGTGGCAGTTTGGAAGTAAGAAACGCTTGAGAAACTCAAAATTTTGGCAGTTCTGATGCTCGAAACGAATAACTAGAACGGCCTAGGGGAAAAGTGCGCATATCGTTGTAATCGGGCGAATTTCTACTTTCAGATGCAACAGAAATTTTGCGGATTGGTCAATCCGTTCGCGAGATATGGCCGTTTGGATGTAAGAAACGCTTGAGAAACTCAAAATTTTCGCAGTTCTGATGCTCGAAACGAATAACTGGAACCTCTTAGGGGAAAAGTGCGCATACCGTTGTAATCGGGCAAGTTTCTACTTTCAGATGCAACAGAAATTTTGCGGATTGATCAATCCGTTCGCGAGATATGGCAGTTTGGAGGTAAGAAACGCTTGAGAAACTCAAAATTTTCGCAGTTCTGATGCTCGACACGAATAACTAGAACGGCCTAGGGGCAAAGTGCGCATACGGTTGTAATCGGGCGAGTTTCTACTTTCAGATGCAACAGATATTTTGCGGATTGGTCGATCCGTTCGCGAGATGTGGCAGTTTGGAAGTAAGAAACGCTTGAGAAACTCAAAATTTTGGCAGTTCTGATGCTCGAAACGAATAACTAGAACGGCCTAGGGGAAAAGTGCGCATATCGTTGTAATCGGGCGAATTTCTACATTCAGATGCAACAGAAATTTTGCGGATTGGTCAATCCGTTCGCGAGATATGGCCGTTTGGATGTAAGAAACGCTTGAGAAACACAAAATTTTCGCAGTTCTGATGCTCGAAACGAATAACTAGAACGGCCTAGGGGAAAAGTGCGCATACCGTTGTTATCGGGCGAGTTTCTACTTTCAGATGCAACAGAAATTTAGCGGATTGGTCAATCCGTTCGCGAGATATGGCAGTTTGGAGGTAAGAAACGCTTGAGAAACTCAAAACTTTCGCAGTTCTGATGCTCGACACGAATAACTAGAACGGCCTAGGGGAAAAGTGTGCATACCGTTGTAATCGGGCGAGTTTCTACTTTCAGATGCAACAGAAATTTTGCGGATTGGTCAATCCGTTCGCGAGATATGGCCGTTTGGATGTAAGAAACGCTTGAGAAACACAAAATTTTCGCAGTTCTGATGCTCGAAACGAATAACTAGAACAGCCTAGTGGAAAAGTGGCCATACCGTTGTAATCGGGCGAGTTTCTATTTTCAGATGCAACAGAAATTTTGCGGATTGGTCACTCTGTTCGCGAGATATGGCAGTTTGGAGGTAAGAAACGCTTGAGAAACTCAAAATTTTCGCAGTTCTGATGCTCGGCACGAATAACTAGAACGGCGTAGGGGAAAAGTGCGCACACCGTTGTAATCGGGCGAGTTTCTACTTTCAGATGCAACAGAAATTTTCCGGATTGGTCAATCCGTTCGCGAGATATGGCAGTTTGGAGGTAAGAAACGCTTGATTAACTCAAAATTTTCGCAGTTCTGATGCTCGAAACGAATGACTAGAAAGGCCTAGTGGAGAAGTACGCATACCGTTGTAATCGGGCGAGTTTCTACTTTCAGATGCAACAGAAATTATGCGGATTGGTCCATCCGTTCGCGAGATATGGCAGTTTGGAGGTAAGAAACGCTTGAGAAACTCAAAATTTTCGCAGTTCTGATGCTCGACACAAATAACTAGAACGGCCTACGGGCAAAGTGCGCATACGGTTGTAATCGGGCGAGTTTCTACTTTCAGATGCAACAGATATTTTGCGGATTGGTCGATCCGTTCGCGAGATGTGGCAGTTTGGAAGTAAGAAACGCTTGAGAAACTCAAAATTTTGGCAGTTCTGATGCTCGAAACGAATAACTAGAACGGCCTAGGGGAAAAGTGCGCATATCGTTGTAATCGTGCGAGTTTCTACTTTCAGATGCAACAGAAATTTTGCGGATTGATCAATCCGTTCGCGAGATATGGCAGTTTGGAAACAAGAAACGCTTGAGAAACTCAAAATTTTCGCAGTTCTGATGCTCGACACGAATAACTAGAACGGCCTAGGGGAAAAGTGCGCATACCGTTGTAATCGGGCGTGTTTCTACTTTCAGATGCAACAGATATTTTGCGGATTGGTCAATCCGTTCGCGAGATATGGCAGTTTGGAGGTAAGAAACGCTTGAGAAACTCAAAATTTTCGCAGTTCTGATGCTCGAAACGAATGACTAGAACGGCCTAGGGGAGAAGTACGCATACCCTTGTAATCGGGCGAGTTTCTACTTTCAGATGCAACAGAAATTATGCGGATTGGTCCATCCGTTCGCGAGATATGGCAGTTTGGAGGTAAGAAACGCTTGAGAAACTCAAAATTTTCGCAGTTCTGATGCTCGAAACGAATAACTAGGACCGCCTAGGGGAAAAGTGCGCATACCGTTGTAATCGGGCGAGTTTCTACTTTCAGATGCAACAGAAATTTTGCGGATTGATCAATCCGTTCGCGAGATATGGCAGTTTGGAGATAAGAAACGCTTGAGAAACTCAAAATTTTCGCAGTTCTGATGCTCGACACGAATAACTAGAACGGCCTAAGGGAAAAGTGCGCATACCGTTGTAATCGGGCGAGATTCTACTTTCAGATGCAACAGAAATTTTGCGGATTGGTCAATCCGTTCGCGAGATATGGCAGTTTGGAAGTAAGAAACACTTGAGAAACTCAAAATTTTCGCAGTTCTGATGCTCGAAACGAATAACTAGAACGGCCTAGGGGAAAAGTGCGCATACCGTTGTAATCGGGCGAGTTTCTACATTCAGATGCAACAGAAATTTTCCGGATTGGTCAATCCATTCGCGAGATGTGGCAGTTTGGAAGTAAGAAACGCTTGAGAAACTCAAAATTTTGGCAGTTCTGATGCTCGACACGAATAACTAGAACGGCCTAGGGGCAAAGTGCCCACACGGTTGTAATCGGGCGAGTTTCTACTTTCAGATGCAACAGATATTTTGCGGATTGGTCGATCCGTTCGCGAGATGTGGCAGTTTGGAAGTAAGAAACGCTTGAGAAACTCAAAATTTTGGCAGTTCTGATGCTCGAAACGAATAACTAGAACGGCCTAGGGGAAAAGTGCGCATATCGTTGTAATCGGGCGAATTTCTACTTTCAGATGCAACAGAAATTTTGCGGATTGGTCAATCCGTTCGCGAGATATGGCCGTTTGGATGTAAGAAACGCTTGAGAAACACAAAATTTTCGCAGTTCTGATGCTCGAAACGAATAACTAGAACGGCCTAGGGGAAAAGTGCGCATACCGTTGTAATCGAGCGAGTTTCTACTTTCAGATGCAACAGAAATTATGCGGATTGGTCCATCCGTTCGCGAGATATGGCAGTTTGGAGGTAAGAAACGCTTGAGAAACTCAAAATTTTCGCAGTTCTGATGCTCGAAACGAATAACTAGGACCGCCTAGGGGAAAAGTGCGCATACCGTTGTAATCGGGCGAGTTTCTACTTTCAGATGCAACAGAAATTTTGCGGATTGATCAATCCGTTCGCGAGATATGGCAGTTTGGAGATAAGAAACGCTTGAGAAACTCAAAATTTTCGCAGTTCTGATGCTCGACACGAATAACTAGAACGGCCTAAGGGAAAAGTGCGCATACCGTTGTAATCGGGCGAGATTCTACTTTCAGATGCAACAGAAATTTTGCGGATTGGTCAATCCGTTCGCGAGATATGGCAGTTTGGAAGTAAGAAACACTTGAGAAACTCAAAATTTTCGCAGTTCTGATGCTCGAAACGAATAACTAGAACGGCCTAGGGGAAAAGTGCGCATACCGTTGTAATCGGGCGAGTTTCTACATTCAGATGCAACAGAAATTTTGCGGATTGATCAATCCGTTCGCGAGATATGGCAGTTTGGAGGTAAGAAACGCTTGAGAAACTCAAAATTTTCGCAGTTCTGATGCTCGACACGAATAACTAGAACGGCCTAGGGGCAAAGTGCGCATACCGTTGTAATCGGGCGAGATTCTACTTTCAGATGCAACAGAAATTTTGCGGATTGGTCAATCCGTTCGCGAGATATGGCAGTTTGGAAGTAAGAAACACTTGAGAAACTCAAAATTTTCGCAGTTCTGATGCTCGAAACGAATAACTAGAACGGCCTAGGGGAAAAGTGCGCATACCGTTGTAATCGGGCGAGTTTCTACATTCAGATGCAACAGAAATTTTCCGGATTGGTCAATCCATTCGCGAGATATGGCAGTTTGGAGGTAAGAAACGCTTGAGAAACTCAAAATTTTCGCAGTTCTGATGCTCGACACGAATAACTAGAACGGCCTAGGGGAAAAGTGCGCATACCGTTGTAATCGGGCGAGCTTCTACTTTCAGATGCAACAGAAATTTTGCGGATTGGTCAATCCGTTCGCGAGATATGGCAGTTTGGAGGTAAGAAACGCTTGAGAAACTCAAAATTTTCGCAGTTCTGATGCTCGACACGAATAACTAGAACGGCCTAGGGGAAAAGTGCGCATACCGTTGTAATCGGGCGAGTTTCTACTTTCAGTTGCAACAGAAATTTTCCGGATTGGTCAATCCGTTCGCGAGATATGGCAGTTTGGATGTAAGAAACGCTTGAGAAACTCAAAATTTTCGCAGTTCTGATGCTCGACACGAATAACTAGAACGGCCTAGGGGCAAAGTGCGCATACGGTTGTAATCGGGCGAGTTTCTACTTTCAGATGCAACAGATATTTTGCGGATTGGTCGATCCGTTCGCGAGATGTGGCAGTTTGGAAGTAAGAAACGCTTGAGAAACTCAAAATTTTGGCAGTTCTGATGCTCGAAACGAATAACTAGAACGGCCTAGGGGAAAAGTGCGCATATCGTTGTAATCGGGCGAATTTCTACTTTCAGATGCAACAGAAATTTTGCGGATTGGTCAATCCGTTCGCGAGATATGGCCGTTTGGATGTAAGAAACGCTTGAGAAACACAAAATTTTCGCAGTTCTGATGCTCGAAACGAATAACTAGAACGGCCTAGTGGAAAAGTGCGCATACCGTTGTAATCGGGCGAGTTTCTATTTTCAGATGCAACAGAAATTTTGCGGATTGGTCACTCTGTTCGCGAGATATGGCAGTTTGGAGGTAAGAAACGCTTGAGAAACTCAAAATTTTCGCAGTTCTGATGCTCGAAACGAATAACTAGAACCTCTTAGGGGAAAAGTGCGCATACCGTTGTAATCGGGCAAGTTTCTACTTTCAGATGCAACAGAAATTTTGCGGATTGATCAATCCGTTCGCGAGATATGGCAGTTTGGAGGTAAGAAACGCTTGAGAAACTCAAAATTTTCGCAGTTCTGATGCTCGACACGAATAACTAGAACGGCCTAGGGGCAAAGTGCGCATACGGTTGTAATCGGGCGAGTTTCTACTTTCAGATGCAACAGATATTTTGCGGATTGGTCGATCCGTTCGCGAGATGTGGCAGTTTGGAAGTAAGAAACGCTTGAGAAACTCAAAATTTTGGCAGTTCTGATGCTCGAAACGAATAACTAGAACGGCCTAGGGGAAAAGTGCGCATATCGTTGTAATCGGGCGAATTTCTACTTTCAGATGCAACAGAAATTTTGCGGATTGGTCAATCCGTTCGCGAGATATGGCCGTTTGGATGTAAGAAACGCTTGAGAAACACAAAATTTTCGCAGTTCTGATGCTCGAAACGAATAACTAGAACGGCCTAGTGGAAAAGTGCGCATACCGTTGTAATCGGGCGAGTTTCTATTTTCAGATGCAACAGAAATTTTGCGGATTGGTCACTCTGTTCGCGAGATATGGCAGTTTGGAGGTAAGAAACGCTTGAGAAACTCAAAATTTTCGCAGTTCTGATGCTCGAAACGAATAACTGGAACCTCTTAGGGGAAAAGTGCGCATACCGTTGTAATCGGGCAAGTTTCTACTTTCAGATGCAACAGAAATTTTGCGGATTGATCAATCCGTTCGCGAGATATGGCAGTTTGGAGGTAAGAAACGCTTGAGAAACTCAAAATTTTCGCAGTTCTGATGCTCGACACGAATAACTAGAACGGCCTAGGGGCAAAGTGCGCATACGGTTGTAATCGGGCGAGTTTCTACTTTCAGATGCAACAGATATTTTGCGGATTGGTCGATCCGTTCGCGAGATGTGGCAGTTTGGAAGTAAGAAACGCTTGAGAAACTCAAAATTTTGGCAGTTCTGATGCTCGAAACGAATAACTAGAACGGCCTAGGGGAAAAGTGCGCATATCGTTGTAATCGGGCGAATTTCTACATTCAGATGCAACAGAAATTTTGCGGATTGGTCAATCCGTTCGCGAGATATGGCCGTTTGGATGTAAGAAACGCTTGAGAAACACAAAATTTTCGCAGTTCTGATGCTCGAAACGAATAACTAGAACGGCCTAGGGGAAAAGTGCGCATACCGTTGTTATCGGGCGAGTTTCTACTTTCAGATGCAACAGAAATTTAGCGGATTGGTCAATCCGTTCGCGAGATATGGCAGTTTGGAGGTAAGAAACGCTTGAGAAACTCAAAACTTTCGCAGTTCTGATGCTCGACACGAATAACTAGAACGGCCTAGGGGAAAAGTGTGCATACCGTTGTAATCGGGCGAGTTTCTGACTTTCAGATGCAACAGAAATTTTGCGGATTGGTCAATCCGTTCGCGAGATATGGCCGTTTGGATGTAAGAAACGCTTGAGAAACACAAAATTTTCGCAGTTCTGATGCTCGAAACGAATAACTAGAACAGCCTAGTGGAAAAGTGGCCATACCGTTGTAATCGGGCGAGTTTCTATTTTCAGATGCAACAGAAATTTTGCGGATTGGTCACTCTGTTCGCGAGATATGGCAGTTTGGAGGTAAGAAACGCTTGAGAAACTCAAATTTTCGCAGTTCTGATGCTCGGCACGAATAACTAGAACGGCGTAGGGGAAAAGTGCGCACACGTTGTAATCGGGCGAGTTTCTACTTTCAGATGCAACAGAAATTTTCCGGATTGGTCAATCCGTTCGCGAGATATGGCAGTTTGGAGGTAAGAAACGCTGATTAACTCAAAATTTTCGCAGTTCTGATGCTCGAAACGAATGACTAGAAAGGCCTAGTGGAGAAGTACGCATACCGTTGTAATCGGGCGAGTTTCTACTTTCAGATGCAACAGAAATTATGCGGATTGGTCCATCCGTTCGCGAGATATGGCAGTTTGGAGGTAAGAAACGCTTGAGAAACTCAAAATTTTCGCAGTTCTGATGCTCGACACAATAACTAGAACGGCCTACGGGCAAAGTGCGCATACGGTTGTAATCGGGCGAGTTTCTACTTTCAGATGCAACAGATATTTTGCGGATTGGTCGATCCGTTCGCGAGATGTGGCAGTTTGGAAGTAAGAAACGCTTGAGAAACTCAAAATTTTGGCAGTTCTGATGCTCGAAACGAATAACTAGAACGGCCTAGGGGAAAAGTGCGCATATCGTTGTAATCGTGCGAGTTTCTACTTTCAGATGCAACAGAAATTTTGCGGATTGATCAATCCGTTCGCGAGATATGGCAGTTTGGAAACAAGAAACGCTTGAGAAACTCAAAATTTTCGCAGTTCTGATGCTCGACACGAATAACTAGAACGGCCTAGGGGAAAAGTGCGCATACCGTTGTAATCGGGCGTGTTTCTACTTTCAGATGCAACAGATATTTTGCGGATTGGTCAATCCGTTCGCGAGATATGGCAGTTTGGAGGTAAGAAACGCTTCTTGAGAAACTCAAAATTTTCGCAGTTCTGATGCTCGAAACGAATGACTAGAACGGCCTAGGGGAGAAGTACGCATACCCTTGTAATCGGGCGAGTTTCTACTTTCAGATGCAACAGAAATTATGCGGATTGGTCCATCCGTTCGCGAGATATGGCAGTTTGGAGGTAAGAAACGCTTGAGAAACTCAAAATTTTCGCAGTTCTGATGCTCGAAACGAATAACTAGGACCGCCTAGGGGAAAAGTGCGCATACCGTTGTAATCGGGCGAGTTTCTACTTTCAGATGCAACAGAAATTTTGCGGATTGATCAATCCGTTCGCGAGATATGGCAGTTTGGAGATAAGAAACGCTTGAGAAACTCAAAATTTTCGCAGTTCTGATGCTCGACACGAATAACTAGAACGGCCTAAGGGAAAAGTGCGCATACCGTTGTAATCGGGCGAGATTCTACTTTCAGATGCAACAGAAATTTTGCGGATTGGTCAATCCGTTCGCGAGATATGGCAGTTTGGAAGTAAGAAACACTTGAGAAACTCAAAATTTTCGCAGTTCTGATGCTCGAAACGAATAACTAGAACGGCCTAGGGGAAAAGTGCGCATACCGTTGTAATCGGGCGAGTTTCTACATTCAGATGCAACAGAAATTTTCCGGATTGGTCAATCCATTCGCGAGATGTGGCAGTTTGGAAGTAAGAAACGCTTGAGAAACTCAAAATTTTGGCAGTTCTGATGCTCGACACGAATAACTAGAACGGCCTAGGGGCAAAGTGCCCACACGGTTGTAATCGGGCGAGTTTCTACTTTCAGATGCAACAGATATTTTGCGGATTGGTCGATCCGTTCGCGAGATGTGGCAGTTTGGAAGTAAGAAACGCTTGAGAAACTCAAAATTTTGGCAGTTCTGATGCTCGAAACGAATAACTAGAACGGCCTAGGGGAAAAGTGCGCATATCGTTGTAATCGGGCGAATTTCTACTTTCAGATGCAACAGAAATTTTGCGGATTGGTCAATCCGTTCGCGAGATATGGCCGTTTGGATGTAAGAAACGCTTGAGAAACACAAAATTTTCGCAGTTCTGATGCTCGAAACGAATAACTAGAACGGCCTAGGGGAAAAGTGCGCATACCGTTGTAATCGAGCGAGTTTCTACTTTCAGATGCAACAGAAATTATGCGGATTGGTCCATCCGTTCGCGAGATATGGCAGTTTGGAGGTAAGAAACGCTTGAGAAACTCAAAATTTTCGCAGTTCTGATGCTCGAAACGAATAACTAGGACCGCCTAGGGGAAAAGTGCGCATACCGTTGTAATCGGGCGAGTTTCTACTTTCAGATGCAACAGAAATTTTGCGGATTGATCAATCCGTTCGCGAGATATGGCAGTTTGGAGATAAGAAACGCTTGAGAAACTCAAAATTTTCGCAGTTCTGATGCTCGACACGAATAACTAGAACGGCCTAAGGGAAAAGTGCGCATACCGTTGTAATCGGGCGAGATTCTACTTTCAGATGCAACAGAAATTTTGCGGATTGGTCAATCCGTTCGCGAGATATGGCAGTTTGGAAGTAAGAAACACTTGAGAAACTCAAAATTTTCGCAGTTCTGATGCTCGAAACGAATAACTAGAACGGCCTAGGGGAAAAGTGCGCATACCGTTGTAATCGGGCGAGTTTCTACATTCAGATGCAACAGAAATTTTGCGGATTGATCAATCCGTTCGCGAGATATGGCAGTTTGGAGGTAAGAAACGCTTGAGAAACTCAAAATTTTCGCAGTTCTGATGCTCGACACGAATAACTAGAACGGCCTAGGGGCAAAGTGCGCACACCGTTGTAATCGGGCGAGATTCTACTTTCAGATGCAACAGAAATTTTGCGGATTGGTCAATCCGTTCGCGAGATATGGCAGTTTGGAAGTAAGAAACACTTGAGAAACTCAAAATTTTCGCAGTTCTGATGCTCGAAACGAATAACTAGAACGGCCTAGGGGAAAAGTGCGCATACCGTTGTAATCGGGCGAGTTTCTACATTCAGATGCAACAGAAATTTTCCGGATTGGTCAATCCATTCGCGAGATATGGCAGTTTGGAGGTAAGAAACGCTTGAGAAACTCAAAATTTTCGCAGTTCTGATGCTCGACACGAATAACTAGAACGGCCTAGGGGAAAAGTGCGCATACCGTTGTAATCGGGCGAGCTTCTACTTTCAGATGCAACAGAAATTTTGCGGATTGGTCAATCCGTTCGCGAGATATGGCAGTTTGGAGGTAAGAAACGCTTGAGAAACTCAAAATTTTCGCAGTTCTGATGCTCGACACGAATAACTAGAACGGCCTAGGGGAAAAGTGCGCATACCGTTGTAATCGGGCGAGTTTCTACTTTCAGTTGCAACAGAAATTTTCCGGATTGGTCAATCCGTTCGCGAGATATGGCAGTTTGGATGTAAGAAACGCTTGAGAAACTCAAAATTTTCGCAGTTCTGATGCTCGACACGAATAACTAGAACGGCCTAGGGGCAAAGTGCGCATACGGTTGTAATCGGGCGAGTTTCTACTTTCAGATGCAACAGATATTTTGCGGATTGGTCGATCCGTTCGCGAGATGTGGCAGTTTGGAAGTAAGAAACGCTTGAGAAACTCAAAATTTTGGCAGTTCTGATGCTCGAAACGAATAACTAGAACGGCCTAGGGGAAAAGTGCGCATATCGTTGTAATCGGGCGAATTTCTACTTTCAGATGCAACAGAAATTTTGCGGATTGGTCAATCCGTTCGCGAGATATGGCCGTTTGGATGTAAGAAACGCTTGAGAAACACAAAATTTTCGCAGTTCTGATGCTCGAAACGAATAACTAGAACGGCCTAGTGGAAAAGTGCGCATACCGTTGTAATCGGGCGAGTTTCTATTTTCAGATGCAACAGAAATTTTGCGGATTGGTCACTCTGTTCGCGAGATATGGCAGTTTGGAGGTAAGAAACGCTTGAGAAACTCAAAATTTTCGCAGTTCTGATGCTCGAAACGAATAACTAGAACCTCTTAGGGGAAAAGTGCGCATACCGTTGTAATCGGGCAAGTTTCTACTTTCAGATGCAACAGAAATTTTGCGGATTGATCAATCCGTTCGCGAGATATGGCAGTTTGGAGGTAAGAAACGCTTGAGAAACTCAAAATTTTCGCAGTTCTGATGCTCGACACGAATAACTAGAACGGCCTAGGGGCAAAGTGCGCATACGGTTGTAATCGGGCGAGTTTCTACTTTCAGATGCAACAGATATTTTGCGGATTGGTCGATCCGTTCGCGAGATGTGGCAGTTTGGAAGTAAGAAACGCTTGAGAAACTCAAAATTTTGGCAGTTCTGATGCTCGAAACGAATAACTAGAACGGCCTAGGGGAAAAGTGCGCATATCGTTGTAATCGGGCGAATTTCTACTTTCAGATGCAACAGAAATTTTGCGGATTGGTCAATCCGTTCGCGAGATATGGCCGTTTGGATGTAAGAAACGCTTGAGAAACACAAAATTTTCGCAGTTCTGATGCTCGAAACGAATAACTAGAACGGCCTAGGGGAAAAGTGCGCATACCGTTGTAATCGGGCGAGTTTCTACATTCAGATGCAACAGAAATTTTCCGGATTGGTCAATCCATTCGCGAGATATGGCAGTTTGGAGGTAAGAAACGCTTGAGAAACTCAAAATTTTCGCAGTTCTGATGCTCGACACGAATAACTAGAACGGCCTAGGGGAAAAGTGCGCATATCGTTGTAATCGGGCGAGCTTCTACTTTCAGATGCAACAGAAATTTTGCGGATTGGTCAATCCGTTCGCGAGATATGGCAGTTTGGAGGTAAGAAACGCTTGAGAAACTCAAAATTTTCGCAGTTCTGATGCTCGACACGAATAACTAGAACGGCCTAGGGGAAAAGTGCGCATACCGTTGTAATCGGGCGAGTTTCTACTTTCAGTTGCAACAGAAATTTTCCGGATTGGTCAATCCGTTCGCGAGATATGGCAGTTTGGATGTAAGAAACGCTTGAGAAACTCAAAATTTTCGCAGTTCTGATGCTCGACACGAATAACTAGAACGGCCTAGGGGCAATGTGCGCATACGGTTGTAATCGGGCGAGTTTCTACTTTCAGATGCAACAGATATTTTGCGGATTGGTCGATCCGTTCGCGAGATGTGGCAGTTTGGAAGTAAGAAACGCTTGAGAAACTCAAAATTTTGGCAGTTCTGATGCTCGAAACGAATAACTAGAACGGCCTAGGGGAAAAGTGCGCATATCGTTGTAATCGGGCGAATTTCTACTTTCAGATGCAACAGAAATTTTGCGGATTGGTCAATCCGTTCGCGAGATATGGCCGTTTGGATGTAAGAAACGCTTGAGAAACACAAAATTTTCGCAGTTCTGATGCTCGAAACGAATAACTAGAACGGCCTAGTGGAAAAGTGCGCATACCGTTGTAATCGGGCGAGTTTCTATTTTCAGATGCAACAGAAATTTTGCGGATTGGTCACTCTGTTCGCGAGATATGGCAGTTTGGAGGTAAGAAACGCTTGAGAAACTCAAAATTTTCGCAGTTCTGATGCTCGAAACGAATAACTAGAACCTCTTAGGGGAAAAGTGCGCATACCGTTGTAATCGGGCAAGTTTCTACTTTCAGATGCAACAGAAATTTTGCGGATTGATCAATCCGTTCGCGAGATATGGCAGTTTGGAGGTAAGAAACGCTTGAGAAACTCAAAATTTTCGCAGTTCTGATGCTCGACACGAATAACTAGAACGGCCTAGGGGCAAAGTGCGCATACGGTTGTAATCGGGCGAGTTTCTACTTTCAGATGCAACAGATATTTTGCGGATTGGTCGATCCGTTCGCGAGATGTGGCAGTTTGGAAGTAAGAAACGCTTGAGAAACTCAAAATTTTGGCAGTTCTGATGCTCGAAACGAATAACTAGAACGGCCTAGGGGAAAAGTGCGCATATCGTTGTAATCGGGCGAATTTCTACTTTCAGATGCAACAGAAATTTTGCGGATTGGTCAATCCGTTCGCGAGATATGGCCGTTTGGATGTAAGAAACGCTTGAGAAACACAAAATTTTCGCAGTTCTGATGCTCGAAACGAATAACTAGAACGGCCTAGGGGAAAAGTGCGCATACCGTTGTAATCGGGCGAGTTTCTACTTTCAGATGCAACAGAAATTTTGCGGATTGATCAATCCGTTCGCGAGATATGGCAGTTTGGAGATAAGAAACGCTTGAGAAACTCAAAATTTTCGCAGTTCTGATGCTCGACACGAATAACTAGAACGGCCTAAGGGAAGAGTGCGCATACCGTTGTAATCGGGCGAGATTCTACTTTCAGATGCAACAGAAATTTTGCGGATTGGTCAATCCGTTCGCGAGATATGGCAGTTTGGAAGTAAGAAACACTTGAGAAACTCAAAATTTTCGCAGTTCTGATGCTCGAAACGAATAACTAGAACGGCCTAGGGGAAAAGTGCGCATACCGTTGTAATCGGGCGAGTTTCTACATTCAGATGCAACAGAAATTTTGCGGATTGATCAATCCGTTCGCGAGATATGGCAGTTTGGAGGTAAGAAACGCTTGAGAAACTCAAAATTTTCGCAGTTCTGATGCTCGACACGAATAACTAGAACGGCCTAGGGGCAAAGTGCGCATACCGTTGTAATCGGGCGAGATTCTACTTTCAGATGCAACAGAAATTTTGCGGATTGGTCAATCCGTTCGCGAGATATGGCAGTTTGGAAGTAAGAAACACTTGAGAAACTCAAAATTTTCGCAGTTCTGATGCTCGAAACGAATAACTAGAACGGCCTAGGGGAAAAGTGCGCATACCGTTGTAATCGGGCGAGTTTCTACATTCAGATGCAACAGAAATTTTCCGGATTGGTCAATCCATTCGCGAGATATGGCAGTTTGGAGGTAAGAAACGCTTGAGAAACTCAAAATTTTCGCAGTTCTGATGCTCGACACGAATAACTAGAACGGCCTAGGGGAAAAGTGCGCATACCGTTGTAATCGGGCGAGCTTCTACTTTCAGATGCAACAGAAATTTTGCGGATTGGTCAATCCGTTCGCGAGATATGGCAGTTTGGAGGTAAGAAACGCTTGAGAAACTCAAAATTTTCGCAGTTCTGATGCTCGACACGAATAACTAGAACGGCCTAGGGGCAAAGTGCGCATACGGTTGTAATCGGGCGAGTTTCTACTTTCAGATGCAACAGATATTTTGCGGATTGGTCGATCCGTTCGCGAGATGTGGCAGTTTGGAAGTAAGAAACGCTTGAGAAACTCAAAATTTTGGCAGTTCTGATGCTCGAAACGAATAACTAGAACGGCCTAGGGGAAAAGTGCGCATATCGTTGTAATCGGGCGAATTTCTACTTTCAGATGCAACAGAAATTTTGCGGATTGGTCAATCCGTTCGCGAGATATGGCCGTTTGGATGTAAGAAACGCTTGAGAAACACAAAATTTTGGCAGTTCTGATGCTCGAAACGAATAACTAGAACGGCCTAGTGGAAAAGTGCGCATACCGTTGTAATCGGGCGAGTTTCTATTTTCAGATGCAACAGAAATTTTGCGGATTGGTCACTCTGTTCGCGAGATATGGCAGTTTGGAGGTAAGAAACGCTTGAGAAACTCAAAATTTTCGCAGTTCTGATGCTCGAAACGAATAACTAGAACCTCTTAGGGGAAAAGTGCGCATACCGTTGTAATCGGGCAAGTTTCTACTTTCAGATGCAACAGAAATTTTGCGGATTGGTCGATCCGTTCGCGAGATGTGGCAGTTTGGAAGTAAGAAACGCTTGAGAAACTCAAAATTTTCGCAGTTCTGATGCTCGAAACGAATAACTAGGACCGCCTAGGGGAAAAGTGCGCATACCGTTGTAATCGGGCGAGTTTCTACTTTCAGATGCAACAGAAATTTTGCGGATTGGTCAATCCGTTCGCGAGATATGGCCGTTTGGATGTAAGAAACGCTTGAGAAACACAAAATTTTCGCAGTTCTGATGCTCGAAACGAATAACTAGAACGGCCTAGGGGAAAAGTGCGCATACCGTTGTAATCGGGCGAGTTTCTACTTTCAGATGCAACAGAAATTATGCGGATTGGTCCATCCGTTCGCGAGATATGGCAGTTTGGAGGTAAGAAACGCTTGAGAAACTCAAAATTTTCGCAGTTCTGATGCTCGAAACGAATAACTAGGACCGCCTAGGGGAAAAGTGCGCATACCGTTGTAATCGGGCGAGTTTCTACTTTCAGATGCAACAGAAATTTTGCGGATTGATCAATCCGTTCGCGAGATATGGCAGTTTGGAGATAAGAAACGCTTGAGAAACTCAAAATTTTCCAGTTCTGATGCTCGACACGAATAACTAGAACGGCCTAAGGGAAAAGTGCGCATACCGTTGTAATCGGGCGAGATTCTACTTTCAGATGCAACAGAAATTTTGCGGATTGGTCAATCCGTTCGCGAGATATGGCAGTTTGGAAGTAAGAAACACTTGAGAAACTCAAAATTTTCGCAGTTCTGATGCTCGAAACGAATAACTAGAACGGCCTAGGGGAAAAGTGCGCATACCGTTGTAATCGGGCGAGTTTCTACATTCAGATGCAACAGAAATTTTGCGGATTGATCAATCCGTTCGCGAGATATGGCAGTTTGGAGGTAAGAAACGCTTGAGAAACTAAAAATTTTCGCAGTTCTGATGCTCGACACGAATAACTAGAACGGCCTAGGGGCAAAGTGCGCATACGGTTGTAATCGGGCGAGTTTCTACTTTCAGATGCAACAGATATTTTGCGGATTGGTCGATCCGTTCGCGAGATATGGCAGTTTGGAGGTAAGAAACGCTTGAGAAACTCAAAATTTTCGCAGTTCTGATGCTCGACACGAATAACTAGAACGGCCTAGGGGAAAAGTGCGCATACCGTTGTAATCGGGCGAGTTTCTACTTTCAGTTGCAACAGAAATTTTCCGGATTGGTCAATCCGTTCGCGAGATATGGCAGTTTGGAGGTAAGAAACGCTTGAGAAACTAAAAATTTTCGCAGTTCTGATGCTCGACACGAATAACTAGAACGGCCTAGGGGCATAGTGCGCATACGGTTGTAATCGGGCGAGTTTCTACTTTCAGATGCAACAGATATTTTGCGGATTGGTCGATCCGTTCGCGAGATATGGCAGTTTGGAGATAAGAAACGCTTGAGAAACTCAAAATTTTCCAGTTCTGATGCTCGACACGAATAACTAGAACGGCCTAAGGGAAAAGTGCGCATACCGTTGTAATCGGGCGAGATTCTACTTTCAGATGCAACAGAAATTTTGCGGATTGGTCAATCCGTTCGCGAGATATGGCAGTTTGGAAGTAAGAAACACTTGAGAAACTCAAAATTTTCGCAGTTCTGATGCTCGAAACGAATAACTAGAACGGCCTAGGGGAAAAGTGCGCATACCGTTGTAATCGGGCGAGTTTCTACATTCAGATGCAACAGAAATTTTGCGGATTGATCAATCCGTTCGCGAGATATGGCAGTTTGGTGGTAAGAAACGCTTGAGAAACTCAAAATTTTCGCAGTTCTGATGCTCGACACGAATAACTAGAACGGCCTAGGGGCAAAGTGCGCATACGGTTGTAATCGGGCGAGTTTCTACTTTCAGATGCAACAGATATTTTGCGGATTGGTCGATCCGTTCGCGAGATATGGCAGTTTGGAGGTAAGAAACGCTTGAGAAACTCAAAATTTTCGCAGTTCTGATGCTCGACACGAATAACTAGAACGGCCTAGGGGAAAAGTGCGCATACCGTTGTAATCGGGCGAGTTTCTACTTTCAGTTGCAACAGAAATTTTCCGGATTGGTCAATCCGTTCGCGAGATATGGCAGTTTGGAGGTAAGAAACGCTTGAGAAACTCAAAATTTTCGCAGTTCTGATGCTCGACACGAATAACTAGAACGGCCTAGGGGCAAAGTGCGCATACGGTTGTAATCGGGCGAGTTTCTACTTTCAGATGCAACAGATATTTTGCGGATTGGTCGATCCGTTCGCGAGATGTGGCAGTTTGGAAGTAAGAAACGCTTGAGAAACTCAAAATTTTGGCAGTTCTGATGCTCGAAACGAATAACTAGAACGGCCTAGGGGAAAAGTGCGCATATCGTTGTAATCGGGCGAATTTCTACTTTCAGATGCAACAGAAATTTTGCGGATTGGTCAATCCGTTCGCGAGATATGGCCGTTTGGATGTAAGAAACGCTTGAGAAACACAAAATTTTCGCAGTTCTGATGCTCGAAACGAATAACTAGAACGGCCTAGTGGAAAAGTGCGCATACCGTTGTAATCGGGCGAGTTTCTATTTTCAGATGCAACAGAAATTTTGCGGATTGGTCACTCTGTTCGCGAGATATGGCAGTTTCGAGGTAAGAAACGCTTGAGAAACTCAAAATTTTCGTAGTTCTGATGCTCGAAACGAATAACTAGAACCTCTTAGGGGAAAAGTGCGCATACCGTTGTAATCGGGCAAGTTTCTACTTTCAGATGCAACAGAAATTTTGCGGATTGATAAATCCGTTCGCGAGATATGGCAGTTTGGAGGTAAGAAACGCTTGAGAAACTCAAAATTTTCGCAGTTCTGATGCTCGACACGAATAACTAGAACGGCCTAGGGGAAAAGTGCGCATACCGTTGTAATCGGGCGAGTTTCTACTTTCAGTTGCAACAGAAATTTTCCGGATTGGTCAATCCGTTCGCGAGATATGGCAGTTTGGATGTAAGAAACGCTTGAGAAACTCAAAATTTTCGCAGTTCTGATGCTCGACACGAATAACTAGAACGGCCTAGGGGCAAAGTGCGCATACGGTTGTAATCGGGCGAGTTTCTACTTTCAGATGCAACAGATATTTTGCGGATTGGTCGATCCGTTCGCGAGATGTGGCAGTTTGGAAGTAAGAAACGCTTGAGAAACTCAAAATTTTGGCAGTTCTGATGCTCGAAACGAATAACTAGAACGGCCTAGGGGAAAAGTGCGCATATCGTTGTAATCGGGCGAATTTCTACTTTCAGATGCAACAGAAATTTTGCGGATTGGTCAATCCGTTCGCGAGATATGGCCGTTTGGATGTAAGGAACGCTTGAGAAACACAAAATTTTCGCAGTTCTGATGCTCGAAACGAATAACTAGAACGGCCTAGTGGAAAAGTGCGCATACCGTTGTAATCGGGCGAGTTTCTATTTTCAGATGCAACAGAAATTTTGCGGATTGGTCACTCTGTTCGCGAGATATGGCAGTTTGGAGGTAAGAAACGCTTGAGAAACTCAAAATTTTCGCAGTTCTGATGCTCGAAACGAATAACTAGAACCTCTTAGGGGAAAAGTGCGCATACCGTTGTAATCGGGCAAGTTTCTACTTTCAGATGCAACAGAAATTTTGCGGATTGATCAATCCGTTCGCGAGATATGGCAGTTTGGATGTAAGAAACGCTTGAGAAACTCAAAATTTTCGCAGTTCTGATGCTCGACACGAATAACTAGAACGGCCTAGGGGCAAAGTGCGCATACCGTTGTAATCGGGCGAGTTTCTACTTTCAGATGCAACAGAAATTTAGCGGATTGGTCAATCCGTTCGCGAGATATGGCAGTTTGGAGGTAAGAAACGCTTGAGAAACTCAAAACTTTCGCAGTTCTGATGCTCGACACGAATAACTAGAACGGCCTAGGGGAAAAGTGTGCATACCGTTGTAATCGGGCGAGTTTCTACTTTCAGATGCAACAGAAATTTTGCGGATTGGTCAATCCGTTCGCGAGATATGGCCGTTTGGATGTAAGAAACGCTTGAGAAACACAAAATTTTCGCAGTTCTGATGCTCGAAACGAATAACTAGGACAGCCTAGTGGAAAAGTGGCCATACCGTTGTAATCGGGCGAGTTTCTAGTTTCAGATGCAACAGAAATTTTGCGGATTGGTCACTCTGTTCGCGAGATATGGCAGTTTGGAGGTAAGAAACGCTTGAGAAACTCAAAATTTTCGCAGTTCTGATGCTCGACACGAATAACTAGAACGGCCTAGGGGCAAAGTGCGCATACGGTTGTAATCGGGCGAGTTTCTACTTTCAGATGCAACAGATATTTTGCGGATTGGTCGATCCGTTCGCGAGATGTGGCAGTTTGGAGGTAAGAAACGCTTGAGAAACTCAAAATTTTCGCAGTTCTGATGCTCGACACGAATAACTAGAACGGCCTAGGGGAAAAGTGCGCATACCGTTGTAATCGGGCGAGTTTCTACTTTCAGATGCAACAGAAATTTTCCGGATTGGTCAATCCGTTCGCGAGATATGGCAGTTTGGAGGTAAGAAACGCTTGATAAACTCAAAATTTTCGCAGTTCTGATGCTCGAAACGAATGACTAGAACGGCCTAGGGGAGAAGTACGCATACCGTTGTAATCGGGCGAGTTTCTACTTTCAGATGCAGCAGAAATTATGCGGATTGGTCCATCCGTTCGCGAGATATGGCAGTTTGGAGGTAAGAAACGCTTGAGAAACTCAAAATTTTCGCAGTTCTGATGCTCGACACAAATAACTAGAACGGCCTAGGGGCAAAGTGCGCATACGGTTGTAATCGGGCGAGTTTCTACTTTCAGATGCAACAGATATTTTGCGGATTGGTCGATCCGTTCGCGAGATGTGGCAGTTTGGAAGTACGAAACGCTTGAGAAACTCAAAATTTTGGCAGTTCTGATGCTCGAAACGAATAACTAGAACGGCCTAGGGGAAAAGTGCGCATATCGTTGTAATCGGGCGAATTTCTACTTTCAGATGCAACAGAAATTTTGCGGATTGGTCAATCCGTTCGCGAGATATGGCCGTTTGGATGTAAGAAACGCTTGAGAAACACAAAATTTTCGCAGTTCTGATGTTCGAAACGAATAACTAGAACGGCCTAGTGGAAAAGTGCGCATACCGATGTAATCGGGCGAGTTTCTATTTTCAGATGCAACAGAAATTTTGCGGATTGGTCACTCTGTTCGCGAGATATGGCAGTTTGGAGGTACGAAACGCTTGAGAAACTCAAAATTTTCGCAGTTCTGATGCGCGAAACGAATAACTAGAACCTCCTAGGGGAAAAGTGCGCATACCGTTGTAATCGGGCAAGTTTCTACTTTCAGATGCAACAGAAATTTTGCGGATTGATCAATCCGTTCGCGAGATATGGCAGTTTGGAGGTAAGAAACGCTTGAGAAACTCAAAATTTTCGCAGTTCTGATGCTCGACACGAATAACTAGAACGGCCTAGGGGCAAAGTGCGCATACCGTTGTAATCGGGCGAGTTTCTACTTTCAGATGCAACAGAAATTTAGCGGATTGGTCAATCCGTTCGCGAGATATGGCAGTTTGGAGGTAAGAAACGCTTGAGAAACTCAAAACTTTCGCAGTTCTGATGCTCGACACGAATAACTAGAACGGCCTAGGGGAAAAGTGTGCATACCGTTGTAATCGGGCGAGTTTCTACTTTCAGATGCAACAGAAATTTTGCGGATTGGTCAATCCGTTCGCGAGATATGGCCGTTTGGATGTAAGAAACGCTTGAGAAACACAAAATTTTCGCAGTTCTGATGCTCGAAACGAATAACTAGGACAGCCTAGTGGAAAAGTGGCCATACCGTTGTAATCGGGCGAGTTTCTAGTTTCAGATGCAACAGAAATTTTGCGGATTGGTCACTCTGTTCGCGAGATATGGCAGTTTGGAGGTAAGAAACGCTTGAGAAACTCAAAATTTTCGCAGTTCTGATGCTCGACACGAATAACTAGAACGGCCTAGGGGCAAAGTGCGCATACGGTTGTAATCGGGCGAGTTTCTACTTTCAGATGCAACAGATATTTTGCGGATTGGTCGATCCGTTCGCGAGATGTGGCAGTTTGGAGGTAAGAAACGCTTGAGAAACTCAAAATTTTCGCAGTTCTGATGCTCGACACGAATAACTAGAACGGCCTAGGGGAAAAGTGCGCATACCGTTGTAATCGGGCGAGTTTCTACTTTCAGATGCAACAGAAATTTTCCGGATTGGTCAATCCGTTCGCGAGATATGGCAGTTTGGAGGTAAGAAACGCTTGATAAACTCAAAATTTTCGCAGTTCTGATGCTCGAAACGAATGACTAGAACGGCCTAGGGGAGAAGTACGCATACCGTTGTAATCGGGCGAGTTTCTACTTTCAGATGCAGCAGAAATTATGCGGATTGGTCCATCCGTTCGCGAGATATGGCAGTTTGGAGGTAAGAAACGCTTGAGAAACTCAAAATTTTCGCAGTTCTGATGCTCGACACAAATAACTAGAACGGCCTAGGGGCAAAGTGCGCATACGGTTGTAATCGGGCGAGTTTCTACTTTCAGATGCAACAGATATTTTGCGGATTGGTCGATCCGTTCGCGAGATGTGGCAGTTTGGAAGTAAGAAACGCTTGAGAAACTCAAAATTTTGGCAGTTCTGATGCTCGAAACGAATAACTAGAACGGCCTAGGGGAAAAGTGCGCATATCGTTGTAATCGGGCGAATTTCTACTTTCAGATGCAACAGAAATTTTGCGGATTGGTCAATCCGTTCGCGAGATATGGCCGTTTGGATGTAAGAAACGCTTGAGAAACACAAAATTTTCGCAGTTCTGATGTTCGAAACGAATAACTAGAACGGCCTAGTGGAAAAGTGCGCATACCGATGTAATCGGGCGAGTTTCTATTTTCAGATGCAACAGAAATTTTGCGGATTGGTCACTCTGTTCGCGAGATATGGCAGTTTGGAGGTACGAAACGCTTGAGAAACTCAAAATTTTCGCAGTTCTGATGCGCGAAACGAATAACTAGAACCTCCTAGGGGAAAAGTGCGCATACCGTTGTAATCGGGCAAGTTTCTACTTTCAGATGCAACAGAAATTTTGCGGATTGATCAATCCGTTCGCGAGATATGGCAGTTTGGAGGTAAGAAACGCTTGAGAAACTCAAAATTTTCGCAGTTCTGATGCTCGACACGAATAACTAGAACGGCCTAGGGGCAAAGTGCGCATACCGTTGTAATCGGGCGAGTTTCTACTTTCAGATGCAACAGAAATTTAGCGGATTGGTCAATCCGTTCGCGAGATATGGCAGTTTGGAGGTAAGAAACGCTTGAGAAACTCAAAACTTTCGCAGTTCTGATGCTCGACACGAATAACTAGAACGGCCTAGGGGAAAAGTGTGCATACCGTTGTAATCGGGCGAGTTTCTACTTTCAGATGCAACAGAAATTTTGCGGATTGGTCAATCCGTTCGCGAGATATGGCCGTTTGGATGTAAGAAACGCTTGAGTAACACAAAATTTTCGCAGTTCTGATGCTCGAAACGAATAACTAGGACAGCCTAGTGGAAAAGTGGCCATACCGTTGTAATCGGGCGAGTTTCTAGTTTCAGATGCAACAGAAATTTTGCGGATTGGTCACTCTGTTCGCGAGATATGGCAGTTTGGAGGTAAGAAACGCTTGAGAAACTCAAAATTTTCGCAGTTCTGATGCTCGACACGAATAACTAGAACGGCCTAGGGGCAAAGTGCGCATACGGTTGTAATCGGGCGAGTTTCTACTTTCAGATGCAACAGATATTTTGCGGATTGGTCGATCCGTTCGCGAGATGTGGCAGTTTGGAGGTAAGAAACGCTTGAGAAACTCAAAATTTTCGCAGTTCTGATGCTCGACACGAATAACTAGAACGGCCTAGGGGAAAAGTGCGCATACCGTTGTAATCGGGCGAGTTTCTACTTTCAGATGCAACAGAAATTTTCCGGATTGGTCAATCCGTTCGCGAGATATGGCAGTTTGGAGGTAAGAAACGCTTGATAAACTCAAAATTTTCGCAGTTCTGATGCTCGAAACGAATGACTAGAACGGCCTAGGGGAGAAGTACGCATACCGTTGTAATCGGGCGAGTTTCTACTTTCAGATGCAGCAGAAATTATGCGGATTGGTCCATCCGTTCGCGAGATATGGCAGTTTGGAGGTAAGAAACGCTTGAGAAACTCAAAATTTTCGCAGTTCTGATGCTCGACACAAATAACTAGAACGGCCTAGGGGCAAAGTGCGCATACGGTTGTAATCGGGCGAGTTTCTACTTTCAGATGCAACAGATATTTTGCGGATTGGTCGATCCGTTCGCGAGATGTGGCAGTTTGGAAGTAAGAAACGCTTGAGAAACTCAAAATTTTGGCAGTTCTGATGCTCGAAACGAATAACTAGAACGGCCTAGGGGAAAAGTGCGCATATCGTTGTAATCGGGCGAATTTCTACTTTCAGATGCAACAGAAATTTTGCGGATTGGTCAATCCGTTCGCGAGATATGGCCGTTTGGATGTAAGAAACGCTTGAGAAACACAAAATTTTCGCAGTTCTGATGTTCGAAACGAATAACTAGAACGGCCTAGTGGAAAAGTGGGCATACCGTTGTAATCGGGCGAGTTTCTATTTTCAGATGCAACAGAAATTTTGCGGATTGGTCACTCTGTTCGCGAGATATGGCAGTTTGGAGGTACGAAACGCTTGAGAAACTCAAAATTTTCGCAGTTCTGATGCGCGAAACGAATAACTAGAACCTCCTAGGGGAAAAGTGCGCATACCGTTGTAATCGGGCGAGTTTCTACTTTCAGATGCAACAGAAATTTTGCGGATTGATCAATCCGTTCGCGAGATATGGCAGTTTGGAAACAAGAAACGCTTGAGAAACTCAAAATTTTCGCAGTTCTGATGCTCGAAACGAATGACTAGAACGGCCTAGGGGAGAAGTACGCATACCGTTGTAATCGGGCGAGTTTCTACTTTCAGATGCAACAGAAATTATGCGGATTGGTCCATCCGTTCGCGAGATATGGCAGTTTGGAGGTAAGAAACGCTTGAGAAACTCAAAATTTTCGCAGTTCTGATGCTCGACACGAATAACTAGAACGGCCTAGGGGCAAAGTGCGCATACGGTTGTAATCGGGCGAGTTTCTACTTTCAGATGCAACAGATATTTTGCGGATTGGTCGATCCGTTCGCGAGATGTGGCAGTTTGGAAGTAAGAAACGCTTGAGAAACTCAAAATTTTGGCAGTTCTGATGCTCGAAACGAATAACTAGAACGGCCTAGGGGAAAAGTGCGCATATCGTTGTAATCGGGCGAATTTCTACTTTCAGATGCAACAGAAATTTTGCGGATTGGTCAATCCGTTCGCGAGATATGGCCGTTTGGATGTAAGAAACGCTTGAGAAACACAAAATTTTCGCAGTTCTGATGCTCGAAACGAATAACTAGAACGGCCTAGTGGAAAAGTGCGCATACCGTTGTAATCGGGCGAGTTTCTATTTTCAGATGCAACAGAAATTTTGCGGATTGGTCACTCTGTTCGCGAGATATGGCAGTTTGGAGGTAACAAACGCTTGAGAAACTCAAAATTTTCGCAGTTCTGATGCTCGAAACGAATAACTAGAACCTCTTAGGGGAAAAGTGCGCATACCGTTGTAATCGGGCAAGTTTCTACTTTCAGATGCAACAGAAATTTTGCGGATTGATCAATCCGTTCGCGAGATATGGCAGTTTGGAGGTAAGAAACGCTTGAGAAACTCAAAATTTTCGCAGTTCTGATGCTCGACACGAATAACTAGAACGGCCTAGGGGCAAAGTGCGCATACGGTTGTAATCGGGCGAGTTTCTACTTTCAGATGCAACAGATATTTTGCGGATTGGTCGATCCGTTCGCGAGATGTGGCAGTTTGGATGTAAGAAACGCTTGAGAAACTCAAAATTTTGGCAGTTCTGATGCTCGAAACGAATAACTAGAACGGCCTAGGGGAAAAGTGCGCATATCGTTGTAATCGGGCGAATTCCTACTTTCAGATGCAACAGAAATTTTGCGGATTGGTCAATCCGTTCGCGAGATATGGCCGTTTGGATGTAAGAAACGCTTGAGTAACACAAAATTTTCGCAGTTCTGATGCTCGAAACGAATAACTAGGACAGCCTAGTGGAAAAGTGGCCATACCGTTGTAATCGGGCGAGTTTCTAGTTTCAGATGCAACAGAAATTTTGCGGATTGGTCACTCTGTTCGCGAGATATGGCAGTTTGGAGGTAAGAAACGCTTGAGAAACTCAAAATTTTCGCAGTTCTGATGCTCGACACGAATAACTAGAACGGCCTAGGGGCAAAGTGCGCATACGGTTGTAATCGGGCGAGTTTCTACTTTCAGATGCAACAGATATTTTGCGGATTGGTCGATCCGTTCGCGAGATGTGGCAGTTTGGAGGTAAGAAACGCTTGAGAAACTCAAAATTTTCGCAGTTCTGATGCTCGACACGAATAACTAGAACGGCCTAGGGGAAAAGTGCGCATACCGTTGTAATCGGGCGAGTTTCTACTTTCAGATGCAACAGAAATTTTCCGGATTGGTCAATCCGTTCGCGAGATATGGCAGTTTGGAGGTAAGAAACGCTTGATAAACTCAAAATTTTCGCAGTTCTGATGCTCGAAACGAATGACTAGAACGGCCTAGGGGAGAAGTACGCATACCGTTGTAATCGGGCGAGTTTCTACTTTCAGATGCAGCAGAAATTATGCGGATTGGTCCATCCGTTCGCGAGATATGGCAGTTTGGAGGTAAGAAACGCTTGAGAAACTCAAAATTTTCGCAGTTCTGATGCTCGACACAAATAACTAGAACGGCCTAGGGGCAAAGTGCGCATACGGTTGTAATCGGGCGAGTTTCTACTTTCAGATGCAACAGATATTTTGCGGATTGGTCGATCCGTTCGCGAGATGTGGCAGTTTGGAAGTAAGAAACGCTTGAGAAACTCAAAATTTTGGCAGTTCTGATGCTCGAAACGAATAACTAGAACGGCCTAGGGGAAAAGTGCGCATATCGTTGTAATCGGGCGAATTTCTACTTTCAGATGCAACAGAAATTTTGCGGATTGGTCAATCCGTTCGCGAGATATGGCCGTTTGGATGTAAGAAACGCTTGAGAAACACAAAATTTTCGCAGTTCTGATGTTCGAAACGAATAACTAGAACGGCCTAGTGGAAAAGTGCGCATACCGATGTAATCGGGCGAGTTTCTATTTTCAGATGCAACAGAAATTTTGCGGATTGGTCACTCTGTTCGCGAGATATGGCAGTTTGGAGGTACGAAACGCTTGAGAAACTCAAAATTTTCGCAGTTCTGATGCGCGAAACGAATAACTAGAACCTCCTAGGGGAAAAGTGCGCATATCGTTGTAATCGGGCGAATTTCTACTTTCAGATGCAACAGAAATTTTGCGGATTGGTCAATCCGTTCGCGAGATATGGCCGTTTGGATGTAAGAAACGCTTGAGAAACACAAAATTTTCGCAGTTCTGATGCTCGAAACGAATAACTAGAACGGCCTAGGGGAAAAGTGCGCATACCGTTGTAATCGGGCGAGTTTCTACTTTCAGATGCAACAGAAATTTAGCGGATTGGTCAATCCGTTCGCGAGATATGACAGTTTGGAGGTAAGAAACGCTTGAGAAACTCAAAACTTTCGCAGTTCTGATGCTCGACACGAATAACTAGAACGGCCTAGGGGAAAAGTGTGCATACCGTTGTAATCGGGCGAGTTTCTACTTTCAGATGCAACAGAAATTTTGCGGATTGGTCAATCCGTTCGCGAGATATGGCCGTTTGGATGTAAGGAACGCTTGAGAAACACAAAATTTTCGCAGTTCTGATGCTCGAAACGAATAACTAGAACAGCCTAGGGGCAAAGTGCGCATACGGTTGTAATCGGGCGAGTTTCTACTTTCAGATGCAACAGATATTTTGCGGATTGGTCGATCCGTTCGCGAGATGTGGCAGTTTGGAGGTAAGAAACGCTTGAGAAACTCAAAATTTTCGCAGTTCTGATGCTCGACACGAATAACTAGAACGGCCTAGGGGAAAAGTGCGCATACCGTTGTAATCAGGCGAGTTTCTACTTTCAGATGCAACAGAAATTTTCCGGATTGGTCAATCCGTTCGCGAGATATGGCCGTTTGGATGTAAGAAACGCTTGAGAAACACAAAATTTTCGCAGTTCTGATGCTCGAAACGAATAACTAGAACGGCCTAGGGGCAAAGTGCGCATACGGTTGTAATCGGGCGAGTTTCTACTTTCAGATGCAACAGATATTTTGCGGATTGGTCGATCCGTTCGCGAGATGTGGCAGTTTGGAAGTAAGAAACGCTTGAGAAACTCAAAATTTTGGCAGTTCTGATGCTCGAAACGAATAACTAGAACGGCCTAGGGGAAAAGTGCGCATATCGTTGTAATCGGGCGAATTTCCTCTTTCAGATGCAACAGAAATTTTGCGGATTGGTCAATCCGTTCGCGAGATATGGCCGTTTGGATGTAAGAAACGCTTGAGAAACACAAAATTTTCGCAGTTCTGATGCTCGAAACGAATAACTAGAACGGCCTAGTGGAAAAGAGCGCATACCGTTGTAATCGGGCGAGTTTCTATTTTCAGATGCAACAGAAATTTTGCGGATTGGTCACTCTGTTCGCGAGATATGGCAGTTTGGAGGTAACAAACGCTTGAGAAACTCAAAATTTTCGCAGTTCTGATGCTCGAAACGAATAACTAGAACCTCTTAGGGGAAAAGTGCGCATACCGCTGTAATCGGGCAAGTTTCTACTTTCAGATGCAACAGAAATTTTGCGGATTGATCAATCCGTTCGCGAGATATGGCAGTTTGGAGGTAAGAAACGCTTGAGAAACTCAAAATTTTCGCAGTTCTGATGCTCGACACGAATAACTAGAACGGCCTAGGGGCAAAGTGCGCATACGGTTGTAATCGGGCGAGTTCCTACTTTCAGATGCAACAGATATTTTGCGGATTGGTCGATCCGTTCGCGAGATGTGGCAGTTTGGATGTAAGAAACGCTTGAGAAACTCAAAATTTTGGCAGTTCTGATGCTCGAAACGAATAACTAGCACGGCCTAGGGGAAAAGTGCGCATATCGTTGTAATCGGGCGAATTTCTACTTTCAGATGCAACAGAAATTTTGCGGATTGGTCAATCCGTTCGCGAGATATGGCCGTTTGGATGTAAGAAACGCTTGAGAAACACAAAATTTTCGCAGTTCTGATGCTCGAAACGAATAACTAGAACGGCCTAGGGGAAAAGTGCGCATACCGTTGTAATCGGGCGAGTTTCTACTTTCAGATGCAACAGAAATTTAGCGGATTGGTCAATCCGTTCGCGAGATATGGCAGTTTGGAGGTAAGAAACGCTTGAGAAACTCAAAACTTTCGCAGTTCTGATGCTCGACACGAATAACTAGAACGGCCTAGGGGAAAAGTGTGCATACCGTTGTAATCGGGCGAGTTTCTACTTTCAGATGCAACAGAAATTTTGCGGATTGGTCAATCCGTTCGCGAGATATGGCCGTTTGGATGTAAGAAACGCTTGAGAAACACAAAATTTTCGCAGTTCTGATGCTCGAAACGAATAACTAGAACAGCCTAGGGGCAAAGGGCGCATACGGTTGTAATCGGGCGAGTTTCTACTTTCAGATGCAACAGATATTTTGCGGATTGGTCGATCCGTTCGCGAGATGTGGCAGTTTGGAGGTAAGAAACGCTTGAGAAACTCAAAATTTTGGCAGTTCTGATGCTCGAAACGAATAACTAGAACGGCCTAGGGGAAAAGTGCGCATATCGTTGTAATCGGGCGAATTTCTACTTTCAGATGCAACAGAAATTTTGCGGATTGGTCAATCCGTTCGCGAGATATGGCCGTTTGGATGTAAGAAACGCTTGAGAAACACAAAATTTTCGCAGTTCTGATGTTCGAAACGAATAACTAGAACGGCCTAGTGGAAAAGTGGGCATACCGTTGTAATCGGGCGAGTTTCTATTTTCAGATGCAACAGAAATTTTGCGGATTGGTCACTCTGTTCGCGAGATATGGCAGTTTGGAGGTACGAAACGCTTGAGAAACTCAAAATTTTCGCAGTTCTGATGCGCGAAACGAATAACTAGAACCTCCTAGGGGAAAAGTGCGCATACCGTTGTAATCGGGCGAGTTTCTACTTTCAGATGCAACAGAAATTTTGCGGATTGATCAATCCGTTCGCGAGATATGGCAGTTTGGAAACAAGAAACGCTTGAGAAACTCAAAATTTTCGCAGTTCTGATGCTCGAAACGAATGACTAGAACGGCCTAGGGGAGAAGTACGCATACCGTTGTAATCGGGCGAGTTTCTACTTTCAGATGCAACAGAAATTATGCGGATTGGTCCATCCGTTCGCGAGATATGGCAGTTTGGAGGTAAGAAACGCTTGAGAAACTCAAAATTTTCGCAGTTCTGATGCTCGACACGAATAACTAGAACGGCCTAGGGGCAAAGTGCGCATACGGTTGTAATCGGGCGAGTTTCTACTTTCAGATGCAACAGATATTTTGCGGATTGGTCGATCCGTTCGCGAGATGTGGCAGTTTGGAAGTAAGGAACGCTTGAGAAACTCAAAATTTTGGCAGTTCTGATGCTCGAAACGAATAACTAGAACGGCCTAGGGGAAAAGTGCGCATATCGTTGTAATCGGGCGAATTTCTACTTTCAGATGCAACAGAAATTTTGCGGATTGGTCAATCCGTTCGCGAGATATGGCCGTTTGGATGTAAGAAACGCTTGAGAAACACAAAATTTTCGCAGTTCTGATGCTCGAAACGAATAACTAGAACGGCCTAGTGGAAAAGTGCGCATACCGTTGTAATCGGGCGAGTTTCTATTTTCAGATGCAACAGAAATTTTGCGGATTGGTCACTCTGTTCGCGAGATATGGCAGTTTGGAGGTAACAAACGCTTGAGAAACTCAAAATTTTCGCAGTTCTGATGCTCGAAACGAATAACTAGAACCTCTTAGGGGAAAAGTGCGCATACCGTTGTAATCGGGCAAGTTTCTACTTTCAGATGCAACAGAAATTTTGCGGATTGATCAATCCGTTCGCGAGATATGGCAGTTTGGAGGTAAGAAACGCTTGAGAAACTCAAAATTTTCGCAGTTCTGATGCTCGACACGAATAACTAGAACGGCCTAGGGGCAAAGTGCGCATACGGTTGTAATCGGGCGAGTTTCTACTTTCAGATGCAACAGATATTTTGCGGATTGGTCGATCCGTTCGCGAGATGTGGCAGTTTGGATGTAAGAAACGCTTGAGAAACTCAAAATTTTGGCAGTTCTGATGCTCGAAACGAATAACTAGAACGGCCTAGGGGAAAAGTGCGCATATCGTTGTAATCGGGCGAATTCCTACTTTCAGATGCAACAGAAATTTTGCGGATTGGTCAATCCGTTCGCGAGATATGGCCGTTTGGATGTAAGAAACGCTTGAGAAACACAAAATTTTCGCAGTTCTGATGCTCGAAACGAATAACTAGAACGGCCTAGGGGAAAAGTGCGCATACCGTTGTAATCGGACGAGTTTCTACTTTCAGATGCAACAGAAATTTAGCGGATTGGTCAATCCGTTCGCGAGATATGGCAGTTTGGAGGTAAGAAACGCTTGAGAAACTCAAAACTTTCGCAGTTCTGATGCTCGACACGAATAACTAGAACGGCCTAGGGGAAAAGTGTGCATACCGTTGTAATCGGGCGAGTTTCTACTTTCAGATGCAACAGAAATTTTGCGGATTGGTCAATCCGTTCGCGAGATATGGCCGTTTGGATGTAAGAAACGCTTGAGAAACACAAAATTTTCGCAGTTCTGATGCTCGAAACGAATAACTAGAACAGCCTAGGGGCAAAGTGCGCATACGGTTGTAATCGGGCGAGTTTCTACTTTCAGATGCAACAGATATTTTGCGGATTGGTCGATCCGTTCGCGAGATGTGGCAGTTTGGAGGTAAGAAACGCTTGAGAAACTCAAAATTTTGGCAGTTCTGATGCTCGAAACGAATAACTAGAACGGCCTAGGGGAAAAGTGCGCATATCGTTGTAATCGGGCGAATTTCTACTTTCAGATGCAACAGAAATTTTGCGGATTGGTCAATCCGTTCGCGAGATATGGCCGTTTGGATGTAAGAAACGCTTGAGAAACACAAAATTTTCGCAGTTCTGATGTTCGAAACGAATAACTAGAACGGCCTAGTGGAAAAGTGCGCATACCGTTGTAATCGGGCGAGTTTCTATTTTCAGATGCAACAGAAATTTTGCGGATTGGTCACTCTGTTCGCGAGATATGGCAGTTTGGAGGTACGAAACGCTTGAGAAACTCAAAATTTTCGCAGTTCTGATGCGCGAAACGAATAACTAGAACCTCCTAGGGGAAAAGTGCGCATACCGTTGTAATCGGGCGAGTTTCTACTTTCAGATGCAACAGAAATTTTGCGGATTGATCAATCCGTTCGCGAGATATGGCAGTTTGGAAACAAGAAACGCTTGAGAAACTCAAAATTTTCGCAGTTCTGATGCTCGAAACGAATAACTAGAACGGCCTAGGGGAAAAGTGCGCATACCGTTGTAATCGGGCGTGTTTCTACTTTCAGATGCAACAGATATTTTGCGGATTGGTCGATCCGTTCGCGAGATGTGGCAGTTTGGAAGTAAGAAACGCTTGAGAAACACAAAATTTTGGCAGTTGTGATGCTCGAAACGAATAACTAGAACGGCCTAGGGGAAAAGTGCGCATATCGTTGTAATCGGGCGAGTTTCTACTTTCAGATGCAACAGAAATTATGCGGATTGGTCAATCCGTTCGCGAGATATGGCAGTTTGGAGGTAAGAAACGCTTGAGAAACTCAAAATTTTCGCAGTTCTGATGCTCGAAACGAATGACTAGAACGGCCTAGGGGAGAAGTACGCATACCGTTGTAATCGGGCGAGTTTCTATTTTCAGATGCAACAGAAATTTTGCGGATTGGTCACTCTGTTCGCGAGATATGGCAGTTTGGAGGTAACAAACGCTTGAGAAACTCAAAATTTTCGCAGTTCTGATGCTCGAAACGAATAACTAGAACCTCTTAGGGGAAAAGTGCGCATACCGTTGTAATCGGGCAAGTTTCTAATTTCAGATGCAACAGAAATTTTGCGGATTGATCAATCCGTTCGCGAGATATGGCAGTTTGGAGGTAAGAAACGCTTGAGAAACTCAAAATTTTCGCAGTTCTGATGCTCGACACGAATAACTAGAACGGCCTAGGGGCAAAGTGCGCATACGGTTGTAATCGGGCGAGTTTCTACTTTCAGATGCAACAGATATTTTGCGGATTGGTCGATCCGTTCGCGAGATGTGGCAGTTTGGATGTAAGAAACGCTTGAGAAACTCAAAATTTTGGCAGTTCTGATGCTCGAAACGAATAACTAGAACGGCCTAGGGGAAAAGTGCGCATGTCGTTGTAATCGGGCGAATTCCTACTTTCAGATGCAACAGAAATTTTGCGGATTGGTCAATCCGTTCGCGAGATATGGCCGTTTGGATGTAAGAAACGCTTGAGAAACACAAAATTTTCGCAGTTCTGATGCTCGAAACGAATAACTAGAACGGCCTAGGGGAAAAGTGCGCATACCGTTGTAATCGGGCGAGTTTCTACTTTCAGATGCAACAGAAATTTAGCGGATTGGTCAATCCGTTCGCGAGATATGGCAGTTTGGAGGTAAGAAACGCTTGAGAAACTCAAAACTTTCGCAGTTCTGATGCTCGACACGAATAACTAGAACGGCCTAGGGGAAAAGTGTGCATACCGTTGTAATCGGGCGAGTTTCTACTTTCAGATGCAACAGAAATTTTGCGGATTGGTCAATCCGTTCGCGAGATATGGCCGTTTGGATGTAAGAAACGCTTGAGAAACACAAAATTTTCGCAGTTCTGATGCTCGAAACGAATAACTAGAACAGCCTAGGGGCAAAGTGCGCATACGGTTGTAATCGGGCGAGTTTCTACTTTCAGATGCAACAGATATTTTGCGGATTGGTCGATCCGTTCGCGAGATGTGGCAGTTTGGAGGTAAGAAACGCTTGAGAAACTCAAAATTTTCGCAGTTCTGATGCTCGACACGAATAACTAGAACAGCCTAGGGGAAAAGTGCGCATACCGTTGTAATCAGGCGAGTTTCTACTTTCAGATGCAACAGAAATTTTCCGGATTGGTCAATCCGTTCGCGAGATATGGCAGTTTGGAGGTAAGAAACGCTTGATAAACTCAAAATTTTCGCAGTTCTGATGCTCGAAACGAATGACTAGAACGGCCTAGGGGAGAAGTACGCATACCGTTGTAATCGGGCGAGTTTCTACTTTCAGATGCAACAGAAATTATGCGGATTGGTCCATCCGTTCGCGAGATATGGCAGTTTGGAGGTAAGAAACGCTTGAGAAACTCAAAATTTTCGCAGTTCTGATGCTCGACACAAATAACTAGAACGGCCTAGGGGCAAAGTGCGCATACGGTTGTAATCGGGCGAGTTTCTACTTTCAGATGCAACAGATATTTTGCGGATTGATCAATCCGTTCGCGAGATATGGCAGTTTGGAAACAAGAAACGCTTGAGAAACTCAAAATTTTCGCAGTTCTGATGCTCGACACGAATAACTAGAACGGCCTAGGGGAAAAGTGCGCATACCGTTGTAATCGGGCGTGTTTCTACTTTCAGATGCAACAGATATTTTGCGGATTGGTCTATCCGTTCGCGAGATGTGGCAGTTTGGAAGTAAGAAACGCTTGAGAAACACAAAATTTTGGCAGTTCTGATGCTCGAAACGAATAACTAGAACGGCCTAGGGGAAAAGTGCGCATATCGTTGTAATCGGGCGAGTTTCTACTTTCAGATGCAACAGAAATTTTGCGGATTGGTCAATCCGTTCGCGAGATATGGCCGTTTGGATGTAAGAAACGCTTGAGAAACACAAAATTTTCGCAGTTCTGATGCTCGAAACGAATAACTACAACAGCCTAGGGGCAAAGTGCGCATACGGTTGTAATCGGGCGAGTTTCTACTTTCAGATGCAACAGATATTTTGCGGATTGGTCGATCCGTTCGCGAGATGTGGCAGTTTTGGAGGTAAGAAACGCTTGAGAAACTCAAAATTTTCGCAGTTCTGATGCTCGACACGAATAACTAGAACGGCCTAGGGGAAAAGTGCGCATACCGTTGTAATCAGGCGAGTTTCTACTTTCAGATGCAACAGAAATTTTCCGGATTGGTCAATCCGTTCGCGAGATATGGCTGTTTGGAGGTAAGAAACGCTTGATAAACTCAAAATTTTCGCAGTTCTGATGCTCGAAACGAATGACTAGAACGGCCTAGGGGAGAAGTACGCATACCGTTGTAATCGGGCGAGTTTCTACTTTCAGATGCAACAGAAATTATGCGGATTGGTCCATCCGTTCGCGAGATATGGCAGTTTGGAGGTAAGAAACGCTTGAGAAACTCAAAATTTTCGCAGTTCTGATGCTCGACACAAATAACTAGAACGGCCTAGGGGCAAAGTGCGCATACGGTTGTAATCGGGCGAGTTTCTACTTTCAGATGCAACAGATATTTTGCGGATTGGTCGATCCGTTCGCGAGATGTGGCAGTTTGGAAGTAAGAAACGCTTGAGAAGCTCAAAATTTTGGCAGTTCTGATGCTCGAAACGAATAACTAGAACGGCCTAGGGGAAAAGTGCGCATATCGTTGTAATCGGGCGAATTTCTACTTTCAGATGCAACAGAAATTTTGCGGATTGGTCAATCCGTTCGCGAGATATGGCCGTTTGGATGTAAGAAACGCTTGAGAAACACAAAATTTTCGCAGTTCTGATGCTCGAAACGAATAACTAGAACGGCCTAGTGGAAAAGTGCGCATACCGTTGTAATCGGGCGAGTTTCTATTTTCAGATGCAACAGAAATTTTGCGGATTGGTCACTCTGTTCGCGAGATATGGCATGTTGGAGGTAAGAAACGCTTGAGAAACTCAAAATTTTCGCAGTTCTGATGCGCGAAACGAATAACTAGAACCTCCTAGGGGAAAAGTGCGCATACCGTTGTAATCGGGCGAGTTTCTACTTTCAGATGCAACAGAAATTTTGCGGATTGATCAATCCGTTCGCGAGATATGGCAGTTTGGAAACAAGAAACGCTTGAGAAACTCAAAATTTTCGCAGTTCTGATGCTCGACACGAATAACTAGAACGGCCTAGGGGAAAAGTGCGCATACCGTTGTAATCGGGCGTGTTTCTACTTTCAGATGCAACAGATATTTTGCGGATTGGTCTATCCGTTCGCGAGATGTGGCAGTTTGGAAGTAAGAAACGCTTGAGAAACACAAAATTTTGGCAGTTCTGATGCTCGAAACGAATAACTAGAACGGCCTAGGGGAAAAGTGCGCATATCGTTGTAATCGGGCGAGTTTCTACTTTCAGATGCAACAGAAATTATGCGGATTGGTCAATCCGTTCGCGAGATATGGCAGTTTGGAGGTAAGAAACGCTTGAGAAACTCAAAATTTTCGCAGTTCTGATGCTTGAAACGAATGACTAGAACGGCCTAGGGGAGAAGTACGCATACCGTTGTAATCGGGCGAGTTTCTACTTTCAGATGCAACAGAAATTATGCGGATTGGTCCATCCGTTCGCGAGATATGGCAGTTTGGAGGTAAGAAACGCTTGAGAAACTCAAAATTTTCGCAGTTCTGATGCTCGAAACGAATAACTAGGACCGCCTAGGGGAAAAGTGCGCATACCGTTGTAATCGGGCGAGTTTCTACTTTCAGATGCAACAGAAATTTTGCGGATTGACCAATCCGTTCGCGAGATATGGCAGTTTGGAGATAAGAAACGCTTGAGAAACTCAAAATTTTCGCAGTTCTGATGCTCGACACGAATAACTAGAACGGCCTAAGGGAAAAGTGCGCATACCGTTGTAATCGGGCGAGATTCTACTTCAGATGCACAGAAATTTTGCGGATTGGTCAATCCGTTCGCGAGATATGGCAGTTTGGAGGTAAGAAACGCTTGAGAAACTCAAAATTTTCGCAGTTCTGATGCTCGAAACGAATAACTAGAACGGCCTAGGGGAAAAGTGCGCATACCGTTGTAATCGGGCGAGTTTCTACATTCAGATGCAACAGAAATTTTCCGGATTGGTCAATCCATTCGCGAGATATGGCAGTTTGGAGGTAAGAAACGCTTGAGAAACTCAAAATTTTCGCAGTTCTGATGCTCGACACGAATAACTAGAAAGGCCTAGGGGAAAAGTGCGCATACCGTTGTAATCGGGCGAGCTTCTACTTTCCGATGCAACAGAAATTATGCGGATTGTCAATCCGTTTCGCGAGATATGGCAGTTTGGAGGTAAGAAACGCTTGAGAAACTCAAAATTTTCGCAGTTCTGATGCTCGACACGAATAACTAGAACGGCCTAGGGGAAAAGTGCGCATACCGTTGTAATCGGGCGAGTTTCTACTTTCAGTTGCAACAGAAATTTTCCGGATTGGTCAATCCGTTCGCGAGATATGGCAGTTTGGATGTAAGAAACGCTTGAGAAACTCAAAAATTTTCGCTGGTTCTGATGCTCGACACGAATAACTAGAACGGCCTAGGGGCAAAGTGCGCATACCGGTTGTAATCGGGCGAGTTTCTACTTTCAGATGCAACAGATATTTTGCGGATTGGTCGATCCGTTCGCGAGATGTGGCAGTTTGGAAGTAAGAAACGCTTGAGAAACTCAAAATTTTGGCAGTTCTGATGCTCGAAACGAATAACTAGAACGGCCTAGGGGAAAAGTGCGCATATCGTTGTAATCGGGCGAATTTCTACTTTCAGATGCAACAGAAATTTTGCGGATTGGTCAATCCGTTCGCGAGATATGGCCGTTTGGATGTAAGAAACGCTTGAGAAACACAAAATTTTCGCAGTTCTGATGCTCGAAACGAATAACTAGAACGGCCTAGTGGAAAAGTGCGCATACGGTTGTAATCGGCGAGTTTCTATTTTCAGATGCAACAGAAATTTTGCGGATTGGTCACTCTGTTCGCGAGATATGGCAGTTTGGAGGTAAGAAACGCTTGAGAAACTCAAAATTTTCGCAGTTCTGATGCTCGAAACGAATAACTAGAACCTCTTAGGGGAAAAGTGCGCATACCGTTGTAATCGGGCAAGTTTCTACTTTCAGATGCAACAGAAATTTTGCGGATTGATCAATCCGTTCGCGAGATATGGCAGTTTGGAGGTAAGAAACGCTTGAGAAACTCAAAATTTTCGCAGTTCTGATGCTCGACACGAATAACTAGAACGGCCTAGGGGCAAAGTGCGCATACGGTTGTAATCGGGCGAGTTTCTACTTTCAGATGCAACAGATATTTTGCGGATTGGTCGATCCGTTCGCGAGATGTGGCAGTTTGGAACTAAGAAACGCTTGAGAAACTCAAAATTTTGGCAGTTCTGATGCTCGAAACGAATAGCCAGAACGGCCTAGGGTAGAAGTTCGCATACCGTCGTAATCGGGCGAGTTTCTACTTTCAGATGCAACAGAAATTATGCGGATTGGTCCATCCGTTCGCGAGATATGGCAGTTTGGAGGTAAGAAACGCTTGAGAAACTCAAAATTTTCGCAGTTCTGATGCTCGAAACGAATAACTAGGACCGCCTAGGGGAAAAGTGCGCATACCGTTGTAATCGGGCGAGTTTCTACTTTCAGATGCAACAGAAATTTTCCGGATTGGTCAATCCGTTCGCGAGATATGGCAGTTTGGAGGTAAGAAACGCTTGAGAAACTCAAAATTTTCGCAGTTCTGATGCTCGAAACGAATGACTAGAACGGCCTAGGGTAGAAGTTCGCATACCGTCGTAATCGGGCGAGTTTCTACTTTCAGATGCAACAGAAATTATGCGGATTGGTCCATCCGTTCGCGAGATATGGCAGTTTGGAGGTAAGAAACGCTTGAGAAACCTCAAAATTTTCGCAGTTCTGATGCTCGAAACGAATAACTAGGACCGCCTAGGGGAAAAGTGCGCATACCGTTGTAATCGGGCGAGTTTCTACTTTCAGATGCAACAGAAATTTTGCGGATTGATCAATCCGTTCGCGAGATATGGCAGTTTGGATGTAAGAAACGCTTGAGAAACTCAAAATTTTCGCAGTTCTGATGCTCGAAACGAATAACTAGTACGGCCTAGGGGAAAAGTGCGCATATCGTTGTAATCGGGCGAATTTCTACTTTCAGATGCAACAGAAATTTTGCGGATTGGTCAATCCGTTCGCGAGATATGGCCGTTTGGATGTAAGAAACGCTTGAGAAACACAAAATTTTCGCAGTTCTGATGCTCGAAACGAATAACTAGAACGGCCTAGGGGAAAAGTGCGCATATCGTTGTAATCGGGCGAGTTTCTATTTTCAGATGCAACAGAAATTTTGCGGATTGGTCACTCTGTTCGCGAGATATGGCAGTTTGGAGGTAAGAAACGCTTGAGAAACTCAAAATTTTCGCAGTTCTGATGCTCGAAACGAATAACTAGAACCTCCTACGGGAAAAGTGCGCATACCGTTGTAATCGGGCAAGTTTCTACTTTCAGATGCAACTGAAATTTTGCGGATTGATCAATCCGTTCGCGAGATATGGCAGTTTGGAGACAAGAAACGCTTGAGAAACTCAAAATTTTCGCAGTTCTGATGCTCGACAAGAATAACTAGAACGGCCTAGGGGAAAAGTGCGCATACCGTTGTAATCGGGCGAGTTTCTACTTTCAGTTGCAACAGAAATTTTCCGGATTGGTCAATCCGTTCGCGAGATATGGCAGTTTGGATGTAAGAAACGCTTGAGAAACTCAAAATTTTGGCAGTTCTGATGCTCGACACGAATAACTAGAACGGCCTAGGGGCAAAGTGCGCATACGGTTGTAATCGGGCGAGTTTCTACTTTCAGATGCAACAGATATTTTGCGGATTGGTCGATCCGTTCGCGAGATGTGGCAGTTTGGAAGTAAGAAACGCTTGAGAAACTCAAAATTTTGGCAGTTCTGATGCTCGAAACGAATAACTAGAACGGCCTAGGGGAAAAGTGCGCATATCGTTGTAATCGGGCGAATTTCTACTTTCAGATGCAACAGAAATTTTGCGGATTGGTCAATCCGTTCGCGAGATATGGCCGTTTGGATGTAAGAGACGCTCGAGAAACACAAAATTTTCGCAGTTCTGATGCTCGAAACGAATAACTAGAACGGCCTAGTGGAAAAGTGCGCATACCGTTGTAATCGGGCGAGTTTCTATTTTCAGATGCAACAGAAATTTTGCGGATTGGTCACTCTGTTCGCGAGATATGGCAGTTTGGAGGTAAGAAACGCTTGAGAAACTCAAAATTTTCGCAGTTCTGATGCTCGAAACGAATAACTAGAACCTCCTAGGGGAAAAGTGCGCATACCGTTGTAATCGGGCAAGTTTCTACTTTCAGATGCAACTGAAATTTTGCGGATTGATCAATCCGTTCGCGAGATATGGCAGTTTGGAGACAAGAAACGCTTGAGAAACTCAAAATTTTCGCAGTTCTGATGCTCGACACGAATAAATAGAACGGCCTAGGGGAAAAGTGCGCATACCGTTGTAATCGGGCGTGTTTCTACTTTCAGATGCAACAGATATTTTGCGGATTGGTCGATCCGTTCGCGAGATGTGGCAGTTTGGAAGTAAGAAACGCTTGAGAAACTCAAAATTTTGGCAGTTCTGATGCTCGAAACGAATAACCAGAACGGCCTAGGGGAAAAGTGCGCATATCGTTGTAATCGGGCGAGTTTCTACTTTCAGATGCAACAGAAATTATGCGGATTGGTCCATCCGTTCGCGAGATATGGCAGTTTGGAGGTAAGAAACGCTTGAGAAACTCAAAATTTTCGCAGTTCTGATGCTCGACACGAATAACTAGAACGGCCTAGGGGCAAAGTGCGCATACGGTTGTAATCGGGCGAGTCTCTACTTTCAGATGCAACAGATATTTTGCGGATTGGTCGATCCGTTCGCGAGATATGGCAGTTTGGAAGTAAGAAACGCTTGAGAAACTCAAAATTTTGGCAGTTCTGATGCTCGAAACGAATAACTGGAACGGCCTAGGGGAAAAGTGCGCATATCGTTGTAATCGGGCGAATTTCTACTTTCAGATGCAACAGAAATTTTGCGGATTGGTCAATCCGTTCGCGAGATATGGCCGTTTGGATGTAAGAAACGCTTGAGAAACACAAAATTTTCGCAGTTCTGATGCTCGAAACGAATAACTAGAACGGCCTAGGGGAAAAGTGCGCATATCGTTGTAATCGGGCGAGTTTCTATTTTCAGATGCAACAGAAATTTTGCGGATTGGTCACTCTGTTCGCGAGATATGGCAGTTTGGAGGTAAGAAACGCTTGAGAAACTCAAAATTTTCGCAGTTCTGATGCTCGAAACGAATAACTAGAACCTCCTAGGGGAAAAGTGCGCATACCGTTGTAATCGGGCAAGTTTCTACTTTCAGATGCAACTGAAATTTTGCGGATTGATCAATCCGTTCGCGAGATATGGCAGTTTGGAGACAAGAAACGCTTGAGAAACTCAAAATTTTCGCAGTTCTGATGCTCGACAAGAATAACTAGAACGGCCTAGGGGAAAAGTGCGCATACCGTTGTAATCGGGCGAGTTTCTACTTTCAGTTGCAACAGAAATTTTCCGGATTGGTCAATCCGTTCGCGAGATATGGCAGTTTGGATGTAAGAAACGCTTGAGAAACTCAAAATTTTGGCAGTTCTGATGCTCGACACGAATAACTAGAACGGCCTAGGGGCAAAGTGCGCATACGGTTGTAATCGGGCGAGTTTCTACTTTCAGATGCAACAGATATTTTGCGGATTGGTCGATCCGTTCGCGAGATGTGGCAGTTTGGAAGTAAGAAACGCTTGAGAAACTCAAAATTTTGGCAGTTCTGATGCTCGAAACGAATAACTAGAACGGCCTAGGGGAAAAGTGCGCATATCGTTGTAATCGGGCGAATTTCTACTTTCAGATGCAACAGAAATTTTGCGGATTGGTCAATCCGTTCGCGAGATATGGCCGTTTGGATGTAAGAAACGCTTGAGAAACACAAAATTTTCGCAGTTCTGATGCTCGAAACGAATAACTAGAACGGCCTAGTGGAAAAGTGCGCATACCGTTGTAATCGGGCGAGTTTCTATTTTCAGATGCAACAGAAATTTTGCGAATTGGTCACTCTGTTCGCGAGATATGGCAGTTTGGAGGTAAGAAACGCTTGAGAAACTCAAAATTTTCGCAGTTCTGATGCTCGAAACGAATAACTAGAACCTCCTAGGGGAAAAGTGCGCATACCGTTGTAATCGGGCAAGTTTCTACTTTCAGATGCAACTGAAATTTTGCGGATTGATCAATCCGTTCGCGAGATATGGCAGTTTGGAGACAAGAAACGCTTGAGGAACTCAAAATTTTCGCAGTTCTGATGCTCGACACGAATAAATAGAACGGCCTAGGGGAAAAGTGCGCATACCGTTGTAATCGGGCGTGTTTCTACTTTCAGATGCAACAGATATTTTGCGGATTGGTCGATCCGTTCGCGAGATGTGGCAGTTTGGAAGTAAGAAACGCTTGAGAAACTCAAAATTTTGGCAGTTCTGATGCTCGAAACGAATAACCAGAACGGCCTAGGGGAAAAGTGCGCATATCGTTGTAATCGGGCGAGTTTCTACTTTCAGATGCAACAGAAATTTTGCGGATTGGTCAATCCGTTCGCGAGATATGGCCGTTTGGATGTAAGAAACGCTTGAGAAACACAAAATTTTCGCAGTTCTGATGCTCGAAACGAATAACTAGAACGGCCTAGGGGAAAAGTGCGCATATCGTTGTAATCGGGCGAGTTTCTATTTTCAGATGCAACAGAAATTTTGCGGATTGGTCACTCTGTTCGCGAGATATGGCAGTTTGGAGGTAAGAAACGCTTGAGAAACTCAAAATTTTCGCAGTTCTGATGCTCGAAACGAATAACTAGAACCTCCTAGGGGAAAAGTGCGCATACCGTTGTAATCGGGCAAGTTTCTACTTTCAGATGCAACTGAAATTTTGCGGATTGATCAATCCGTTCGCGAGATATGGCAGTTTGGAGACAAGAAACGCTTGAGAAACTCAAAATTTTCGCAGTTCTGATGCTCGACAAGAATAACTAGAACGGCCTAGGGGAAAAGTGCGCATACCGTTGTAATCGGGCGAGTTTCTACTTTCAGTTGCAACAGAAATTTTCCGGATTGGTCAATCCGTTCGCGAGATATGGCAGTTTGGATGTAAGAAACGCTTGAGAAACTCAAAATTTTGGCAGTTCTGATGCTCGACACGAATAACTAGAACGGCCTAGGGGCAAAGTGCGCATACGGTTGTAATCGGGCGAGTTTCTACTTTCAGATGCAACAGATATTTTGCGGATTGGTCGATCCGTTCGCGAGATGTGGCAGTTTGGAAGTAAGAAACGCTTGAGAAACTCAAAATTTTGGCAGTTCTGATGCTCGAAACGAATAACTAGAACGGCCTAGGGGAAAAGTGCGCATATCGTTGTAATCGGGCGAATTTCTACTTTCAGATGCAACAGAAATTTTGCGGATTGGTCAATCCGTTCGCGAGATATGGCCGTTTGGATGTAAGAAACGCTTGAGAAACACAAAATTTTCGCAGTTCTGATGCTCGAAACGAATAACTAGAACGGCCTAGTGGAAAAGTGCGCATACCGTTGTAATCGGGCGAGTTTCTATTTTCAGATGCAACAGAAATTTTGCGAATTGGTCACTCTGTTCGCGAGATATGGCAGTTTGGAGGTAAGAAACGCTTGAGAAACTCAAAATTTTCGCAGTTCTGATGCTCGAAACGAATAACTAGAACCTCCTAGGGGAAAAGTGCGCATACCGTTGTAATCGGGCAAGTTTCTACTTTCAGATGCAACTGAAATTTTGCGGATTGATCAATCCGTTCGCGAGATATGGCAGTTTGGAGACAAGAAACGCTTGAGGAACTCAAAATTTTCGCAGTTCTGATGCTCGACACGAATAAATAGAACGGCCTAGGGGAAAAGTGCGCATACCGTTGTAATCGGGCGTGTTTCTACTTTCAGATGCAACAGATATTTTGCGGATTGGTCGATCCGTTCGCGAGATGTGGCAGTTTGGAAGTAAGAAACGCTTGAGAAACTCAAAATTTTGGCAGTTCTGATGCTCGAAACGAATAACCAGAACGGCCTAGGGGAAAAGTGCGCATATCGTTGTAATCGGGCGAGTTTCTACTTTCAGATGCAACAGAAATTATGCGGATTGGTCCATCCGTTCGCGAGATATGGCAGTTTGGAGGTAAGAAACGCTTGAGAAACTCAAAATTTTCGCAGTTCTGATGCTCGACACGAATAACTAGAACGGCCTAGGGGCAAAGTGCGCATACGGTTGTAATCGGGCGAGTTTCTACTTTCAGATGCAACAGATATTTTGCGGATTGGTCGATCCGTTCGCGAGATGTGGCAGTTTGGAAGTAAGAAACGCTTGAGAAACTCAAAATTTTGGCAGTTCTGATGCTCGAAACGAATAACTAGAACGGCCTAGGGGAAAAGTGCGCATACCGTTGTAATCGGGCGAGTTTCTACATTCAGATGCAACAGAAATTTTCCGGATTGGTCAATCCGTTCGCGAGATATGGCAGTTTGGAGGTAAGAAACGCTTGAGAAACTCAAAATTTTCGCAGTTCTGATGCTCGACACGAATAACTAGAACGGCCTAGGGGAAAAGTGCGCCTACCGTTGTAATCGGGCGAGCTTCTACTTTCAGATGCAATAGAAATTTTGCGGATTGGTCAATCCGTTCGCGAGATATGGCAGTTTGGAGGTAAGAAACGCTTGAGAAACTCAAAATTTTCGCAGTTCTGATGCTCGACAAGAATAACTAGAACGGCCTAGGGGAAAAGTGCGCATATCGTTGTAATCGGGCGAGTTTCTGCTTTCAGATGCAACAGAAATTATGCGGATTGGTCAATCCGTTTGCGAGGTATGGCAGTTTGGAGGTAAGAAACGCTTGAGAAACTCAAAATTTTCGCAGTTCTGATGCTCGAAACGAATGACTAGAACGGCCTAGGGGAGAAGTACGCATACCGTTGTAATCGGGCGAGTTTCTACTTTCAGATGCAACAGAAATTATGCGGATTGGTCCATCCGTTCGCGAGATATGGCAGTTTGGAGGTAAGAATCGCTTGAGAAACTCAAAATTTTCGCAGTTCTGATGCTCGAAACGAATAACTAGGACCGCCTAGGGGAGAAGAACGCATACCGTTGTAATCGGGCGAGTTTCTACTTTTAGATGCAACAGAAATTTTGCGGATTGGTCAATCCGTTCGCGAGGCATGGCAGTTTGGAGGTAAGAAACGCTTGAGAAACTCAAAATTTTCGCAGTTCTGATGCTCGAAATGAATAACTGGAACGGCCAAGGGGAGAAGAACGCATACCGTTGTAATCGGGCGAGTTTCTACTTTCAGATGCAACAGAAATTTTGCGGATTGGTCGATCCGATCGCGAGATATGGCAGTTTGGAGGTAAGAAACGCTTGAGAAACTCAAAATTTTGGCAGTTCTGATGCTCGAAACGAATAACTAGAACGGCCTAGGGGAAAAGTGCGCATACCTTTGTAATCGGGCGAGTTTCTACTTTCAGATACAACAGAAATTTTGCGGATTGGTCAATCCGTTCGCGAGATATGGCCGTTTGGATGTAAGAAACGCTTGAGAAACACAAAATTTTCGCAGTTCTGATGCTCGAAACGAATAACTAGAACGGCCTAGTGGAAAAGTGCGCATACCGTTGTAATCGGGCGAGTTTCTATTTTCAGATGCAACAGAAATTTTGCGGATTGGTCACTCTGTTCGCGAGATATGGCAGTTTGGAGGTAAGAAACGCTTGAGAAACTCAAAATTTTCGCAGTTCTGATGCTCGAAACGAATAACTAGAACCTCCCAGGGGAAAAGTGCGCATACCGTTGTAATCGGGCAAGTTTCTACTTTCAGATGCAACAGAAATTTTGCGGATTGATCAATCCGTTCGCGAGATATGGCAGTTTGGAGGTAAGAAACGCTTGAGAAACTCAAAATTTTCGCAGTTCTGATGCTCGACACGAATAACTAGAACGGCCTATGGGCAAAGTGCGCATACGGTTGTAATCGGGCGAGTTTCTACTTTCAGATGCAACAGATATTTTGCGGATTGGTCGATCCGTTCGCGAGATGTGGCAGTTTGGAAGTAAGAAACGCTTGAGAAACTCAAAATTTTGGCAGTTCTGATGCTCGAAACGAATAACTAGAACGGCCTAGGGGAAAAGTGCGCATATCGTTGTAATCGGGCGAATTTCTACTTTCAGATGCAACAGAAATTTTGCGGATTGGTCAATCCGTTCGCGAGATATGGCCGTTTGGATGTAAGAAACGCTTGAGAAACACAAAATTTTCGCAGTTCTGATGCTCGAAACGAATAACTAGAACGGCCTAGTGGAAAAGTGCGCATACCGTTGTAATCGGGCGAGTTTCTATTTTCAGATGCAACAGAAATTTTGCGGATTGGTCACTCTGTTCGCGAGATATGGCAGTTTGGAGGTAAGAAACGCTTGAGAAACTCAAAATTTTCGCAGTTCTGATGCTCGAAACGAATAACTAGAACCTCCTAGGGGAAAAGTGCGCATACCGTTGTAATCGGGCAAGTTTCTACTTTCAGATGCAACTGAAATTTTGCGGATTGATCAATCCGTTCGCGAGATATGGCAGTTTGGAGACAAGAAACGCTTGAGGAACTCAAAATTTTCGCAGTTCTGATGCTCGACACGAATAAATAGAACGGCCTAGGGGAAAAGTGCGCATACCGTTGTAATCGGGCGTGTTTCTACTTTCAGATGCAACAGATATTTTGCGGATTGGTCGATCCGTTCGCGAGATATGGCAGTTTGGAGGTAAGAAACGCTTGAGAAACACAAAATTTTCGCAGTTCTGATGCTCGAAACGAATAACTAGAACGGCCTAGTGGAAAAGTGCGCATACCGTTGTAATCGGGCGAGTTTCTATTTTCAGATGCAACAGAAATTTTGCGAATTGGTCACTCTGTTCGCGAGATATGGCAGTTTGGAGGTAAGAAACGCTTGAGAAACTCAAAATTTTCGCAGTTCTGATGCTCGAAACGAATAACTAGAACCTCCTAGGGGAAAAGTGCGCATACCGTTGTAATCGGGCAAGTTTCTACTTTCAGATGCAACTGAAATTTTGCGGATTGATCAATCCGTTCGCGAGATATGGCAGTTTGGAGACAAGAAACGCTTGAGGAACTCAAAATTTTCGCAGTTCTGATGCTCGACACGAATAAATAGAACGGCCTAGGGGAAAAGTGCGCATACCGTTGTAATCGGGCGTGTTTCTACTTTCAGATGCAACAGATATTTTGCGGATTGGTCGATCCGTTCGCGAGATGTGGCAGTTTGGAAGTAAGAAACGCTTGAGAAACTCAAAATTTTGGCAGTTCTGATGCTCGAAACGAATAACCAGAACGGCCTAGGGGAAAAGTGCGCATATCGTTGTAATCGGGCGAGTTTCTACTTTCAGATGCAACAGAAATTATGCGGATTGGTCCATCCGTTCGCGAGATATGGCAGTTTGGAGGTAAGAAACGCTTGAGAAACTCAAAATTTTCGCAGTTCTGATGCTCGACACGAATAACTAGAACGGCCTAGGGGCAAAGTGCGCATACGGTTGTAATCGGGCGAGTTTCTACTTTCAGATGCAACAGATATTTTGCGGATTGGTCGATCCGTTCGCGAGATGTGGCAGTTTGGAAGTAAGAAACGCTTGAGAATCTCAAAATTTTGGCAGTTCTGATGCTCGAAACGAATAACTAGAACGGCCTAGGGGAAAAGTGCGCATACCGTTGTAATCGGGCGAGTTTCTACATTCAGATGCAACAGAAATTTTCCGGATTGGTCAATCCGTTCGCGAGATATGGCAGTTTGGAGGTAAGAAACGCTTGAGAAACTCAAAATTTTCGCAGTTCTGATGCTCGACACGAATAACTAGAACGGCCTAGGGGAAAAGTGCGCCTACCGTTGTAATCGGGCGAGCTTCTACTTTCAGATGCAATAGAAATTTTGCGGATTGGTCAATCCGTTCGCGAGATATGGCAGTTTGGAGGTAAGAAACGCTTGAGAAACTCAAAATTTTCGCAGTTCTGATGCTCGACAAGAATAACTAGAACGGCCTAGGGGAAAAGTGCGCATATCGTTGTAATCGGGCGAGTTTCTGCTTTCAGATGCAACAGAAATTATGCGGATTGGTCAATCCGTTTGCGAGGTATGGCAGTTTGGAGGTAAGAAACGCTTGAGAAACTCAAAATTTTCGCAGTTCTGATGCTCGAAACGAATGACTAGAACGGCCTAGGGGAGAAGTACGCATACCGTTGTAATCGGGCGAGTTTCTACTTTCAGATGCAACAGAAATTATGCGGATTGGTCCATCCGTTCGCGAGATATGGCAGTTTGGAGGTAAGAATCGCTTGAGAAACTCAAAATTTTCGCAGTTCTGATGCTCGAAATGAATAACTGGAACGGCCAAGGGGAGAAGAACGCATACCGTTGTAATCGGGCGAGTTTCTACTTTCAGATGCAACAGAAATTTTGCGGATTGGTCGATCCGTTCGCGAGATATGGCAGTTTGGAGGTAAGAAACGCTTGAGAAACTCAAAATTTTGGCAGTTCTGATGCTCGAAACGAATAACTAGAACGGCCTAGGGGAAAAGTGCGCATACCTTTGTAATCGGGCGAGTTTCTACTTTCAGATACAACAGAAATTTTGCGGATTGGTCAATCCGTTCGCGAGATATGGCCGTTTGGATGTAAGAAACGCTTGAGAAACACAAAATTTTCGCAGTTCTGATGCTCGAAACGAATAACTAGAACGGCCTAGTGGAAAAGTGCGCATACCGTTGTAATCGGGCGAGTTTCTATTTTCAGATGCAACAGAAATTTTGCGGATTGGTCACTCTGTTCGCGAGATATGGCAGTTTGGAGGTAAGAAACGCTTGAGAAACTCAAAATTTTCGCAGTTCTGATGCTCGAAACGAATAACTAGAACCTCCCAGGGGAAAAGTGCGCATACCGTTGTAATCGGGCAAGTTTCTACTTTCAGATGCAACAGAAATTTTGCGGATTGATCAATCCGTTCGCGAGATATGGCAGTTTGGAGGTAAGAAACGCTTGAGAAACTCAAAATTTTCGCAGTTCTGATGCTCGACACGAATAACTAGAACGGCCTATGGGCAAAGTGCGCATACGGTTGTAATCGGGCGAGTTTCTACTTTCAGATGCAACAGATATTTTGCGGATTGGTCGATCCGTTCGCGAGATGTGGCAGTTTGGAAGTAAGAAACGCTTGAGAAACTCAAAATTTTGGCAGTTCTGATGCTCGAAACGAATAACTAGAACGGCCTAGGGGAAAAGTGCGCATATCGTTGTAATCGGGCGAATTTCTACTTTCAGATGCAACAGAAATTTTGCGGATTGGTCAATCCGTTCGCGAGATATGGCCGTTTGGATGTAAGAAACGCTTGAGAAACACAAAATTTTCGCAGTTCTGATGCTCGAAACGAATAACTAGAACGGCCTAGTGGAAAAGTGCGCATACCGTTGTAATCGGGCGAGTTTCTATTTTCAGATGCAACAGAAATTTTGCGGATTGGTCACTCTGTTCGCGAGATATGGCAGTTTGGAGGTAAGAAACGCTTGAGAAACTCAAAATTTTCGCAGTTCTGATGCTCGAAACGAATAACTAGAACCTCCTAGGGGAAAAGTGCGCATACCGTTGTAATCGGGCAAGTTTCTACTTTCAGATGCAACTGAAATTTTGCGGATTGATCAATCCGTTCGCGAGATATGGCAGTTTGGAGACAAGAAACGCTTGAGAAACTCAAAATTTTCGCAGTTCTGATGCTCGACACGAATAAATAGAACGGCCTAGGGGAAAAGTGCGCATACCGTTGTAATCGGGCGTGTTTCTACATTCAGATGCAACAGATATTTTGCGGATTGGTCGATCCGTTCGCGAGATGTGGCAGTTTGGAAGTAAGAAACGCTTGAGAAACTCAAAATTTTGGCAGTTCTGATGCTCGAAACGAATAACTAGAACGGCCTAGGGGAAAAGTGCGCATATCGTTGTAATCGGGCGAGTTTCTACTTTCAGATGCAACAGAAATTATGCGGATTGGTCCATCCGTTCGCGAGATATGGCAGTTTGGAGGTAAGAATCGCTTGAGAAACTCAAAATTTTCGCAGTTCTGATGCTCGAAACGAATAACTAGGACCGCCTAGGGGAGAAGAACGCATACCGTTGTAATCGGGCGAGTTTCTACTTTTAGATGCAACAGAAATTTTGCGGATTGGTCAATCCGTTCGCGAGGCATGGCAGTTTGGAGGTAAGAAACGCTTGAGAAACTCAAAATTTTCGCAGTTCTGATGCTCGACACGAATAACTAGAACGGCCTAGGGGCAAAGTGCGCATACGGTTGTAATCGGGCGAGTTTCTACTTTCAGATGCAACAGATATTTTGCGGATTGGTCGATCCGTTCGCGAGATGTGGCAGTTTGGAAGTAAGAAACGCTTGAGAAACACAAAATTTTCGCAGTTCTGATGCTCGAAACGAATAACTAGAACGGCCTAGTGGAAAAGTGCGCATACCGTTGTAATCGGGCGAGTTTCTATTTTCAGATGCAACAGATATTTTGCGGATTGGTCGATCCGTTCGCGAGATGTGGCAGTTTGGAAGTAAGAAACGCTTGAGAAACTCAAAATTTTGGCAGTTCTGATGCTCGAAACGAATAACTAGAACGGCCTAGGGGAAAAGTGCGCATATCGTTGTAATCGGGCGAATTTCTACTATCAGATGCAACAGAAATTTTGCGGATTGGTCAATCCGTTCGCGAGATATGGCCGTTTGGATGTAAGAAACGCTTGAGAAACACAAAATATTCGCAGTTCTGATGCTCGAAACGAATAACTAGAACGGCCTAGTGGAAAAGTGCGCATACCGTTGTAATCGGGCGAGTTTCTATTTTCAGATGCAACAGAAATTTTGCGGATTGGTCACTCTGTTCGCGAGATATGGCAGTTTGGAGGTAAGAAACGCTTGAGAAACTCAAAATTTTCGCAGTTCTGATGCTCGAAACGAATAACTAGAACCTCCTAGGGGAAAAGTGCGCATACCGTTGTAATCGGGCAAGTTTCTACTTTCAGATGCATCTGAAATTTTGCGGATTGATCAATCCGTTCGCGAGATATGGCAGTTTGGAGACAAGAAACGCTTGAGAAACTCAAAATTTTCGCAGTTCTGATGCTCGACACGAATAAATAGAACGGCCTAGGGGAAAAGTGCGCATACCGTTGTAATCGGGCGTGTTTCTACTTTCAGATGCAACAGAAATTATGCGGATTGGTCAATCCGTTTGCGAGGTATGGCAGTTTGGAGGTAAGAAACGCTTGAGAAACTCAAAATTTTGGCAGTTCTGATGCTCGAAACGAATAACTAGAACGGCCTAGGGGAAAAGTGCGCATATCGTTGTAATCGGGCGAATTTCTACTTTCAGATGCAACAGAAATTTTGCGGACTGGTCGATCCGTTCGCGAGATGTGGCAGTTTGGAAGTAAGAAACGCTTGAGAAACTCAAAATTTTGGCAGTTCTGATGCTCGAAACGAATAACTAGAACGGCCTAGGGGAAAAGTGCGCATATCGTTGTAATCGGGCGAGTTTCTGCTTTCAGATGCAACAGAAATTATGCGGATTGGTCAATCCGTTTGCGAGGTATGGCAGTTTGGAGGTAAGAAACGCTTGAGAAACTCAAAATTTTCGCAGTTCTGATGCTCGAAACGAATGACTAGAACGGCCTAGGGGAGAAGTACGCATACCGTTGTAATCGGGCGAGTTTCTACTTTCAGATGCAACAGAAATTATGCGGATTGGTCCATCCGTTCGCGAGATATGGCAGTTTGGAGGTAAGAATCGCTTGAGAAACTCAAAATTTTCGCAGTTCTGATGCTCGAAACGAATGACTAGGACCGCCTAGGGGAGAAGAACGCATACCGTTGTAATCGGGCGAGTTCTACTTTTAGATGCAACAGAAATTTTGCGCATTGGTCAATCCGTTCGCGAGGCATGGCAGTTTGGAGGTAAGAAACGCTTGAGAAACTCAAAATTTTCGCAGTTCTGATGCTCGAAATGAATAACTGGAACGGCCAAGGGGAGAAGAACGCATACCGTTGTAATCGGGCGAGTTTCTACTTTCAGATGCAACAGAAATTTTGCGGATTGGTCGATCCGTTCGCGAGATATGGCAGTTTGGAGGTAAGAAACGCTTGAGAAACTCAAAATTTTCGCAGTTCTGATGCTCGACACGAATAACTAGAACGGCCTAGGGGAAAAGTGCGCATACCGTTGTAATCGGGCGAGTTTCTACTTTCAGTTGCAACAGAAATTTTCCGGATTGGTCAATCCGTTCGCGAGATATGGCAGTTTGGATGTAAGAAACGCTTGAGAAACTCAAAATTTTCGCAGTTCTGATGCTCGACACGAATAACTAGAACGGCCTAGGGGCAAAGTGCGCATACGGTTGTAATCGGGCGAGTTTCTACTTTCAGATGCAACAGATATTTTGCGGATTGGTCGATCCGTTCGCGAGATGTGGCAGTTTGGAAGTAAGAAACGCTTGAGAAACTCAAAATTTTGGCAGTTCTGATGCTCGAAACGAATAACTAGAACGGCCTAGGGGAAAAGTGCGCATATCGTTGTAATCGGGCGAATTTCTACTTTCAGATGCAACAGAAATTTTGCGGATTGGTCAATCCGTTCGCGAGATATGGCCGTTTGGATGTAAGAAACGCTTGAGAAACACAAAATATTCGCAGTTCTGATGCTCGAAACGAATAACTAGAACGGCCTAGTGGAAAAGTGCGCATACCGTTGTAATCGGGCGAGTTTCTATTTTCAGATGCAACAGAAATTTTGCGGATTGGTCACTCTGTTCGCGAGATATGGCAGTTTGGAGGTAAGAAACGCTTGAGAAACTCAAAATTTTCGCAGTTCTGATGCTCGAAACGAATAACTAGTACCTCCTAGGGGAAAAGTGCGCATACCGTTGTAATCGGGCAAGTTTCTACTTTCAGATGCAACCGAAATTTTGCGGATTGATCAATCCGTTCGCGAGATATGGCAGTTTGGAGACAAGAAACGCTTGAGAAACTCAAAATTTTCGCAGTTCTGATGCTCGACACGAATAAATAGAACGGCCTAGGGGAAAAGTGCGCATACCGTTGTAACCGGGCGTGTTTCTACTTTCAGATGCAACAGATATTTTGCGGATTGGTCGATCCGTTCGCGAGATGTGGCAGTTTGGAAGTAAGAAACGCTTGAGAAACTCAAAATTTTGGAAGTTCTGATGCTCGAAACGAATAACCAGAACGGCCTAGGGGAAAGGTGCGCATATCGTTGTAATCGGGCGAGTTTCTACTTTCAGATGCAACAGAAATTATGCGGATTGGTCCATCCGTTCGCGAGATATGGCAGTTTGGAGGTAAGAAACGCTTGAGAAACTCAAAATTTTCGCAGTTCTGATGCTCGACACGAATAACTAGAACGGCCTAGGGGCAAAGTGCGCATACGGTTGTAATCGGGCGAGTTTCTACTTTCAGATGCAACAGATATTTTGCGGATTGGTCGATCCGTTCGCGAGATGTGGCAGTTTGGAAGTAAGAAACGCTTGAGAAACTCAAAATTTTGGCAGTTCTGATGCTCGAAACGAATAACTAGAACGGCCTAGGGGAAAAGTGCGCATATCGTTGTAATCGGGCGAGTTTCTACTTTCAGATGCAACAGAAATTATGCGGATTGGTCAATCCGTTTGCGAGATATGGCAGTTTGGAGGTAAGAAACGCTTGAGAAACTCAAAATTTTCGCAGTTCTGATGCTCGAAACGAATGACTAGAACGGCCTAGGGGAGAAGTACGAATACCGTTGTAATCGGGCGAGTTTCTACTTTCAGATGCAACAGAAATTATGCGGATTGGTCCATCCGTTCGCGAGATATGGCAGTTTGGAGGTAAGAATCGCTTGAGAAACTCAAAATTTTCGCAGTTCTGATGCTCGAAACGAATAACTAGGACCGCCTAGGGGAGAAGAACGCATACCGTTGTAATCGGGCGAGTTTCTACTTTTAGATGCAACAGAAATTTTGCGGATTGGTCAATCCGTTCGCGAGGCATGGCAGTTTGGAGGTAAGAAACGCTTGAGAAACTCAAAATTTTCGCAGTTCTGATGCTCGAAATGAATAACTGGAACGGCCAAGGGGAGAAGAACGCATACCGTTGTAATCGGGCGAGTTTCTACTTTCAGATGCAACAGAAATTTTGCGGATTGGTCGATCCGTTCGCGAGATATGGCAGTTTGGAGGTAAGAAACGCTTGAGAAACTCAAAATTTTGGCAGTTCTGATGCTCGAAACGAATAACTAGAACGGCCTAGGGGAAAAGTGCGCATACCTTTGTAATCGGGCGAGTTTCTACTTTCAGATACAACAGAAATTTTGCGGATTGGTCAATCCGTTCGCGAGATATGGCCGTTTGGATGTAAGAAACGCTTGAGAAACACAAAATTTTCGCAGTTCTGATGCTCGAAACGAATAACTAGAACGGCCTAGTGGAAAAGTGCGCATACCGTTGTAATCGGGCGAGTTTCTATTTTCAGATGCAACAGAAATTTTGCGGATTGGTCACTCTGTTCGCGAGATATGGCAGTTTGGAGGTAAGAAACGCTTGAGAAACTCAAAATTTTCGCAGTTCTGATGCTCGAAACGAATAACTAGAACCTCCCAGGGGAAAAGTGCGCATACCGTTGTAATCGGGCAAGTTTCTACTTTCAGATGCAACAGAAATTTTGCGGATTGATCAATCCGTTCGCGAGATATGGCAGTTTGGAGGTAAGAAACGCTTGAGAAACTCAAAATTTTCGCAGTTCTGATGCTCGACACGAATAACTAGAACGGCCTATGGGCAAAGTGCGCATACGGTTGTAATCGGGCGAGTTTCTACTTTCAGATGCAACAGATATTTTGCGGATTGGTCGATCCGTTCGCGAGATGTGGCAGTTTGGAAGTAAGAAACGCTTGAGAAACTCAAAATTTTGGCAGTTCTGATGCTCGAAACGAATAACTAGAACGGCCTAGGGGAAAAGTGCGCATATCGTTGTAATCGGGCGAATTTCTACTTTCAGATGCAACAGAAATTTTGCGGATTGGTCAATCCGTTCGCGAGATATGGCCGTTTGGATGTAAGAAACGCTTGAGAAACACAAAATTTTCGCAGTTCTGATGCTCGAAACGAATAACTAGAACGGCCTAGTGGAAAAGTGCGCATACCGTTGTAATCGGGCGAGTTTCTATTTTCAGATGCAACAGAAATTTTGCGGATTGGTCACTCTGTTCGCGAGATATGGCAGTTTGGAGGTAAGAAACGCTTGAGAAACTCAAAATTTTCGCAGTTCTGATGCTCGAAACGAATAACTAGAACCTCCTAGGGGAAAAGTGCGCATACCGTTGTAATCGGGCAAGTTTCTACTTTCAGATGCAACTGAAATTTTGCGGATTGATCAATCCGTTCGCGAGATATGGCAGTTTGGAGACAAGAAACGCTTGAGAAACTCAAAATTTTCGCAGTTCTGATGCTCGACACGAATAAATAGAACGGCCTAGGGGAAAAGTGCGCATACCGTTGTAATCGGGCGTGTTTCTACATTCAGATGCAACAGATATTTTGCGGATTGGTCGATCCGTTCGCGAGATGTGGCAGTTTGGAAGTAAGAAACGCTTGAGAAACTCAAAATTTTGGCAGTTCTGATGCTCGAAACGAATGACTAGAACGGCCTAGGGGAGAAGTACGCATACCGTTGTAATCGGGCGAGTTTCTACTTTCAGATGCAACAGAAATTATGCGGATTGGTCCATCCGTTCGCGAGATATGGCAGTTTGGAGGTAAGAATCGCTTGAGAAACTCAAAATTTTCGCAGTTCTGATGCTCGAAACGAATAACTAGGACCGCCTAGGGGAGAAGAACGCATACCGTTGTAATCGGGCGAGTTTCTACTTTTAGATGCAACAGAAATTTTGCGGATTGGTCAATCCGTTCGCGAGGCATGGCAGTTTGGAGGTAAGAAACGCTTGAGAAACTCAAAATTTTCGCAGTTCTGATGCTCGACACGAATAACTAGAACGGCCTAGGGGCAAAGTGCGCATACGGTTGTAATCGGGCGAGTTTCTACTTTCAGATGCAACAGATATTTTGCGGATTGGTCGATCCGTTCGCGAGATGTGGCAGTTTGGAAGTAAGAAACGCTTGAGAAACACAAAATTTTCGCAGTTCTGATGCTCGAAACGAATAACTAGAACGGCCTAGTGGAAAAGTGCGCATACCGTTGTAATCGGGCGAGTTTCTATTTTCAGATGCAACAGATATTTTGCGGATTGGTCGATCCGTTCGCGAGATGTGGCAGTTTGGAAGTAAGAAACGCTTGAGAAACTCAAAATTTTGGCAGTTCTGATGCTCGAAACGAATAACTAGAACGGCCTAGGGGAAAAGTGCGCATATCGTTGTAATCGGGCGAATTTCTACTATCAGATGCAACAGAAATTTTGCGGATTGGTCAATCCGTTCGCGAGATATGGCCGTTTGGATGTAAGAAACGCTTGAGAAACACAAAATATTCGCAGTTCTGATGCTCGAAACGAATAACTAGAACGGCCTAGTGGAAAAGTGCGCATACCGTTGTAATCGGGCGAGTTTCTATTTTCAGATGCAACAGAAATTTTGCGGATTGGTCACTCTGTTCGCGAGATATGGCAGTTTGGAGGTAAGAAACGCTTGAGAAACTCAAAATTTTCGCAGTTCTGATGCTCGAAACGAATAACTAGAACCTCCTAGGGGAAAAGTGCGCATACCGTTGTAATCGGGCAAGTTTCTACTTTCAGATGCATCTGAAATTTTGCGGATTGATCAATCCGTTCGCGAGATATGGCAGTTTGGAGACAAGAAACGCTTGAGAAACTCAAAATTTTCGCAGTTCTGATGCTCGACACGAATAAATAGAACGGCCTAGGGGAAAAGTGCGCATACCGTTGTAATCGGGCGTGTTTCTACTTTCAGATGCAACAGAAATTATGCGGATTGGTCAATCCGTTTGCGAGGTATGGCAGTTTGGAGGTAAGAAACGCTTGAGAAACTCAAAATTTTGGCAGTTCTGATGCTCGAAACGAATAACTAGAACGGCCTAGGGGAAAAGTGCGCATATCGTTGTAATCGGGCGAATTTCTACTTTCAGATGCAACAGAAATTTTGCGGACTGGTCGATCCGTTCGCGAGATGTGGCAGTTTGGAAGTAAGAAACGCTTGAGAAACTCAAAATTTTGGCAGTTCTGATGCTCGAAACGAATAACTAGAACGGCCTAGGGGAAAAGTGCGCATATCGTTGTAATCGGGCGAGTTTCTGCTTTCAGATGCAACAGAAATTATGCGGATTGGTCAATCCGTTTGCGAGGTATGGCAGTTTGGAGGTAAGAAACGCTTGAGAAACTCAAAATTTTCGCAGTTCTGATGCTCGAAACGAATGACTAGAACGGCCTAGGGGAGAAGTACGCATACCGTTGTAATCGGGCGAGTTTCTACTTTCAGATGCAACAGAAATTATGCGGATTGGTCCATCCGTTCGCGAGATATGGCAGTTTGGAGGTAAGAATCGCTTGAGAAACTCAAAATTTTCGCAGTTCTGATGCTCGAAACGAATGACTAGGACCGCCTAGGGGAGAAGAACGCATACCGTTGTAATCGGGCGAGTTCTACTTTTAGATGCAACAGAAATTTTGCGCATTGGTCAATCCGTTCGCGAGGCATGGCAGTTTGGAGGTAAGAAACGCTTGAGAAACTCAAAATTTTCGCAGTTCTGATGCTCGAAATGAATAACTGGAACGGCCAAGGGGAGAAGAACGCATACCGTTGTAATCGGGCGAGTTTCTACTTTCAGATGCAACAGAAATTTTGCGGATTGGTCGATCCGTTCGCGAGATATGGCAGTTTGGAGGTAAGAAACGCTTGAGAAACTCAAAATTTTCGCAGTTCTGATGCTCGACACGAATAACTAGAACGGCCTAGGGGAAAAGTGCGCATACCGTTGTAATCGGGCGAGTTTCTACTTTCAGTTGCAACAGAAATTTTCCGGATTGGTCAATCCGTTCGCGAGATATGGCAGTTTGGATGTAAGAAACGCTTGAGAAACTCAAAATTTTCGCAGTTCTGATGCTCGACACGAATAACTAGAACGGCCTAGGGGCAAAGTGCGCATACGGTTGTAATCGGGCGAGTTTCTACTTTCAGATGCAACAGATATTTTGCGGATTGGTCGATCCGTTCGCGAGATGTGGCAGTTTGGAAGTAAGAAACGCTTGAGAAACTCAAAATTTTGGCAGTTCTGATGCTCGAAACGAATAACTAGAACGGCCTAGGGGAAAAGTGCGCATATCGTTGTAATCGGGCGAATTTCTACTTTCAGATGCAACAGAAATTTTGCGGATTGGTCAATCCGTTCGCGAGATATGGCCGTTTGGATGTAAGAAACGCTTGAGAAACACAAAATATTCGCAGTTCTGATGCTCGAAACGAATAACTAGAACGGCCTAGTGGAAAAGTGCGCATACCGTTGTAATCGGGCGAGTTTCTATTTTCAGATGCAACAGAAATTTTGCGGATTGGTCACTCTGTTCGCGAGATATGGCAGTTTGGAGGTAAGAAACGCTTGAGAAACTCAAAATTTTCGCAGTTCTGATGCTCGAAACGAATAACTAGTACCTCCTAGGGGAAAAGTGCGCATACCGTTGTAATCGGGCAAGTTTCTACTTTCAGATGCAACCGAAATTTTGCGGATTGATCAATCCGTTCGCGAGATATGGCAGTTTGGAGACAAGAAACGCTTGAGAAACTCAAAATTTTCGCAGTTCTGATGCTCGACACGAATAAATAGAACGGCCTAGGGGAAAAGTGCGCATACCGTTGTAACCGGGCGTGTTTCTACTTTCAGATGCAACAGATATTTTGCGGATTGGTCGATCCGTTCGCGAGATGTGGCAGTTTGGAAGTAAGAAACGCTTGAGAAACTCAAAATTTTGGAAGTTCTGATGCTCGAAACGAATAACCAGAACGGCCTAGGGGAAAGGTGCGCATATCGTTGTAATCGGGCGAGTTTCTACTTTCAGATGCAACAGAAATTATGCGGATTGGTCCATCCGTTCGCGAGATATGGCAGTTTGGAGGTAAGAAACGCTTGAGAAACTCAAAATTTTCGCAGTTCTGATGCTCGACACGAATAACTAGAACGGCCTAGGGGCAAAGTGCGCATACGGTTGTAATCGGGCGAGTTTCTACTTTCAGATGCAACAGATATTTTGCGGATTGGTCGATCCGTTCGCGAGATGTGGCAGTTTGGAAGTAAGAAACGCTTGAGAAACTCAAAATTTTGGCAGTTCTGATGCTCGAAACGAATAACTAGAACGGCCTAGGGGAAAAGTGCGCATATCGTTGTAATCGGGCGAGTTTCTACTTTCAGATGCAACAGAAATTATGCGGATTGGTCAATCCGTTTGCGAGATATGGCAGTTTGGAGGTAAGAAACGCTTGAGAAACTCAAAATTTTCGCAGTTCTGATGCTCGAAACGAATGACTAGAACGGCCTAGGGGAGAAGTACGAATACCGTTGTAATCGGGCGAGTTTCTACTTTCAGATGCAACAGAAATTATGCGGATTGGTCCATCCGTTCGCGAGATATGGCAGTTTGGAGGTAAGAATCGCTTGAGAAACTCAAAATTTTCGCAGTTCTGATGCTCGAAACGAATAACTAGGACCGCCTAGGGGAGAAGAACGCATACCGTTGTAATCGGGCGAGTTTCTACTTTTAGATGCAACAGAAATTTTGCGGATTGGTCGATCCGTTCGCGAGATGTGGCAGTTTGGAAGTAAGAAACGCTTGAGAAACTCAAAATTTTCGCAGTTCTGATGCTCGAAACGAGTAACTGGAACGGCCTAGGGGAGAAGAACGCATACCGTTGTAATCGGGCGAGTTTCTACTTTCAGATGCAACAGAAATTTTGCGGATTGGTCGATCCGTTCGCGAGATATGGCAGTTTGGAGGTAAGAAACGCTTGAGAAACTCAAAATTTTCGCAGTTCTGATGCTCGAAACGAATAACTAGAACGGCCTAGTGGAAAAGTGCGCATACCGTTGTAATGGGGCGAGTTTCTACTTTCAGATGCAACAGAAATTTTGCGGATTGATCAATCCGTTCGCGAGATATGGCAGTTTGGAGACAAGAAACGCTTGAGAAACTCAAAATTTTCGCAGTTCTGATGCTCGACCCGAATAACTAGAACGGCCTAGGGGCAAAGTGCACATACGGTTGTAATCGGGCGAGTTTCTACTTTCAGATGCAACAGAAATTTTCCGGATTGGTCAATCCGTTCGCGAGATATGGCAGTTTGGAGGTAAGAAACGCTTGAGAAACTCAAAATTTTCGCAGTTCTGATGCTCGACACGAATAACTAGAACGGCCTAGGGGCAAAGTGCGCATACCGTTGTAATCGGGCGAGTTTCTACTTTCAGATGCAACAGAAATTTTGCGGATTGGTCAATCCGTTCGCGAGATATGGCAGTTTGGATGTAAGAAACGCTTGAGAAACTCAAAATTTTCGCAGTTCTGATGCTTGACACGAATAACTAGAACGGCCTAGGGGCAAAGTGCGCATACCGTTGTAATCGGGCGAGTTTCTACTTTCAGATGCAACAGAAATTTTGCGGATTGGTCGATCCGTTCGCGAGATGTGGCAGTTTGGAGGTAAGAAACGCTTGCGAAACTCAAAATTTTCGCAGTTCTGATGCTCGAAACGAATAACTAGAACGGCCTAGGGGAAAAGTGCGCATACGGTTGTAATCGGGCGAGTTTCTACTTTCAGATGCAACAGATATTTTGCGGACTGGTCGATCCGTTCGCGAGATGTGGCAGTTTGGAAGTAAGAAACGCTTGAGAAACTCAAAATTTTGGCAGTTCTGATGCTCGAAACGAATAAATAGAACGGCCTAGGGGAAAAGTGCGCATATCGTTGTAATCGGGCGAATTTCTACTTTCAGATGCAACAGAAATTATGCGGATTGGTCCATCCGTTCGCGAGATATGGCAGTTTGGAGGTAAGAATCGCTTGAGAAACTCAAAATTTTCGCAGTTCTGATGCTCGAAACGAATAACTAGGACCGCCTAGGGGAGAAGAACGCATACCGTTGTAATCGGGCGAGTTTCTACTTTTAGATGCAACAGAAATTTTGCGGATTGGTCGATCCGTTCGCGAGATGTGGCAGTTTGGAAGTAAGAAACGCTTGAGAAACTCAAAATTTTCGCAGTTCTGATGCTCGAAACGAGTAACTGGAACGGCCTAGGGGAGAAGAACGCATACCGTTGTAATCGGGCGAGTTTCTACTTTCAGATGCAACAGAAATTTTGCGGATTGGTCGATCCGTTCGCGAGATATGGCAGTTTGGAGGTAAGAAACGCTTGAGAAACTCAAAATTTTCGCAGTTCTGATGCTCGAAACGAATAACTAGAACGGCCTAGTGGAAAAGTGCGCATACCGTTGTAATGGGGCGAGTTTCTACTTTCAGATGCAACAGAAATTTTGCGGATTGATCAATCCGTTCGCGAGATATGGCAGTTTGGAGACAAGAAACGCTTGAGAAACTCAAAATTTTCGCAGTTCTGATGCTCGACCCGAATAACTAGAACGGCCTAGGGGCAAAGTGCACATACGGTTGTAATCGGGCGAGTTTCTACTTTCAGATGCAACAGAAATTTTCCGGATTGGTCAATCCGTTCGCGAGATATGGCAGTTTGGATGTAAGAAACGCTTGAGAAACTCAAAATTTTCGCAGTTCTGATGCTTGACACGAATAACTAGAACGGCCTAGGGGCAAAGTGCGCATACCGTTGTAATCGGGCGAGTTTCTACTTTCAGATGCAACAGAAATTTTGCGGATTGGTCGATCCGTTCGCGAGATGTGGCAGTTTGGAGGTAAGAAACGCTTGCGAAACTCAAAATTTTCGCAGTTCTGATGCTCGAAACGAATAACTAGAACGGCCTAGGGGAAAAGTGCGCATACCGTTGTAATCGGGCGAGTTTCTACATTCAGATGCAACAGAAATTTTCCGGATTGGTCAATCCGTTCGCGAGATATGGCAGTTTGGAGGTAAGAAACGCTTGAGAAACTCAAAATTTTCGGAGTTCTGATGCTCGACACGAATAACTAGAACGGCCTAGGGGAAAAGTGCGCATACCGTTGTAATCGGGCGAGATTCTACTTTCAGATGCAACAGAAATTTAGCGGATTGGTCAATCCGTTCGCGAGATATGGCAGTTTGGAGGTAAGAAACGCTTGAGAAACTCAAAACTTTCGCAGTTCTGATGCTCGACACGAATAACTAGAACGGCCTAGGGGAAAAGTGTGCATACCGTTGTAATCGGGCGAGTTTCTACTTTCAGATGCAACAGAAATTTTGCGGATTGGTCAATCCGTTCGCGAGATATGGCCGTTTGGATGTAAGAAACGCTTGAGAAACACAAAATTTTCGCAGTTCTGATGCTCGAAACGAATAACTAGAACGGCCTAGTGGAAAAGTGGCCATACCGTTGTAATCGGGCGAGTTTCTATTTTCAGATGCAACAGAAATTTTGCGGATTGGTCACTCTGTTCGCGAGATATGGCAGTTTGGAGGTAAGAAACGCTTGAGAAACTCAAAATTTTCGCAGTTCTGATGCTCGACACGAATAACTAGAACGGCCTAGGGGCAAAGTGCGCATACGGTTGTAATCGGGCGAGTTTCTACTTTCAGATGCAACAGATATTTTGCGGATTGGTCGATCCGTTCGCGAGATGTGGCAGTTTGGAGGTAAGAAACGCTTGAGAAACTCAAAATTTTCGCAGTTCTGATGCTCGACACGAATAACTAGAACGGCCTAGGGGCAAAGTGCGCATACGGTTGTAATCGGGCGAGTTTCTACTTTCAGATGCAACAGATATTTTGCGGATTGGTCGATCCGTTCGCGAGATGTGGCAGTTTGGAGGTAAGAAACGCTTGAGAAACTCAAAATTTTCGCAGTTCTGATGCTCGACACGAATAACTAGAACGGCCTAGGGGAAAAGTGTGCATACCGTTGTAATCGGGCGAGTTTCTACTTTCAGATGCAACAGAAATTTTGCGGATTGGTCAATCCGTTCGCGAGATATGGCCGTTTGGATGTAAGAAACGCTTGAGAAACACAAAATTTTCGCAGTTCTGATGCTCGAAACGAATAACTAGAACGGCCTAGTGGAAAAGTGGCCATACCGTTGTAATCGGGCGAGTTTCTATTTTCAGATGCAACAGAAATTTTGCGGATTGGTCACTCTGTTCGCGAGATATGGCAGTTTGGAGGTAAGAAACGCTTGAGAAACTCAAAATTTTCGCAGTTCTGATGCTCGACACGAATAACTAGAACGGCCTAGGGGCAAAGTGCGCATACGGTTGTAATCGGGCGAGTTTCTACTTTCAGATGCAACAGATATTTTGCGGATTGGTCGATCCGTTCGCGAGATGTGGCAGTTTGGAGGTAAGAAACGCTTGAGAAACTCAAAATTTTCGCAGTTCTGATGCTCGACACGAATAACTAGAACGGCCTAGGGGAAAAGTGCGCATACCGTTGTAATCGGGCGAGTTTCTACTTTCAGATGCAACAGAAATTTTCCGGATTGGTCAATCCGTTCGCGAGATATGGCAGTTTGGAGGTAAGAAACGCTTGATAAACTCAAAATTTTCGCAGTTCTGATGCTCGAAACGAATGACTAGAACGGCCTAGGGGAGAAGTACGCATACCGTTGTAATCGGGCGAGTTTCTACTTTCAGATGCAACAGAAATTATGCGGATTGGTCCATCCGTTCGCGAGATATGGCAGTTTGGAGGTGAGAAACGCTTGAGAAACTCAAAATTTTCGCAGTTCTGATGCTCGACACAAATAACTAGAACGGCCTAGGGGCAAAGTGCGCATACGGTTGTAATCGGGCGAGTTTCTACTTTCAGATGCAACAGATATTTTGCGGATTGGTCGATCCGTTCGCGAGATGTGGCAGTTTGGAAGTAAGAAACGCTTGAGAAACTCAAACTTTTGGCAGTTCTGATGCTCGAAACGAATAACTAGAACGGCCTAGGGGAAAAGTGCGCATACCGTTGTAATCGGGCGTGTTTCTACTTTCAGATGCAACAGATATTTTGCGGATTGGTCGATCCGTTCGCGAGATGTGGCAGTTTGGAAGTAAGAAACGCTTGAGAAACTCAAAATTTTGGCAGTTCTGATGCTCGAAACGAATAACTAGAACGGCCTAGGGGAAAAGTGCGCATATCGTTGTAATCGGGCGAGTTTCTACTTTCAGATGCAACAGAAATTATGCGGATTGGTCAATCCGTTCGCGAGGTATGGCAGTTTGGAGGTAAGAAACGCTTGAGACACTCAAAATTTTCGCAGTTCTGATGCTCGAAACGAATGACTAGAACGGCCTAGGGGAGAAGTACGCATACCGTTGTAATCGGGCGAGTTTCTACTTTCAGATGCAACAGAAATTATGCGGATTGGTCCATCCGTTCGCGAGATATGGCAGTTTGGAGGTAAGAAACGCTTGAGAAACTCAAAATTTTCGCAGTTCTGATGCTCGACACAAATAACTAGAACGGCCTAGGGGCAAAGTGCGCATACGGTTGTAATCGGGCGAGTTTCTACTTTCAGATGCAACAGATATTTTGCGGATTGGTCGATCCGTTCGCGAGATGTGGCAGTTTGGAAGTAAGAAGCGCTTGAGAAACTCAAACTTTTGGCAGTTCTGATGCTCGAAACGAATAACTAGAACGGCCTAGGGGAAAAGTGCGCATATCGTTGTAATCGGGCGAATTTCTACTTTCAGATGCAACAGAAATTTTGCGGATTGGTCAATCCGTTCGCGAGATATGGCCGTTTGGATGTAAGAAACGCTTGAGAAAGACAAAATTTTCGCAGTTCTGATGCTCGAAACGAATAACTAGAACGGCCTACTGGAAAAGTGCGCATACCGTTGTAATCGGGCGAGTTTCTATTTTCAGATGCAACAGAAATTTTGCGGATTGGTCACTCTGTTCGCGAGATATGGCAGTTTGGAGGTAAGAAACGCTTGAGAAACTCAAAACTTTCGCAGTTCTGATGCTCGACACGAATAACTAGAACGGCCTAGGGGAAAAGTGTGCATACCGTTGTAATCGGGCGAGTTTCTACTTTCAGATGCAACAGAAATTTTGCGGATTGGTCAATCCGTTCGCGAGATATGGCCGTTTGGATGTAAGAAACGCTTGAGAAACACAAAATTTTCGCAGTTCTGATGCTCGAAACGAATAACTAGAACGGCCTAGTGGAAAAGTGGCCATACCGTTGTAATCGGGCGAGTTTCTATTTTCAGATGCAACAGAAATTTTGCGGATTGGTCACTCTGTTCGCGAGATATGGCAGTTTGGAGGTAAGAAACGCTTGAGAAACTCAAAATTTTCGCAGTTCTGATGCTCGACACGAATAACTAGAACGGCCTAGGGGCAAAGTGCGCATACGGTTGTAATCGGGCGAGTTTCTACTTTCAGATGCAACAGATATTTTGCGGATTGGTCGATCCGTTCGCGAGATGTGGCAGTTTGGAGGTAAGAAACGCTTGAGAAACTCAAAATTTTCGCAGTTCTGATGCTCGACACGAATAACTAGAACGGCCTAGGGGAAAAGTGCGCATACCGTTGTAATCGGGCGAGTTTCTACTTTCAGATGCAACAGAAATTTTCCGGATTGGTCAATCCGTTCGCGAGATATGGCAGTTTGGAGGTAAGAAACGCTTGATAAACTCAAAATTTTCGCAGTTCTGATGCTCGAAACGAATGACTAGAACGGCCTAGGGGAGAAGTACGCATACCGTTGTAATCGGGCGAGTTTCTACTTTCAGATGCAACAGAAATTATGCGGATTGGTCCATCCGTTCGCGAGATATGGCAGTTTGGAGGTGAGAAACGCTTGAGAAACTCAAAATTTTCGCAGTTCTGATGCTCGACACAAATAACTAGAACGGCCTAGGGGCAAAGTGCGCATACGGTTGTAATCGGGCGAGTTTCTACTTTCAGATGCAACAGATATTTTGCGGATTGGTCGATCCGTTCGCGAGATGTGGCAGTTTGGAAGTAAGAAACGCTTGAGAAACTCAAACTTTTGGCAGTTCTGATGCTCGAAACGAATAACTAGAACGGCCTAGGGGAAAAGTGCGCATACCGTTGTAATCGGGCGTGTTTCTACTTTCAGATGCAACAGATATTTTGCGGATTGGTCGATCCGTTCGCGAGATGTGGCAGTTTGGAAGTAAGAAACGCTTGAGAAACTCAAAATTTTGGCAGTTCTGATGCTCGAAACGAATAACTAGAACGGCCTAGGGGAAAAGTGCGCATATCGTTGTAATCGGGCGAGTTTCTACTTTCAGATGCAACAGAAATTATGCGGATTGGTCAATCCGTTCGCGAGGTATGGCAGTTTGGAGGTAAGAAACGCTTGAGACACTCAAAATTTTCGCAGTTCTGATGCTCGAAACGAATGACTAGAACGGCCTAGGGGAGAAGTACGCATACCGTTGTAATCGGGCGAGTTTCTACTTTCAGATGCAACAGAAATTATGCGGATTGGTCCATCCGTTCGCGAGATATGGCAGTTTGGAGGTAAGAAACGCTTGAGAAACTCAAAATTTTCGCAGTTCTGATGCTCGACACAAATAACTAGAACGGCCTAGGGGCAAAGTGCGCATACGGTTGTAATCGGGCGAGTTTCTACTTTCAGATGCAACAGATATTTTGCGGATTGGTCGATCCGTTCGCGAGATGTGGCAGTTTGGAAGTAAGAAGCGCTTGAGAAACTCAAACTTTTGGCAGTTCTGATGCTCGAAACGAATAACTAGAACGGCCTAGGGGAAAAGTGCGCATATCGTTGTAATCGGGCGAATTTCTACTTTCAGATGCAACAGAAATTTTGCGGATTGGTCAATCCGTTCGCGAGATATGGCCGTTTGGATGTAAGAAACGCTTGAGAAAGACAAAATTTTCGCAGTTCTGATGCTCGAAACGAATAACTAGAACGGCCTACTGGAAAAGTGCGCATACCGTTGTAATCGGGCGAGTTTCTATTTTCAGATGCAACAGAAATTTTGCGGATTGGTCACTCTGTTCGCGAGATATGGCAGTTTGGAGGTAAGAAACGCTTGAGAAACTCAAAATTTTCGCAGTTCTGATGCGCGAAACGAATAACTAGAACCTCCTAGGGGAAGAGTGCGCATACCGATGTAATCGGGCGAGTTTCTACTTTCAGATGCAACAGAAATTTTGCGGATTGATCAATCCGTTCGCGAGATATGGCAGTTTGGAAACAAGAAACGCTTGAGAAACTCAAAATTTTCGCAGTTCTGATGCTCGACACGAATAACTAGAACGGCCTAGGGGAAAAGTGCGCATACCGTTGTAATCGGGCGTGTTTCTACTTTCAGATGCAACAGATATTTTGCGGATTGGTCGATCCGTTCGCGAGATGTGGCAGTTTGGAAGTAAGAAACGCTTGAGAAACTCAAAATTTTGGCAGTTCTGATGCTCGAAACGAATAACTAGAACGGCCTAGGGGAAAAGTGCGCATATCGTTGTAATCGGGCGAGTTTCTACTTTCAGATGCAACAGAAATTATGCGGATTGGTCAATCCGTTCGCGAGGTATGGCAGTTTGGAGGTAAGAAACGCTTGAGAAACTCAAAATTTTCGCAGTTCTGATGCTCGAAACGAGTAACTGGAACGGCCTAGGGGAGAAGAACGCATACCGTTGTAATCGGGCGAGTTTCTACTTTCAGATGCAACAGAAATTTTGCGGATTGGTCGATCCGTTCGCGAGATATGGCAGTTTGGAGGTAAGAAACGCTTGAGAAACTCAAAATTTTCGCAGTTCTGATGCTCGAAACGAATAACTAGAACCTCCTAGGGGAAAAGTGCGCATACCGTTGTAATCGGCCGAGTTTCTACTTTCAGATGCAACAGAAATTTTGCGGATGATCAATCCGTTCGCGAGATATGGCAGTTTGGAGATAAGAAACGCTTGAGAAACTCAAAATTTTCGCAGTTCTGATGCTCGACACGAATAACTAGAACGGCCTAGGGGAAAAGTGCGCATACCGTTGTAATCGGGCGAGTTTCTACTTTCAGATGCAACAGAAATTTTGCGGATTGGTCGATCCGTTCGCGAGATGTGGCAGTTTGGAGGTAAGAAACGCTTGCGAAACTCAAAATTTTCGCAGTTCTGATGCTCGAAACGAATAACTAGAACGGCCTAGGGGAAAAGTGCGCACACCGTTGTAATCGGGCGAGTTTCTACATTCAGATGCAACAGAAATTTTCCGGATTGGTCAATCCGTTCGCGAGATATGGCAGTTTGGAGGTAAGAAACGCTTGAGAAACTCAAAATTTTCGGAGTTCTGATGCTCGACACGAATAACTAGAACGGCCTAGGGGAAAAGTGCGCATACCGTTGTAATCGGGCGAGATTCTACTTTCAGATGCAACAGAAATTTAGCGGATTGGTCAATCCGTTCGCGAGATATGGCAGTTTGGAGGTAAGAAACGCTTGAGAAACTCAAAACTTTCGCAGTTCTGATGCTCGACACGAATAACTAGAACGGCCTAGGGGAAAAGTGTGCATACCGTTGTAATCGGGCGAGTTTCTACTTTCAGATGCAACAGAAATTTTGCGGATTGGTCAATCCGTTCGCGAGATATGGCCGTTTGGATGTAAGAAACGCTTGAGAAACACAAAATTTTCGCAGTTCTGATGCTCGAAACGAATAACTAGAACGGCCTAGTGGAAAAGTGGCCATACCGTTGTAATCGGGCGAGTTTCTATTTTCAGATGCAACAGAAATTTTGCGGATTGGTCACTCTGTTCGCGAGATATGGCAGTTTGGAGGTAAGAAACGCTTGAGAAACTCAAAATTTTCGCAGTTCTGATGCTCGACACGAATAACTAGAACGGCCTAGGGGCAAAGTGCGCATACGGTTGTAATCGGGCGAGTTTCTACTTTCAGATGCAACAGATATTTTGCGGATTGGTCGATCCGTTCGCGAGATGTGGCAGTTTGGAGGTAAGAAACGCTTGAGAAACTCAAAATTTTCGCAGTTCTGATGCTCGACACGAATAACTAGAACGGCCTAGGGGAAAAGTGCGCATACCGTTGTAATCGGGCGAGTTTCTACTTTCAGATGCAACAGAAATTTTCCGGATTGGTCAATCCGTTCGCGAGATATGGCAGTTTGGAGGTAAGAAACGCTTGATAAACTCAAAATTTTCGCAGTTCTGATGCTCGAAACGAATGACTAGAACGGCCTAGGGGAGAAGTACGCATACCGTTGTAATCGGGCGAGTTTCTACTTTCAGATGCAACAGAAATTATGCGGATTGGTCCATCCGTTCGCGAGATATGGCAGTTTGGAGGTGAGAAACGCTTGAGAAACTCAAAATTTTCGCAGTTCTGATGCTCGACACAAATAACTAGAACGGCCTAGGGGCAAAGTGCGCATACGGTTGTAATCGGGCGAGTTTCTACTTTCAGATGCAACAGATATTTTGCGGATTGGTCGATCCGTTCGCGAGATGTGGCAGTTTGGAAGTAAGAAACGCTTGAGAAACTCAAACTTTTGGCAGTTCTGATGCTCGAAACGAATAACTAGAACGGCCTAGGGGAAAAGTGCGCATATCGTTGTAATCGGGCGAATTTCTACTTTCAGATGCAACAGAAATTTTGCGGATTGGTCAATCCGTTCGCGAGATATGGCCGTTTGGATGTAAGAAACGCTTGAGAAACACAAAATTTTCGCAGTTCTGATGCTCGAAACGAATAACTAGAACGGCCTACTGGAAAAGTGCGCATACCGTTGTAATCGGGCGAGCTTCTATTTTCAGATGCAACAGAAATTTTGCGGATTGGTCACTCTGTTCGCGAGATATGGCAGTTTGGAGGTAAGAAACGCTTGAGAAACTCAAAATTTTCGCAGTTCTGATGCGCGAAACGAATAACTAGAACCTCCTAGGGGAAAAGTGCGCATACCGTTGTAATCGGGCGAGTTTCTACTTTCAGATGCAACAGAAATTTTGCGGATTGATCAATCCGTTCGCGAGATATGGCAGTTTGGAAACAAGAAACGCTTGAGAAACTCAAAATTTTCGCAGTTCTGATGCTCGACACGAATAACTAGAACGGCCTAGGGGAAAAGTGCGCATACCGTTGTAATCGGGCGTGTTTCTACTTTCAGATGCAACAGATATTTTGCGGATTGGTCGATCCGTTCGCGAGATGTGGCAGTTTGGAAGTAAGAAACGCTTGAGAAACACAAAATTTTGGCAGTTCTGATGCTCGAAACGAATAACTAGAACGGCCTAGGGGAAAAGTGCGCATATCGTTGTAATCGGGCGAGTTTCTACTTTCAGATGCAACAGAAATTATGCGGATTGGTCAATCCGTTCGCGAGGTATGGCAGTTTGGAGGTAAGAAACGCTTGAGACACTCAAAATTTTCGCAGTTCTGATGCTCGAAACGAATGACTAGAACGGCCTAGGGGAGAAGTACGCATACCGTTGTAATCGGGCGAGTTTCTACTTTCAGATGCAACAGAAATTATGCGGATTGGTCCATCCGTTCGCGAGATATGGCAGTTTGGAGGTAAGAAACGCTTGAGAAACTCAAAATTTTCGCAGTTCTGATGCTCGACACAAATAACTAGAACGGCCTAGGGGCAAAGTGCGCATACGGTTGTAATCGGGCGAGTTTCTACTTTCAGATGCAACAGATATTTTGCGGATTGGTCGATCCGTTCGCGAGATGTGGCAGTTTGGAAGTAAGAAGCGCTTGAGAAACTCAAACTTTTGGCAGTTCTGATGCTCGAAACGAATAACTAGAACGGCCTAGGGGAAAAGTGCGCATATCGTTGTAATCGGGCGAATTTCTACTTTCAGATGCAACAGAAATTTTGCGGATTGGTCAATCCGTTCGCGAGATATGGCCGTTTGGATGTAAGAAACGCTTGAGAAAGACAAAATTTTCGCAGTTCTGATGCTCGAAACGAATAACTAGAACGGCCTACTGGAAAAGTGCGCATACCGTTGTAATCGGGCGAGTTTCTATTTTCAGATGCAACAGAAATTTTGCGGATTGGTCACTCTGTTCGCGAGATATGGCAGTTTGGAGGTAAGAAACGCTTGAGAAACTCAAAATTTTCGCAGTTCTGATGCGCGAAACGAATAACTAGAACCTCCTAGGGGAAGAGTGCGTATACCGATGTAATCGGGCGAGTTTCTACTTTCAGATGCAACAGAAATTTTGCGGATTGATCAATCCGTTCGCGAGATATGGCAGTTTGGAAACAAGAAACGCTTGAGAAACTCAAAATTTTCGCAGTTCTGATGCTCGACACGAATAACTAGAACGGCCTAGGGGAAAAGTGCGCCTACCGTTGTAATCGGGCGTGTTTCTACTTTCAGATGCAACAGATATTTTGCGGATTGGTCGATCCGTTCGCGAGATGTGGCAGTTTGGAAGTAAGAAACGCTTGAGAAACTCAAAATTTTGGCAGTTCTGATGCTCGAAACGAATAACTAGAACGGCCTAGGGGAAAAGTGCGCATATCGTTGTAATCGGGCGAGTTTCTACTTTCAGATGCAACAGAAATTATGCGGATTGGTCAATCCGTTCGCGAGGTATGGCAGTTTGGAGGTAAGAAACGCTTGAGAAACTCAAAATTTTCGCAGTTCTGATGCTCGAAACGAGTAACTGGAACGGCCTAGGGGAGAAGAACGCATACCGTTGTAATCGGGCGAGTTTCTACTTTCAGATGCAACAGAAATTTTGCGGATTGGTCGATCCGTTCGCGAGATATGGCAGTTTGGAGGTAAGAAACGCTTGAGAAACTCAAAATTTTCGCAGTTCTGATGCTCGAAACGAATAACTAGAACCTCCTAGGGGAAAAGTGCGCATACCGTTGTAATCGGCCGAGTTTCTACTTTCAGATGCAACAGAAATTTTGCGGATGATCAATCCGTTCGCGAGATATGGCAGTTTGGAGATAAGAAACGCTTGAGAAACTCAAAATTTTCGCAGTTCTGATGCTCGACACGAATAACTAGAACGGCCTAGGGGAAAAGTGCGCATACCGTTGTAATCGGGCGTATTTCTACATTCAGATGCAACAGAAATTTTGCGGATTGGTCAATCCGTTCGCGAGATATGGCAGTTTGGAGGTAAGAAACGCTTGAGAAACTCAAAATTTTCGCAGGTCTGATGCTCGACACGAATAACTAGAACGGCCTAGGGGCAAAGTGCGCATACGGTTGTAATCGGGCGAGTTTCTACTTTCAGATGCAACAGAAATTTTGCGGATTGATCAATCCGTTCGCGAGATATGGCAGTTTGGAGACAAGAAACGCTTGAGAAACTCAAAATTTTCGCAGTTCTGATGCTCGACACGAATAACTAGAACGGCCTAGGGGAAAAGTGCGCATACCGTTGTAATCGGGCGTGTTTCTACTTTCAGATGCAACAGCAATTTTGCGGATTGGTCAATCCGTTCGCGAGATATGGCAGTTTGGAGGTAAGAAACGCTTGAGAAACTCAAAATTTTCGCAGTTCTGATGCTCGACACGAATAACTAGAACGGCCTAGGGGAAAAGTGCGCATACCTTTGTAATCGGGCGAGTTTCTACTTTCAGATGCAACAGAAATTTTGCGGATTGGTCAATCCGTTCGCGAGATATGGCAGTTTGGAGGTAAGAAACGCTTGAGAAACTCAAAATTTTCGCAGTTCTGATGCTCGAAACGAATAACTAGAACGGCCTAGTGGAAAAGTGCGCATACCGTTGTAATCGGGCGAGTTTCTATTTTCAGATGCAACAAAAATTTTGCGGATTGGTCACTCTGTTCGCGAGATATGGCAGTTTGGAGGTAAGAAACGCTTGAGAAACTCAAAATTTTCGCAGTTCTGATGCTCGAAACGAATAACTAGAACCTCCTAGGGTAAAAGTGCGCATACCGTTGTAATCGGGCGAGTTTCTACTTTCAGATGCAACAGAAATTTTGCGGATTGATCAATCCGTTCGCGAGATATGGCAGTTTGGAGGTAAGAAACGCTTGAGAAACTCAAAATTTTCGCAGTTCTGATGCTCGAAACGAATGACTAGAACGGCCTAGGGGAGAAGTACGCATATCGTTGTAATCGGGCGAGTTTCTACTTTCAGATGCAACAGAAATTATGCGGATTGGTCCATCCGTTCGCGAGATATGGCAGTTTGGAGGTAAGAAACGCTTGAGAAACTCAAAATTTTCGCAGTTCTGATGCTCGAAACGAATAACTAGGACCGCCTAGGGGAAAAGTGCGCATACCGTTGTAATCGGGCGAGTTTCTACTTTCAGATGCAACAAAATATTTTGCGGATTGGTCAATCCGTTCGCGAGATGTGGCAGTTTGGAAGTAAGAAACGCTTGAGAAACTCAAAATTTTGGCAGTTCTGATGCTCGAAACGAATAACTAGAACGGCCTAGGGGAAAAGTGCGCATATCGTTGTAATCGGGCGAATTTCTACTTTCAGATGCAACAGAAATTTTGCGGATTGGTCAATCCGTTCGCGAGATATGGCCGTTTGGATGTAAGAAACGCTTGAGAAACACAAAATTTTCGCAGTTCTGATGCTCGAAACGAATAACTAGAACCTCCTAGGGGAAAAGTGCGCATACCGTTGTAATCGGGCGAGTTTCTACTTTCAGATGCAACAAAAATTTTGCGGATTGATAAATCCGTTCGCGAGATATGGCAGTTTGGAAACAAGAAACGCTTGAGAAACTCAAAATTTTCGCAGTTCTGATGCTCGAAAGGAATAACTAGAACGGCCTAGGGGAGAAGAACGCATACCGTTGTAATCGGGCGAGTTTCTACTTTCAGATGCAACAGAAATTTTGCGGATTGGTCGATCCGTTCGCGAGATATGGCAGTTTGGAGGTAAGAAACGCTTGAGAAACTCAAAATTTTCGCAGTTCTGATGCTCGAAACGAATAACTAGAACCTCCTAGGGGAAAAGTGCGCATACCGTTGTAATCGGGCGAGTTTCTACTTTCAGATGCAACAGAAATTTTGCGGATTGATCAATCCGTTCGCGAGATATGGCAGTTTGGAGATAAGAAACGCTTGAGAAACTCAAAATTTTCGCAGTTCTGATGCTCGACACGAATAACTAGAACGGCCTAGGGGAAAAGTGCGCATACCGTTGTAATCGGGCGTATTTCTACTTTCAGATGCAACAGAAATTTTGCGGATTGGTCAATCCGTTCGCGAGATATGGCAGTTTGGAGGTAAGAAACGCTTGAGAAACTCAAAATTTTCGCAGTTCTGATGCTCGACACGAATAACTAGAACGGCCTAGGGGCAAAGTGCGCATACGGTTGTAATCGGGCGAGTTTCTACTTTCAGATGCAACAGAAATTTTGCGGATTGGTCAATCCGTTCGCGAGATATGGCAGTTTGGAGGTAAGAAACGCTTGAGAAACTCAAAATTTTCGCAGTTCTGATGCTCGACACGAATAACTAGAACGGCCTAGGGGAAAAGTGCGCATACCGTTGTAATCGGGCGAGTTTCTACTTTCAGATGCAACAGAAATTTTGCGGATTGGTCAATCCGTTCGCGAGATATGGCAGTTTGGAGGTAAGAAACGCTTGAGAAACTCAAAATTTTCGCAGTTCTGATGCTCGACACGAATAAATAGAACGGCCTAGGGGAAAAGTGCGCATACCGTTGTAATCGGGCGTGTTTCTACTTTCAGATGCAACAGATATTTTGCGGATTGGTCGATCCGTTCGCGAGATGTGGCAGTTTGGAAGTAAGAAACGCTTGAGAAACTCAAAATTTTGGCAGTTCTGATGCTCGAAACGAATAACCAGAACGGCCTAGGGGAAAAGTGCGCATATCGTTGTAATCGGGCGAGTTTCTACTTTCAGATGCAATAGAAATTATGCGGATTGGTCCATCCGTTCGCGAGATATGGCAGTTTGGAGGTAAGAAACGCTTGAGAAACTCAAAATTTTCGCAGTTCTGATGCTCGAAACGAATAACTAGAACCTCCTAGGGGAAAAGTGCGCATACCGTTGTAATCGGGCGAGTTTCTACTTTCAGATGCAACAGAAATTTTGCGGATTGATCAATCCGTTCGCGAGATATGGCACTTTGGAAACAAGAAACGCTTGAGAAACTCAAAATTTACGCAGTTCTGATGCTCGACACGAATAACTAGAACGGCCTAGGGGAAAAGTGCGCATACCGTTGTAATCGGGCGTGTTTCTACTTTCAGATGCAACAGATATTTTGCGGATTGGTCGATCCGTTCGCGAGATGTGGCAGTTTGGAAGTAAGAAACGCTTGAGAAACTCAAAATTTTGGCAGTTCTGATGCGCGAAACGAATAACTAGAACGGCCTAGGGGAAAAGTGCGCATATCGTTGTAATCGGGCGAGTTTCTACTTTCAGATGCAACAGAAATTATGCGGATTGGTCAATCCGTTCGCGAGATATGGCAGTTTGGAGGTAAGAAACGCTTGAGAAACTCAAAATTTTCGCAGTTCTGATGCTCGAAACGAATGACTAGAACGGCCTAGGGGAGAAGTACGCATATCGTTGTAATCGGGCGAGTTTCTACTTTCAGATGCAACAGAAATTATGCGGATTGGTCCATCCGTTCGCGAGATATGGCAGTTTGGAGGTAAGAAACGCTTGAGAAACTCAAAATTTTCGCAGTTCTGATGCTCGAAACGAATAACTAGGACCGCCTAGGGGAGAAGAACGCATACCGTTGTAATCGGGCGAGCTTCTACTTTTAGATGCAACAGAAATTTTGCGGATTGGTCAATCCGTTCGCGAGATATGGCAGTTTGGAGGTAAGAAACGCTTGAGAAACTCAAAATTTTCGCAGTTCTGATGCTCGAAATGAATAACTGGAACGGCCTAGGGGAGAAGAACGCATACCGTTGTAATCGGGCGAGTTTCTACTTTCAGATGCAACAGAAATTTTGCGGATTGGTCGATCCGTTCGCGAGATATGGCAGTTTGGAGGTAAGAAACGCTTGAGAAACTCAAAATTTTCGCAGTTCTGATGCTCGACACGAATAACTAGAACGGCCTAGGGGCAAAGTGCGCATACCGTTGTAATCGGGCGAGTTTCTACTTTCAGATGCAACAGAAATTTTGCGGATTGGTCGATCCGTTCGCGAGATGTGGCAGTTTGGAAGTAAGAAACGCTTGAGAAACTCAAAATTTTCGCAGTTCTGATGCTCGAAACGAGTAACTGGAACGCCCTGGGGGAGAAGAACGCATACCGTTGTAATCGGGCGAGTTTCTACTTTCAGATGCAACAGAAATTTTGCGGATTGGTCGATCCGTTCGCGAGATATGGCAGTTTGGAGGTAAGAAACGCTTGAGAAACTCAAAATTTTCGCAGTTCTGATGCTCGAAACGAATAACTAGAACCTCCTAGGGGAAAAGTGCGCATACCGTTGTAATCGGCCGAGTTTCTACTTTCAGATGCAACAGAAATTTTGCGGATTGATCAATCCGTTCGCGAGATATGGCAGTTTGGAGATAAGAAACGCTTGAGAAACTCAAAATTTTCGCAGTTCTGATGCTCGACACGAATAACTAGAACGGCCTAGGGGAAAAGTGCGCATACCGTTGTAATCGGGCGTATTTCTACATTCAGATGCAACAGAAATTTTGCGGATTGGTCAATCCGTTCGCGAGATATGGCAGTTTGGAGGTAAGAAACGCTTGAGAAACTCAAAATTTTCGCAGTTCTGATGCTCGACACGAATAACTAGAACGGCCTAGGGGCAAAGTGCGCATACGGTTGTAATCGGGCGAGTTTCTACTATCAGATGCAACAGATATTTTGCGGATTGGTCGATCCGTTCGCGAGATGTGGCAGTTTGGAAGTAAGAAACGCTTGAGAAACTCAAAATTTTGGCAGTTCTGATGCTCGAAACGAATAACTAGAACGGCCTAGGGGAAAAGTGCGCACACCGTTGTAATCGAGCGAGTTTCTACTTTCAGATGCAACAGAAATTTTGCGGATTGATCAATCCGTTCGCGAGATATGGCAGTTTGGAGACAAGAAACGCTTGAGAAACTCAAAATTTTCGCAGTTCTGATGCTCGACACGAATAACTAGAACGGCCTAGGGGAAAAGTGCGCATACCGTTGTAATCGGGCGTGTTTCTACTTTCAGATGCAACAGAAATTTTGCGGATTGGTCAATCCGTTCGCGAGATATGGCAGTTTGGAGGTAAGAAACGCTTGAGAAACTCAAAATTTTCGCAGTTCTGATGCTCGACACGAATAACTAGAACGGCCTAGGGGAAAAGTGCGCATACCGTTGTAATCGGGCGAGTTTCTACTTTCAGATGCAACAGAAATTTTCCGGATTGGTCAATCCGTTCGCGAGATATGGCAGTTTGGAGGTAAGAAACGCTTGAGAAACTCAAAATTTTCGCAGTTCTGATGCTCGAAACGAATGACTAGAACGGCCTAGGGGAGAAGTACGCATACCGTTGTAATCGGGCGAGTTTCTACTTTCAGATGCAACAGAAATTATGCGGATTGGTCCATCCGTTCGCGAGATATGGCAGTTTGGAGGTAAGAATCGCTTGAGAAACTCAAAATTTTCGCAGTTCTGATGCTCGAAACGAATAACTAGGACCGCCTAGGGGAGAAGAACGCATACCGTTGTAATCGGGCGAGTTTCTACTTTTAGATGCAACAGAAATTTTGCGGATTGGTCAATCCGTTCGCGAGGCATGGCAGTTTGGAGGTAAGAAACGCTTGAGAAACTCAAAATTTTCGCAGTTCTGATGCTCGAAATGAATAACTGGAACGGCCTAGGGGAGAAGAACGCATACCGTTGTAATCGGGCGAGTTTCTACTTTCAGATGCAACAGAAATTTTGCGGATTGGTCGATCCGTTCGCGAGATATGGCAGTTTGGAGGTAAGAAACGCTTGAGAAACTCAAAATTTTCGCAGTTCTGATGCTCGACACGAATAACTAGAACGGCCTAGGGGCAAAGTGCGCATACCGTTGTAATCGGGCGAGTTTCTACTTTCAGATGCAACAGAAATTTTGCGGATTGGTCGATCCGTTCGCGAGATGTGGCAGTTTGGAAGTAAGAAACGCTTGAGAAACTCAAAATTTTCGCAGTTCTGATGCTCGAAACGAGTAACTGGAACGGCCTAGGGGAGAAGAACGCATACCGTTGTAATCGGGCGAGTTTCTACTTTCAGATGCAACAGAAATTTTGCGGATTGGTCGATCCGTTCGCGAGATATGGCAGTTTGGAGGTAAGAAACGCTTGAGAAACTCAAAATTTTCGCAGTTCTGATGCTCGAAACGAATAACTAGAACCTCCTAGGGGAAAAGTGCGCATACCGTTGTAATCGGCCGAGTTTCTACTTTCAGATGCAACAGAAATTTTGCGGATTGATCAATCCGTTCGCGAGATATGGCAGTTTGGAGATAAGAAACGCTTGAGAAACTCAAAATTTTCGCAGTTCTGATGCTCGACACGAATAACCAGAACGGCCTAGGGGAAAAGTGCGCATACCGTTGTAATCGGGCGTATTTCTACATTCAGATGCAACAGAAATTTTGCGGATTGTTCAATCCGTTCGCGAGATATGGCAGTTTGGAGGTAAGAAACGCTTGAGAAACTCAAAATTTTCGCAGTTCTGATGCTCGACACGAATAACTAGAACGGCCTAGGGGCAAAGTGCGCATACGGTTGTAATCGGGCGAGTTTCTACTTTCAGATGCAACAGAAATTTTGCGGATTGATCAATCCGTTCGCCAGATAGGGCAGTTTGGAGATAAGAAACGCTTGAGAAACTCAAAATTTTCGCAGTTCTGATGCTCGACACGAATAACTAGAACGGCCTAGGGGAAAAGTGCGCATACCGTTGTAATCGGGCGTATTTCTACTTTCAGATGCAACAGAAATTTTGCGGATTGGTCAATCCGTTCGCGAGATATGGCAGTTTGGAGGTAAGAAACGCTTGAGAAACTCAAAATTTTCGCAGTTCTGATGCTCGACACGAATAACTAGAACGGCCTAGGGGCAAAGTGCGCATACGGTTGTAATCGGGCGAGTTTCTACTATCAGATGCAACAGATATTTTGCGGATTGGTCGATCCGTTCGCGAGATGTGGCAGTTTGGAAGTAAGAAACGCTTGAGAAACTCAAAATTTTGGCAGTTCTGATGCTCGAAACGAATAACTAGAACGGCCTAGGGGAAAAGTGCGCACACCGTTGTAATCGGGCGAGTTTCTACTTTCAGATGCAACAGAAATTTTGCGGATTGATCAATCCGTTCGCGAGATATGACAGTTTGGAGACAAGAAACGCTTGAGAAACTCAAAATTTTCGCAGTTCTGATGCTCGACACGAATAACTAGAACGGCCTAGGGGAAAAGTGCGCATACCGTTGTAATCGGGCGTGTTTCTACTTTCAGATGCAACAGAAATTTTGCGGATTGGTCAATCCGTTCGCGAGATATGGCAGTTTGGAGGTAAGAAACGCTTGAGAAACTCAAAATTTTCGCAGTTCTGATGCTCGACACGAATAACTAGAACGGCCTAGGGGAAAAGTGCGCATACCGTTGTAATCGGGCGAGTTTCTACTTTCAGATGCTACAGAAATTTTGCGGATTGGTCAATCCGTTCGCGAGATATGGCAGTTTGGAGGTAAGAAACGCTTGAGAAACTCAAAATTTTCGCAGTTCTGATGCTCGAAACGAATAACTAGAACGGCCTAGTGGAAAAGTGCGCATACCGTTGTAATCGGGCGAGTTTCTATTTTCAGATGCAACAGAAATTTTGCGGATTGGTCAATCCGTTCGCGAGATATGGCAGTTTGGACGTAAGAAACGCTTGAGAAACTCAAAATTTTCGCAGTTCTGATGCTCGAAACGAATGACTAGAACGGCCTAGGGGAGAAGTAGGCATACCGTTGTAATCGGGCGAGTTTCTACTTTCAGATGCAACAGAAATTTTGCGGATTGATCAATCCGTTCGCGAGATATGGCAGTTTGGAAATAAGAAACGCTTGAGAAACTCAAAATTTTCGCAGTTCTGATGCTCGACACGAATAACTAGAACGGCCTAGGGGCAAAGTGCGCATACGGTTGTAATCGGGCGAGTTTCTACTATCAGATGCAACAGATATTTTGCGGATTGGTCGATCCGTTCGCGAGATGTGGCAGTTTGGAAGTAAGAAACGCTTGAGAAACTCAAAATTTTGGCAGTTCTGATGCTCGAAACGAATAACTAGAACGGCCTAGGGGAAAAGTGCGCACACCGTTGTAATCGGGCGAGTTTCTACTTTCAGATGCAACAGAAATTTTCCGGATTGGTCAATCCGTTCGCGAGATATGGCAGTTTGGAGGTAAGAGACGCTTGAGAAACTCAAAATTTACGCAGTTCTGAGGCTCGAAACGAATGACAAGAACGGCCTAGGGGAGAAGTAGGCATACCGTTGTAATCGGGCGAGTTTCTACTTTCAGATGCAACAGAAATTATGCGGATTGGTCCATCCGTTCGCGAGATATGGCAGTTTGGAGGTAAGAAACGCTTGAGAAACTCAAAATTTTCGCAGTTCTGATGCTCGAAGCGAATAACTAGGACCGCCTAGGGGAAAAGTGCGCATACCGTTGTAATCGGGCGAGATTCCACTTTCAGATGCAACAGAAATTTTGCGGATTGATCAATCCGTTCGCGAGATATGGCAGTTTGGAGATAAGAAACGCTTGAGAAACTCAAAATTTTCGCAGTTCTGATGCTCGACACGAATAACTAGAACGGCCTAGGAGAAAAGTGCGCATACCGTTGTAATCGGGCGAGTTTCTACTTTCAGATGCAACAGAAATTTTGCGGATTGGTCAATCCGTTCGCGAGATATGGCAGTTTGGAGGTAAGAAACGCTTGAGAAACTCAAAATTTTCGCAGTTCTGATGCTCGACACGAATAACTAGAACGGCCTAGGGGTAAAGTGCGCATACGGTTGTAATCGGGCGAGTTTCTACTTTCAGATGCAACAGATATTTTGCGGATTGGTCGATCCGTTCGCGACATGTGGCAGTTTGGAAGTAAGAAACGCTTGAGAAACTCAAAATTTTCGCAGTTCTGATGCTCGACACGAATAACTAGAACGGCCTAGGGGAAAAGTGCGCATACCGTTGTAATCGGGCGAGTTTCTACTTTCAGATGCAACAGAAATTTTCCGGATTGGTCAATCCGTTCGCGAGATATGGCAGTTTGGACGTAAGAAACGCTTGAGAAACTCAAAATTTTCGCAGTTCTGATGCTCGAAACGAATGACTAGAACGGCCTAGGGGAGAAGTAGGCATACCGTTGTAATCGGGCGAGTTTCTACTTTCAGATGCAACAGAAATTTTGCGGATTGATCAATCCGTTCGCGAGATATGGCAGTTTGGAGATAAGAAACGCTTGAGAAACTCAAAATTTTCGCAGTTCTGATGCTCGACACGAATAACTAGAACGGCCTAGGGGAAAAGTGCGCATACCGTTGTAATCGGGCGTGTTTCTGCTTTCAGATGCAACAGAAATTTTGCGGATTGATCAATCCGTTCGCGAGATATGGCAGTTTGGAAATAAGAAACGCTTGAGAAACTCAAAATTTTCGCAGTTCTGATGCTCGACACGAATAACTAGAACGGCCTAGGGGAAAAGTGCGCATACCGTTGTAATCGGGCGTGTTTCTGCTTTCAGATGCAACAGAAATTTTGCGGATTGGTCAATCCGTTCGCGAGATATGGCAGTTTGGAGGTAAGAAACGCTTGAGAAACTCAAAATTTTCGCAGTTCTGATGCTCGACACGAATAACTAGAACGGCCTAGGGGCAAAGTGCGCATACCGTTGTAATCGGGCGAGTTTCTACTTTCAGATGCAACAGAAATTTTGCGGATTGGTCGATCCGTTCGCGAGATGTGACAGTTTGGAGGTAAGAAACGCTTGAGAAACTCAAAATTTTCGCAGTTCTGATGCTCGAAACGACTAACTAGAACGGCCTAGGGGAAAAGTGCGCATATCGCTGTAATCGGGCGAATTTCTACTTTCAGATGCAACAGAAATTTTGCGGATTGGTCACTCTGCTCGCGAGATATGGCAGTTTGGAGGTAAGAAACGCTTGAGAAACTCAAAATTTTGGCAGTTCTGATGCTCGAAACGAATAACTAGAACGGCCTAGGGGAAAAGTGCGCATATCGTTGTAATCGGGCGAATTTCTACTTTCAGATGCAACAGAAATTTTGCGGATTGGTCAATCCGTTCGCGAGATATGGCCGTTTGGATGTAAGAAACGCATGAGAAACACAAAATTTTCGCAGTTCTGATCCTCGAAACGAATAACTAGAACGGCCTAGTGGAAAAGTGCGCATACCGTTGAAATCGGGCGAGTTCCTATTTTCAGATGCAACAGAAATTTTGCGGATTGGTCACTCTGCTCGCGAGATATGGCAGTTTGGAGGTAAGAAACGCTTGAGAAACTCAAAATTTTCGCAGTTCTGATGCTCGACACGAATAACTAGAACGGCCTAGGGGAAAAGTGCGCATACCGTTGTAATCGGGCGAGTTTCTACTTTCAGATGCAACAGAAATTTTGCGGATTGATCAATCCGTTCGCGAGATATGGCAGTTTGGAGGTAAGAAACGCTTGAGAAACTCAAAATTTTCGCAGTTCTGATGCTCGAAACGAATGACTAGAACGGCCTAGGGGAGAAGTACGCATATCGTTGTAATCGGGCGAGTTTCTACTTTCAGATGCAACAGAAATTTTGCGGATTGATCAATCCGTTCGCGAGATATGGCAGTTTGGAGACAAGAAACGCTTGAGAAACTCAAAATTTTCGCAGTTCTGATGCTCGACACGAATAACTAGAACGGCATAGGGGAAAAGTGCGCATACCGTTGTAATCGGGCGAGTTTCTACTTTCAGATGCAACAGAAATTTTGCGGATTGATCAATCCGTTCGCGAGATATGGCAGTTTGGAGGTAAGAAACGCTTGAGAAACTCAAAATTTTCGCAGTTCTGATGCTCGAAACGAATGACTAGAACGGCCTAGGGGAGAAGTACGCATATCGTTGTAATCGGGCGAGTTTCTACTTTCAGATGCAACAGAAATTATGCGGATTGGTCCATCCGTTCGCGAGATATGGCAGTTTGGAGGTAAGAAACGCTTGAGAAACTCAAAATTTTCGCAGTTCTGATGCTCGAAACGAATAACTAGGACCGCCTAGGGGAAAAGTGCGCATACCGTTGTAATCGGGCGAGTTTCTACTTTCAGATGCAACAGATATTTTGCGGATTGGTCAATCCGTTCGCGAGATGTGGCAGTTTGGAAGTAAGAAACGCTTGAGAAACTCAAAATGTTGGCAGTTCTGATGCTCGAAACGAATAACTAGAACGGCCTAGGGGAAAAGTGCGCACACCGTTGTAATCGGGCGAGTTTCTACTTTCAGATGCAACAGAAATTTTGCGGATTGATCAATCCGTTCGCGAGATATGGCAGTTTGGAAATAAGAAACGCTTGAGAAACTCAAAATTTTCGCAGTTCTGATGCTCGACACGAATAACTAGAACGGCCTAGGGGAAAAGTGCGCATATCGCTGTAATCGGGCGAATTTCTACGTTCAGATGCAACAGAAATTTTGCGGATTGGTCACTCTGCTCGCGAGATATGGCAGTTTGGAGGTAAGAAACGCTTGAGAAACTCAAAATTTTGGCAGTTCTGATGCTCGAAACGAATAACTAGAACGGCCTAGGGGAAAAGTGCGCATATCGTTGTAATCGGGCGAATTTCTACTTTCAGATGCAACAGAAATTTTGCGGATTGGTCAATCCGTTCGCGAGATATGGCCGTTTGGATGTAAGAAACGCATGAGAAACACAAAATTTTCGCAGTTCTGATCCTCGAAACGAATAACTAGAACGGCCTAGTGGAAAAGTGCGCATACCGTTGAAATCGGGCGAGTTCCTATTTTCAGATGCAACAGAAATTTTGCGGATTGGTCACTCTGCTCGCGAGATATGGCAGTTTGGAGGTAAGAAACGCTTGAGAAACTCAAAATTTTCGCAGTTCTGATGCTCGACACGAATAACTAGAACGGCCTAGGGGAAAAGTGCGCATACCGTTGTAATCGGGCGAGTTTCTACTTTCAGATGCAACAGAAATTTTGCGGATTGATCAATCCGTTCGCGAGATATGGCAGTTTGGAGGTAAGAAACGCTTGAGAAACTCAAAATTTTCGCAGTTCTGATGCTCGAAACGAATGACTAGAACGGCCTAGGGGAGAAGTACGCATATCGTTGTAATCGGGCGAGTTTCTACTTTCAGATGCAACAGAAATTTTGCGGATTGATCAATCCGTTCGCGAGATATGGCAGTTTGGAGACAAGAAACGCTTGAGAAACTCAAAATTTTCGCAGTTCTGATGCTCGACACGAATAACTAGAACGGCATAGGGGAAAAGTGCGCATACCGTTGTAATCGGGCGAGTTTCTACTTTCAGATGCAACAGAAATTTTGCGGATTGATCAATCCGTTCGCGAGATATGGCAGTTTGGAGGTAAGAAACGCTTGAGAAACTCAAAATTTTCGCAGTTCTGATGCTCGAAACGAATGACTAGAACGGCCTAGGGGAGAAGTACGCATATCGTTGTAATCGGGCGAGTTTCTACTTTCAGATGCAACAGAAATTATGCGGATTGGTCCATCCGTTCGCGAGATATGGCAGTTTGGAGGTAAGAAACGCTTGAGAAACTCAAAATTTTCGCAGTTCTGATGCTCGAAACGAATAACTAGGACCGCCTAGGGGAAAAGTGCGCATACCGTTGTAATCGGGCGAGTTTCTACTTTCAGATGCAACAGATATTTTGCGGATTGGTCAATCCGTTCGCGAGATGTGGCAGTTTGGAAGTAAGAAACGCTTGAGAAACTCAAAATTTTGGCAGTTCTGATGCTCGAAACGAATAACTAGAACGGCCTAGGGGAAAAGTGCGCACACCGTTGTAATCGGGCGAGTTTCTACTTTCAGATGCAACAGAAATTTTGCGGATTGATCAATCCGTTCGCGAGATATGGCAGTTTGGAGACAAGAAACGCTTGAGAAACTCAAAATTTTCGCAGTTCTGATGCTCGACACGAATAACTAGAACGGCCTAGGGGAAAAGTGCGCATACCGTTGTAATCGGGCGTGTTTCTACTTTCAGATGCAACAGAAATTTTGCGGATTGGTCAATCCGTTCGCGAGATATGGCAGTTTGGAGGTAAGAAACGCTTGAGAAACTCAAAATTTTCGCAGTTCTGATGCTCGACACGAATAACTAGGACGGCCAAGGGGAAAAGTGCGCACACCATTGTAATCGGGCGAGTTTCTACTTTCAGATGCAACAGAAATTTTGCGGATTGGTCAATCCGTTCGCGAGATATGGCAGTTTGGAGGTAAGAAACGCTTGAGAAACTCAAAATTTTCGCAGTTCTGATGCTCGAAACGAATAACTAGAACGGCCTAGTGGAAAAGTGCGCATACCGTTGTAATCGGGCGAGTTTCTATTTTCAGATGCAACAGAAATTTTGCGGATTGGTCACTCTGATCGCGAGATATTGCAGTTTGGAGGTAAGAAACGCTTGAGAAACTCAAAATTTTCGCAGTTCTGATGCTCGAAACGAATAACTAGAACCTCCTAGGGTAAAAGTGCGCATACCGTTGTAATCGGGCGAGTTTCTACTTTCAGATGCAACAGAAATTTTGCGGATTGATCAATCCGTTCGCGAGATATGGCAGTTTGGAGGTAAGAAACGCTTGAGAAACTCAAAATTTTCGCAGTTCTGATGCTCGAAACGAATGACTAGAACGGCCTAGGGGAGAAGTACGCATATCGTTGTAATCGGGCGAGTTTCTACTTTCAGATGCAACAGAAATTATGCGGATTGGTCCATCCGTTCGCGAGATATGGCAGTTTGGAGGTAAGAAACGCTTGAGAAACTCAAAATTTTCGCAGTTCTGATGCTCGAAACGAATAACTAGGACCGCCTAGGGGAAAAGTGCGCATACCGTTGTAATCGGGCGAGTTTCTACTTTCAGATGCAACAGATATTTTGCGGATTGATAAATCCGTTCGCGAGATATGGCAGTTTGGAAACAAGAAACGCTTGAGAAACTCAAAATTTTCGCAGTTCTGATGCTCGACACGAATAACTAGAACGGCCTAGGGGAGAAGAACGCATACCGTTGTAATCGGGCGAGTTTCTACTTTCAGATGCAACAGAAATTTTGCGGATTGGTCGATCCGTTCGCGAGATGTGGCAGTTTGGAAGTAAGAAACGCTTGAGAAACTCAAAATTTTCGCACTTCTGATGCTCGAAACGAGTAACTGGAACGGCCTAGGGGAGAAGAACGCATACCGTTGTAATCGGGCGAGTTTCTACTTTCAGATGCAACAGAAATTTTGCGGATTGGTCGATCCGTTCGCGAGATATGGCAGTTTGGAGGCAAGAAACGCTTGAGAAACTCAAAATTTTCGCAGTTCTGATGCTCGAAACGAATAACTAGAACCTCCTAGGGGAAAAGTGCGCATACCGTTGTAATCGGGCGAGTTTCTACTTTCAGATGCAACAGAAATTTTGCGGATTGATCAATCCGTTCGCGAGATATGGCAGTTTGGAGATAAGAAACGCTTGAGAAACTCAAAATTTTCGCAGTTCTGATGCTCGACACGAATAACTAGAACGGCCTAGGGGAAAAGTGCGCATACCGTTGTAATCGGGCGTATTTCTACTTTCAGATACAACAGAAATTTTGCGGATTGGTCAATCCGTTCGCGAGATATGGCAGTTTGGAGGTAAGAAACGCTTGAGAAACTCAAAATTTTCGCAGTTCTGATGCTCGACACGAATAACTAGAACGGCCTAGGGGCAAAGTGCGCATACGGTTGTAATCGGGCGAGTTTCTACTATCAGATGCAACAGACATTTTGCGGATTGGTCGATCCGTTCGCGAGATGTGGCAGTTTGGAAGTAAGAAACGCTTGAGAAACTCAAAATTTTGGCAGTTCTGATGCTCGAAACGAATAACTAGAACGGCCTAGGGGAAAAGTGCGCACACCGTTGTAATCGGGCGAGTTTCGACTTTCAGATGCAACAGAAATTTTGCGGATTGATCAATCCGTTCGTGAGATATGGCAGTTTGGAGACAAGAAACGCTTGAGAAACTCAAAATTTTCGCAGTTCTGATGCTCGACACGAATAACTAGAACGGCCTAGGGGAAAAGTGCGCATACCGTTGTAATCGGGCGTGTTTCTACTTTCAGATGCAACAGAAATTTTGCGGATTGGTCAATCCGTTCGCGAGATATGGCAGTTTGGAGGTAAGAAACGCTTGAGAAACTCAAAATTTTCGCAGTTCTGATGCTCGACACGAATAACTAGAACGGCGTAGGGGAAAAGTGCGCATACCGTTGTAATCGGGCGAGTTTCTACTTTCAGATTCAACAGAAATTTTGCGGATTGGTCAATCCGTTCGCGAGATATGGCAGTTTGGAGGTAAGAAACGCTTGAGAAACTCAAAATTTTCGCAGTTCTGATGCTCGAAACGAATAACTAGAACGGCCTAGTGGAAAAGTGCGCATACCGTTGTAATCGGGCGAGTTTCTATTTTCAGATGCAACAGAAATTTTGCGGATTGGTCACTCTGTTCGCGAGATATGGCAGTTTGGAGGTAAGAAACGCTTGAGAAACTCAAAATTTTCGCAGTTCTGATGCTCGAAACGAATAACTAGAACGGCCTAGGGGAAAAGTGCGCATATCGTTGTAATCGGGCGAATTTCTACTTTCAGATGCAACAGAAATTTTGCGGATTGGTCAATCCGTTCGCGAGATATGGCCGTTTGGATGTAAGAAACGCTTGAGAAACACAAAATTTTCGCAGTTCTGATGCTCGAAACGAATAACTAGAACGGCCTAGTGGAAAAGTGCGCATACCGTTGTAATCGGGCGAGTTTCTATTTTCAGATGCAACAGAAATTTTGCGGATTGGTCACTCTGTTCGCGAGATATGGCAGTTTGGAGGTAAGAAACGCTTGAGAAACTCAAAATTTTCGCAGTTCTGATGCTCGAAACGAATAACTAGAACCTCCTAGGGGAAAAGTGCGCATACCGTTGTAATCGGGCGAGTTTCTACTTTCAGATGCAACAGAAATTTTGCGGATTGATCAATCCGTTCGCGAGATATGGCAGTTTGGAGACAAGAAACGCTTGAGAAACTCAAAATTTTCGCAGTTCTGATGCTCGACACGAATAACTAGAACGGCCTAGGGGAAAAGTGCGCATACCGTTGTAATCGGGCGTGTTTCTACTTTCAGATGCAACAGAAATTTTGCGGATTGGTCAATCCGTTCGCGAGATATGGCAGTTTGGAGGTAAGAAACGCTTGAGAAACTCAAAATTTTCGCAGTTCTGATGCTCGACACGAATAACTAGAACGGCCTAGTGGAAAAGTGCGCATACCGTTGTAATCGGGCGAGTTTCTATTTTCAGATGCAACAGAAATTTTGCGGATTGGTCACTCTGTTCGCGAGATATGGCAGTTTGGAGGTAAGAAACGCTTGAGAAACTCAAAATTTTCGCAGTTCTGATGCTCGAAACGAATAACTAGAACGGCCTAGGGGAAAAGTGCGCATATCGTTGTAACCGGCGAATTTCTACTTTCAGATGCAACAGAAATTTTGCGGATTGGTCAATCCGTTCGCGAGATATGGCCGTTTGGATGTAAGAAACGCTTGAGAAACACAAAATTTTCGCAGTTCTGATGCTCGAAACGAATAACTAGAACGGCCTAGTGGAAAAGTGCGCATACCGTTGTAATCGGGCGAGTTTCTATTTTCAGATGCAACAGAAATTTTGCGGATTGGTCACTCTGTTCGCGAGATATGGCAGTTTGGAGGTAAGAAACGCTTGAGAAACTCAAAATTTTCGCAGTTCTGATGCTCGAAACGAATAACTAGAACCTCCTAGGGGAAAAGTGCGCATACCGTTGTAATCGGGCGAGTTTCTACTTTCAGATGCAACAGAAATTTTGCGGATTGATCAATCCGTTCGCGAGATATGGCAGTTTGGAGACAAGAAACGCTTGAGAAACTCAAAATTTTCGCAGTTCTGATGCTCGACACGAATAACTAGAACGGCCTAGGGGAAAAGTGCGCATACCGTTGTAATCGGGCGTGTTTCTACTTTCAGATGCAACAGAAATTTTGCGGATTGGTCAATCCGTTCGAGAGATATGGCAGTTTGGAGGTAAGAAACGCTTGAGAAACTCAAAATTTTCGCAGTTCTGATGCTCGACACGAATAACTAGAACGGCCTAGGGGTAAAGTGCGCATACGGTTGTAATCGGGCGAGTTTCTACTTTCAGATGCAACAGATATTTTGCGGATTGGTCGATCCGTTCGCGAGGTGTGGCAGTTTGGAAGTAAGAAACGCTTGAGAAACTCAAAATTTTCGCAGTTCTGATGCTCGACACGAATAACTAGAACGGCCTAGGGGAAAAGTTCGCATACCTTTGTAATCGGGCGAGTTTCTACTTTCAGATGCAACAGAAATTATGCGGATTGGTCCATCCGTTCGCGAGTCATGGCAGTTTGGAGGTAAGAAACGCTTGAGAAACTCAAAATTTTCGCAGTTCTGATGCTCGACACGAATAACTAGAACGGCCTAGGGGAAAAGTGCGCATACCGTTGTAATCGGGCGAGTTTCCACTTTCAGATGCAACAGAAATTTTGCGGATTGATCAATCCGTTCGCGAGATATGGCAGTTTGGAGATAAGAAACGCTTGAGAAACTCAAAATTTTCGCAGTTCTGATGCTCGACACGAATAACTAGAACGGCCTAGGAGAAAAGTGCGCATACCGTTGTAATCGGGCGAGTTTCTACTTTCAGATGCAACAGAAATTTTGCGGATTGGTCAATCCGTTCGCGAGATATGGCCGTTTGGATGTAAGAAACACTTGAGAAACACAAAATTTTCGCAGTTCTGATGCTCGAAACGAATAACTAGAACGGCCTAGTGGAAAAGTGCGCATACCGTTGTAATCGGGCGAGTTTCTATTTTCAGATGCAACAGAAATTTTGCGGATTGGTCACTCTGTTCGCGAGATATGGCAGTTTGGAGGTAAGAAACGCTTGAGAAACTCAAAATTTTCGCAGTTCTGATGCTCGAAACGAATAACTAGAACCTCCTAGGGGAAAAGTGCGCATACCGTTGTAATCGGGCGAGTTTCTACTTTCAGATGCAACAGAAATTTTTCGGATTGATCAATCCGTTCGCGAGATATGGCAGTTTGGAGACAAGAAACGCTTGAGAAACTCAAAATTTTCGCAGTTCTGATGCTCGACACGAATAACTAGAACGGCCTAGGGGAAAAGTGCGCATACCGTTGTAATCGGGCGAGTTTCTACTTTCAGATGCAACAGAAATTTTGCGGATTGGTCGATCCGTTCGCGAGATGTGGCAGTTTGGAGGTAAGAAACGCTTGAGAAACTCAAAATTTTCGCAGCTCTGATGCTCGAAACGAATAACTAGAACGGCCTAGGGGAAAAGTGCGCATATCGTTGTAATCGGGCGAATTTCTACTTTCAGATGCAACAGAAATTTTGCGGATTGGTCGATCCGTTCGCGAGATGTGGCAGTTTGGAGGTAAGAAACGCTTGAGAAACTCAAAATTTTCGCAGTTCTGATGCTCGAAACGAATAACTAGAACGGCCTAGGGGAAAAGTGCGCATACCGTTGAAATCGGGCGAGTTTCTATTTTCAGATGCAACAGAAATTTTGCGGATTGGTCACTCTGCTCGCGAGATATGGCAGTTTGGAGGTAAGAAACGCTTGAGAAACTCAAAATTTTCGCAGTTCTGATGCTCGAAACGAATAACTAGAACCTCCTAGGGGAAAAGTGTGCATACCGTTGTAATCGGGCGAGTTTCTACTTTCAGATGCAACAGAAATTTTGCGGATTGATCAATCCGTTCGCGAGATATGGCAGTTTGGAGACAAGAAACGCTTGAGAAACTCAAAATTGTCGCAGTTCTGATGCTCGACACGAATAACTAGAACGGCCTAGGGGAAAAGTGCGCATACCGTTGTAATCGGGCGTGTTTCTACTTTCAGATGCAACAGAAATTTTGCGGATTGGTCAATCCGTTCGCGAGATATGGCAGTTTGGAGGTAAGAAACGCTTGAGAAACTCAAAATTTTCGCAGTTCTGATGCTCGACACGAATAACTAGAACGGCCTAGGGGTAAAGTGCGCATACGGTTGTAATCGGGCGAGTTTCTACTTTCAGATGCAACAGATATTTTGCGGATTGGTCAATCCGTTCGCGACATGTGGCAGTTTGGAAGTAAGAAACGCTTGAGAAACTCAAAATTTTCGCAGTTCTGATGCTCGACACGAATAACTAGAACGGCCTAGGGGAAAAGTGCGCATACCGTTGTAATCGGGCGAGTTTCTACTTTCAGATGCAACAGAAATTTTCCGGATTGGTCAATCCGTTCGCGAGATATGGCAGTTTGGACGTAAGAGACGCTTGAGAAACTCAAAATTTTCGCAGTTCTGATGCTCGAAACGAATGACTAGAACGGCCTAGGGGAGAAGTAGGCATACCGTTGTAATCGGGCGAGTTTCTACTTTCAGATGCAACAGAAATTTTGCGGATTGATCAATCCGTTCGCGAGATATGGCAGTTTGGAGATAAGAAACGCTTGAGAAACTCAAAATTTTCGCAGTTCTGATGCTCGACACGAATAACTAGAACGGCCTAGGGGAAAAGTGCGCATACCGTTGTAATCGGGCGTGTTTCTGCTTTCAGATGCAACAGAAATTTTGCGGATTGGTCGATCCGTTCGCGAGATATGGCAGTTTGGAGGTAAGAAACGCTTGAGAAACTCAAAATTTTCGCAGTTCTGATGCTCGACACGAATAACTAGAACGGCCTAGGGGCAAAGTGCGCATACCGTTGTAATCGGGCGAGTTTCTACTTTCAGATGCAACAGAAATTTTGCGGATTGGTCGATCCGTTCGCGAGATGTGGCAGTTTGGAGGTAAGAAACGCTTGAGAAACTCAAAATTTTCGCAGTTCTGATGCTCGAAACGACTAACTAGAACGGCCTAGGGGAAAAGTGCGCATATCGTTGTAATCGGGCGAGTTTCTATTTTCAGATGCAACAGAAATTTTGCGGATTGGTCACTCTGTTCGCGAGATATGGCAGTTTGGAGGTAAGAAACGCTTGAGAAACTCAAAATTTTCGCAGTTCTGATGCTCGAAACGAATAACTAGAACCTCCTAGGGGAAAAGTGCGCATACCGTTGTAATCGGGCGAGTTTCTACTTTCAGATGCAACAGAAATTTTGCGGATTGATCAATCCGTTCGCGAGATATGGCAGTTTGGACGTAAGAAACGCTTGAGAAACTCAAAATTTTCGCAGTTCTGATGCTCGAAACGAATGACTAGAACGGCCTAGGGGAGAAGTAGGCATACCGTTGTAATCGGGCGAGTTTCTACTTTCAGATGCAACAGAAATTTTGCGGATTGATCAATCCGTTCGCGAGATATGGCAGTTTGGAGATAAGAAACGCTTGAGAAACTCAAAATTTTCGCAGTTCTGATGCTCGACACGAATAACTAGAACGGCCTAGGGGAAAAGTGCGCATACCGTTGTAATCGGGCGTGTTTCTGCTTTCAGATGCAACAGAAATTTTGCGGATTGGTCAATCCGTTCGCGAGATATGGCAGTTTGGAGGTAAGAAACGCTTGAGAAACTCAAAATTTTCGCAGTTCTGATGCTCGACACGAATAACTAGAACGGCCTAGGGGAAAAGTGCGCATATCGTTGTAATCGGGCGAATTTCTACTTTCAGATGCAACAGAAATTTTGCGGATTGGTCAATCCGTTCGCGAGATATAGCCGTTTGGATGTAAGAAACGCTTGAGAAACACAAAATTTTCGCAGTTCTGATCCTCGAAACGAATAACTAGAACGGCCTAGTGGAAAAGTGCGCATACCGTTGAAATCGGGCGTGTTTCTACTTTCAGATGCAACAGAAATTTTGCGGATTGGTCAATCCGTTCGCGAGATATGACAGTTTGGAGGTAAGAAACGCTTGAGAAACTCAAAATCTTCGCAGTTCTGATGCTCGACACGAATAACTAGAACGGCCTAGGGGTAAAGTGCGCATACGGTTGTAATCGGGCGAGTTTCTACTTTCAGATGCAACAGATATTTTGCGGATTGGTCGATCCGTTCGCGAGGTGTGGCAGTTTGGAAGTAAGAAACGCTTGAGAAACTCAAAATTTTCGCAGTTCTGATGCTCGACACGAATAACTAGAACGGCCTAGGGGAAAAGTTCGCATACCTTTGTAATCGGGCGAGTTTCTACTTTCAGATGCAACAGAAATTTTCCGGATTGGTCACTCTGTTCGCGAGATATGGCAGTTTGGAGGTAAGAAACGCTTGAGAAACTCAAAATTTTCGCAGTTCTGATGCTCGAAACGAATAACTAGAACGGCCTAGGGGAAAAGTGCGCATATCGTTGTAATCGGGCGAATTTCTACTTTCAGATGCAACAGAAATTTTGCGGATTGGTCAATCCGTTCGCGAGATATGGCCGTTTGGATGTAAGAAACGCTTGAGAAACACAAAATTTTCGCAGTTCTGATGCTCGAAACGAATAACTAGAACGGCCTAGTGGAAAAGTGCGCATACCGTTGTAATCGGGCGAGTTTCTATTTTCAGATGCAACAGAAATTTTGCGGATTGGTCACTCTGTTCGCGAGATATGGCAGTTTGGAGGTAAGAAACGCTTGAGAAACTCAAAATTTTCGCAGTTCTGATGGTCGAAACGAATAACTAGAACCTCCTAGGGGAAAAGTGCGCATACCGTTGTAATCGGGCGAGTTTCTACTTTCAGATGCAACAGAAATTTTGCGGATTGATCAATCCGTTCGCGAGATATGGCAGTTTGGAGACAAGAAACGCTTGAGAAACTCAAAATTTTCGCAGTTCTGATGCTCGACACGAATAACTAGAACGGCCTAGGGGAAAAGTGCGCATACCGTTGTAATCGGGCGTGTTTCTACTTTCAGATGCAACAGAAATTTTGCGGATTGGTCAATCCGTTCGCGAGATATGGCAGTTTGGAGGTAAGAAACGCTTGAGAAACTCAAAATTTTCGCAGTTCTGATGCTCGACACGAATAACTAGAACGGCCTAGTGGAAAAGTGCGCATACCGTTGTAATCGGGCGAGTTTCTATTTTCAGATGCAACAGAAATTTTGCGGATTGGTCACTCTGTTCGCGAGATATGGCAGTTTGGAGGTAAGAAACGCTTGAGAAACTCAAAATTTTCGCAGTTCTGATGCTCGAAACGAATAACTAGAACGGCCTAGGGGAAAAGTGCGCATATCGTTGTAACCGGCGAATTTCTACTTTCAGATGCAACAGAAATTTTGCGGATTGGTCAATCCGTTCGCGAGATATGGCCGTTTGGATGTAAGAAACGCTTGAGAAACACAAAATTTTCGCAGTTCTGATGCTCGAAACGAATAACTAGAACGGCCTAGTGGAAAAGTGCGCATACCGTTGTAATCGGGCGAGTTTCTATTTTCAGATGCAACAGAAATTTTGCGGATTGGTCACTCTGTTCGCGAGATATGGCAGTTTGGAGGTAAGAAACGCTTGAGAAACTCAAAATTTTCGCAGTTCTGATGCTCGAAACGAATAACTAGAACCTCCTAGGGGAAAAGTGCGCATACCGTTGTAATCGGGCGAGTTTCTACTTTCAGATGCAACAGAAATTTTGCGGATTGATCAATCCGTTCGCGAGATATGGCAGTTTGGAGACAAGAAACGCTTGAGAAACTCAAAATTTTCGCAGTTCTGATGCTCGACACGAATAACTAGAACGGCCTAGGGGAAAAGTGCGCATACCGTTGTAATCGGGCGTGTTTCTACTTTCAGATGCAACAGAAATTTTGCGGATTGGTCAATCCGTTCGCGAGATATGGCAGTTTGGAGGTAAGAAACGCTTGAGAAACTCAAAATTTTCGCAGTTCTGATGCTCGACACGAATAACTAGAACGGCCTAGGGGTAAAGTGCGCATACGGTTGTAATCGGGCGAGTTTCTACTTTCAGATGCAACAGATATTTTGCGGATTGGTCGATCCGTTCGCGAGGTGTGGCAGTTTGGAAGTAAGAAACGCTTGAGAAACTCAAAATTTTCGCAGTTCTGATGCTCGACACGAATAACTAGAACGGCCTAGGGGAAAAGTTCGCATACCTTTGTAATCGGGCGAGTTTCTACTTTCAGATGCAACAGAAATTATGCGGATTGGTCCATCCGTTCGCGAGATATGGCAGTTTGGAGGTAAGAAACGCTTGAGAAACTCAAAATTTTCGCAGTTCTGATGCTCGACACGAATAACTAGAACGGCCTAGGGGAAAAGTGCGCATACCGTTGTAATCGGGCGAGTTTCCACTTTCAGATGCAACAGAAATTTTGCGGATTGATCAATCCGTTCGCGAGATATGGCAGTTTGGAGATAAGAAACGCTTGAGAAACTCAAAATTTTCGCAGTTCTGATGCTCGACACGAATAACTAGAACGGCCTAGGAGAAAAGTGCGCATACCGTTGTAATCGGGCGAGTTTCTACTTTCAGATGCAACAGAAATTTTGCGGATTGGTCAATCCGTTCGCGAGATATGGCCGTTTGGATGTAAGAAACGCTTGAGAAACACAAAATTTTCGCAGTTCTGATGCTCGAAACGAATAACTAGAACGGCCTAGTGGAAAAGTGCGCATACCGTTGTAATCGGGCGAGTTTCTATTTTCAGATGCAACAGAAATTTTGCGGATTGGTCACTCTGTTCGCGAGATATGGCAGTTTGGAGGTAAGAAACGCTTGAGAAACTCAAAATTTTCGCAGTTCTGATGCTCGAAACGAATAACTAGAACCTCCTAGGGGAAAAGTGCGCATACCGTTGTAATCGGGCGAGTTTCTACTTTCAGATGCAATAGAAATTTTTCGGATTGATCAATCCGTTCGCGAGATATGGCAGTTTGGAGACAAGAAACGCTTGAGAAACTCAAAATTTTCGCAGTTCTGATGCTCGACACGAATAACTAGAACGGCCTAGGGGAAAAGTGCGCATACCGTTGTAATCGGGCGAGTTTCTACTTTCAGATGCAACAGAAATTTTGCGGATTGGTCGATCCGTTCGCGAGATGTGGCAGTTTGGAGGTAAGAAACGCTTGAGAAACTCAAAATTTTCGCAGCTCTGATGCTCGAAACGAATAACTAGAACGGCCTAGGGGAAAAGTGCGCATATCGTTGTAATCGGGCGAATTTCTACTTTCAGATGCAACAGAAATTTTGCGGATTGGTCGAACCGTTCGCGAGATGTGGCAGTTTGGAGGTAAGAAACGCTTGAGAAACTCAAAATTTTCGCAGTTCTGATGCTCGAAACGAATAACTAGAACGGCCTAGGGGAAAAGTGCGCATATCGTTGTAATCGGGCGAATTTCTACTTTCAGATGCAACAGAAATTTTGCGGATTGGTCAATCCGTTCGCGAGATATAGCCGTTTGGATGTAAGAAACGCTTGAGAAACACAAAATTTTCGCAGTTCTGATCCTCGAAACGAATAACTAGAACGGCCTAGTGGAAAAGTGCGCATACCGTTGAAATCGGGCGAGTTTCTATTTTCAGATGCAACAGAAATTTTGCGGATTGGTCACTCTGCTCGCGAGATATGGCAGTTTGGAGGTAAGAAACGCTTGAGAAACTCAAAATTTTCGCAGTTCTGATGCTCGAAACGAATAACTAGAACCTCCTAGGGGAAAAGTGTGCATACCGTTGTAATCGGGCGAGTTTCTACTTTCAGATGCAACAGAAATTTTGCGGATTGATCAATCCGTTCGCGAGATATGGCAGTTTGGAGACAAGAAACGCTTGAGAAACTCAAAATTGTCGCAGTTCTGATGCTCGACACGAATAACTAGAACGGCCTAGGGGAAAAGTGCGCATACCGTTGTAATCGGGCGTGTTTCTACTTTCAGATGCAACAGAAATTTTGCGGATTGGTCAATCCGTTCGCGAGATATGGCAGTTTGGAGGTAAGAAACGCTTGAGAAACTCAAAATTTTCGCAGTTCTGATGCTCGACACGAATAACTAGAACGGCCTAGGGGTAAAGTGCGCATACGGTTGTAATCGGGCGAGTTTCTACTTTCAGATGCAACAGATATTTTGCGGATTGGTCAATCCGTTCGCGACATGTGGCAGTTTGGAAGTAAGAAACGCTTGAGAAACTCAAAATTTTCGCAGTTCTGATGCTCGACACGAATAACTAGAACGGCCTAGGGGAAAAGTGCGCATACCGTTGTAATCGGGCGAGTTTCTACTTTCAGATGCAACAGAAATTTTCCGGATTGGTCAATCCGTTCGCGAGATATGGCAGTTTGGACGTAAGAAACGCTTGAGAAACTCAAAATTTTCGCAGTTCTGATGCTCGAAACGAATGACTAGAACGGCCTAGGGGAGAAGTAGGCATACCGTTGTAATCGGGCGAGTTTCTACTTTCAGATGCAACAGAAATTTTGCGGATTGATCAATCCGTTCGCGAGATATGGCAGTTTGGAGATAAGAAACGCTTGAGAAACTCAAAATTTTCGCAGTTCTGATGCTCGACACGAATAACTAGAACGGCCTAGGGGAAAAGTGCGCATACCGTTGTAATCGGGCGTGTTTCTGCTTTCAGATGCAACAGAAATTTTGCGGATTGGTCGATCCGTTCGCGAGATATGGCAGTTTGGAGGTAAGAAACGCTTGAGAAACTCAAAATTTTCGCAGTTCTGATGCTCGACACGAATAACTAGAACGGCCTAGGGGAAAAGTGCGCATACCGTTGTAATCGGGCGAGTTTCTACTTTCAGATGCAATAGAAATTTTGCGGATTGGACAATCCGTTCGCGAGATATGGCAGTTTGGAGGTAAGAAACGCTTGAGAAACTCAAAATTTTCGCAGTTCTGATGCTCGAAACGAATAACTAGAACGGCCTAGTGGAAAAGCGCATACCGTTGTAATCGGGCGAGTTTCTATTTTCAGATGCAACAGAAATTTTGCGGATTGGTCACTCTGTTCGCGAGATATGGCAGTTTGGAGGTAAGAAACGCTTGAGAAACTCAAAATTTTCGCAGTTCTGATGCTCGAAACGAATAACTAGAACCTCCTAGGGTAAAAGTGCGCATACCGTTGTAATCGGGCGAGTTTCTACTTTCAGATGCAACAGAAATTTTGCGGATTGATCAATCCGTTCGCGAGATATGGCAGTTTGGAGGTAAGAAACGCTTGAGAAACTCAAAATTTTCGCAGTTCTGATGCTCGAAACGAATGACTAGAACGGCCTAGGGGAGAAGTACGCATATCGTTGTAATCTGGCGAGTTTCTACTTTCAGATGCAACAGAAATTATGCGGATTGGTCCATCCGTTCGCGAGATATGGCAGTTTGGAGGTAAGAAACGCTTGAGAAACTCAAAATTTTCGCAGTTCTGATGCTCGAAACGAATAACTAGGACCGCCTAGGGGAAAAGTGCGCATACCGTTGTAATCGGGCGAGTTTCTACTTTCAGATGCAACAGATATTTTGAGGATTGGTCAATCCGTTCGCGAGATGTGGCAGTTTGGAAGTAAGAAACGCTTGAGAAACTCAAAATTTTGGCAGTTCTGATGCTCGAAACGAATAACTAGAACGGCCTAGGGGAAAAGTGCGCATATCGTTGTAATCGGGCGAATTTCTACTTTCAGATGCAACAGAAATTTTGCGGATTGGTCAATCCGTTCGCGAGATATGGCCGTTTGGATGTAAGAAACGCTTGAGAAACACAAAATTTTCGCAGTTCTGATGCTCGAAACGAATAACTAGAACCTCCTAGGGGAAAAGTGCGCATACCGTTGTAATCGGGCGAGTTTCTACTTTCAGATGCAACAGAAATTTTGCGGATTGATAAATCCGTTCGCGAGATATGGCAGTTTGGAGGTAAGAAACGCTTGAGAAACTCAAAATTTTCGCAGTTCTGATGCTCGAAACGAATAACTAGAACCTCCTAGGGGAAAAGTGCGCATACCGTTGTAATCGGGCGTGTTTCTACTTTCAGATGCAACAGAAATTTTGCGGATTGGTCAATCCGTTCGCGAGATATGGCAGTTTGGAGGTAAGAAACGCTTGAGAAACTCAAAATTTTCGCAGTTCTGATGCTCGACACGAATAACTAGAACGGCCTAGGGGTAAAGTGCGCATACGGTTGTAATCGGGCGAGTTTCTACTTTCAGATGCAACAGATATTTTGCGGATTGGTCGATCCGTTCGCGAGATGTGGCAGTTTGGAAGTAAGAAACGCTTGAGAAACTTAAAATTTTCGCAGTTCTGATGCTCGACACGAATAACTAGAACGGCCTAGGGGAAAAGTTCGCATACCTTTGTAATCGGGTGAGTTTCTACTTTCAGGTGCAACAGAAATTTTCCGGATTGGTCAATCCGTTCGCGAGATATGGCAGTTTGGAGGTAAGAAACGCTTGAGAAACTCAAAATTTACGCAGTTCTGAGGCTCGAAACGAATGACTAGAACGGCCTAGGGGAGAAGTAGGCATACCGTTGTAATCGGGCGAGTTTCTACTTTCAGATGCAACAGAAATTATGCGGATTGGTCCATCCGTTCGCGAGATATGGCAGTTTGGAGGTAAGAAACGCTTGAGAAACTCAAAATTTTCGCAGTTCTGATGCTCGAAGCGAATAACTAGGACCGCCTAGGGGAAAAGTGCGCATACCGTTGTAATCGGGCGAGATTCCACTTTCAGATGCAACAGAAATTTTGCGGATTGATCAATCCGTTCGCGAGATATGGCAGTTTGGAGATAAGAAACGCTTGAGAAACTCAAAATTTTCGCAGTTCTGATGCTCGACACGAATAACTAGAACGGCCTAGGAGAAAAGTGCGCATACCGTTGTAATCGGGCGAGTTTCTACTTTCAGATGCAACAGAAATTTTGCGGATTGGTCAATCCGTTCGCGAGATATGGCCGTTTGGATGTAAGAAACGCTTGAGAAACACAAAATTTTCGCAGTTCTGATGCTCGAAACGAATAACTAGAACGGCCTAGGGGAAAAGTGCGCATACCGTTGTAATCGGGCGAGTTTCTACTTTTAGATGCAACAGAAATTTTGCGGATTGGTCAATCCGTTCGCGAGGCATGGCAGTTTGGAGGTAAGAAACGCTTGAGAAACTCAAAATTTTCGCAGTTCTGATGCTCGAAATGAATAACTGGAACGGCCTAGGGGAGAAGAACGCATACCGTTGTAATCGGGCGAGTTTCTACTTTCAGATGCAACAGAAATTTTGCGGATTGGTCGATCCGTTCGCGAGATATGGCAGTTTGGAGGTAAGAAACGCTTGAGAAACTCAAAATTTTCGCAGTTCTGATGCTCGAAACGAATAACTAGAACCTCCTAGGGGAAAAGTGCGCATACCGTTGTAATCGGCCGAGTTTCTACTTTCAGATGCAACAGAAATTTTGCGGATTGATCAATCCGTTCGCGAGATATGGCAGTTTGGAGATAAGAAACGCTTGAGAAACTCAAAATTTTCGCAGTTCTGATGCTCGACACGAATAACTAGAACGGCCTAGGGGAAAAGTGCGCATACCGTTGTGATCGGGCGTATTTCTACATTCAGAGGCAACAGAAATTTTGCGGATTGGTCAATCCGTTCGCGTGATATGGCAGTTTGGAGGTAAGAAACGCTTGAGAAACTCAAAATTTTCGCAGTTCTGATGCTCGACACGAATAACTAGAACGGCCTAGGGGCAAAGTGCGCATACCGTTGTAATCGGGCGAGTTTCTACTTTCCGATGCAACAGAAATTTTGCGGATTGGTCGATCCGTTCGCGAGATGTGGCAGTTTGGAAGTAAGAAACGCTTGAGAAACTCAAAATTTTCGCAGTTCTGATGCTCGAAACGAGTAACTGGAACGGCCTAGGGGAGAAGAACGCATACCGTTGTAATCGGGCGAGTTTCTACTTTCAGATGCAACAGAAATTTTGCGGATTGGTCGATCCGTTCGCGAGATATGGCAGTTTGGAGGTAAGAAACGCTTGAGAAACTCAAAATTTTCGCAGTTCTGATGCTCGAAACGAATAACTAGAACCTCCTAGGGGAAAAGTGCGCATACCGTTGTAATCGGCCGAGTTTCTACTTTCAGATGCAACAGAAATTTTGCGGATTGATCAATCCGTTCGCGAGATATGGCAGTTGGGAGATAAGAAACGCTTGAGAAACTCAAAATTTTCGCAGTTCTGATGCTCGACACGAATAACTAGAACGGCCTAGGGGAAAAGTGCGCATACCGTTGTAATCGGGCGTATTTCTACATTCAGATGCAACAGAAATTTTGCGGATTGGTCAATCCGTTCGCGAGATATGGCAGTTTGGAGGTAAGAAACGCTTGAGAAACTCAAAATTTTCGCAGTTCTGATGCTCGACACGAATAACTAGAACGGCCTAGGGGCAAAGTGCGCATACGGTTGTAATCGGGCGAGTTTCTACTATCAGATGCAACAGATATTTTGCGGATTGGTCGATCCGTTCGCGAGATGTGGCAGTTTGGAAGTAAGAAACGCTTGAGAAACTCAAAATTTTGGCAGTTCTGATGCTCGAAACGAATAACTAGAACGGCCTAGGGGAAAAGTGCGCACACCGTTGTAATCGGGCGAGTTTCTACTTTCAGATGCAACAGAAATTTTGCGGATTGATCAATCCGTTCGCGAGATATGGCAGTTTGGAGACAAGAAACGCTTGAGAAACTCAAAATTTTCGCAGTTCTGATGCTCGACACGAATAACTAGAACGGCCTAGGGGAAAAGTGCGCATACCGTTGTAATCGGGCGTGTTTCTACTTTCAGATGCAACAGAAATTTTGCGGATTGGTCAATCCGTTCGCGAGATATGGCAGTTTGGAGGTAAGAAACGCTTGAGAAACTCAAAATTTTCGCAGTTCTGATGCTCGACACGAATAACTAGAACGGCCTAGGGGAAAAGTGCGCATACCGTTGTAATCGGGCGAGTTTCTACTTTCAGATGCAACAGAAATTTTGCGGATTGGTCAATCCGTTCGCGAGATATGGCAGTTTGGAGGTAAGAAACGCTTGAGAAACTCAAAATTTTCGCAGTTCTGATGCTCGAAACGAATAACTAGAACGGCCTAGTGGAAAAGTGCGCATACCGTTGTAATCGGGCGAGTTTCTATTTTCAGATGCAACAGAAATTTTGCGGATTGGTCACCCTGTTCGCGAGATATGGCAGTTTGGAGGTAAGAAACGCTTGAGAAACTCAAAATTTTCGCAGTTCTGATGCTCGAAACGAATAACTAGAACCTCCTAGGGTAAAAGTGCGCATACCGTTGTAATCGGGCGAGTTTCTACTTTCAGATGCAACAGAAATTTTGCGGATTGATCAATCCGTTCGCGAGATATGGCAGTTTGGAGGTAAGAAACGCTTGAGAAACTCAAAATTTTCGCAGTTCTGATGCTCGAAACGAATGACTAGAACGGCCTAGGGGAGAAGTACGCATATCGTTGTAATCGGGCGAGATTCTACTTTCAGATGCAACAGAAATTATGCGGATTGGTCCATCCGTTCGCGAGATATGGCAGTTTGGAGGTAAGAAACGCTTGAGAAACTCAAAATTTTCGCAGTTCTGATGCTCGAAACGAATAACTAGGACCGCCTAGGGGAAAAGTGCGCATACCGTTGTAATCGGGCGAGTTTCTACTTTCAGATGCAACAGATATTTTGAGGATTGGTCAATCCGTTCGCGAGATGTGGCAGTTTGGAAGTAAGAAACGCTTGAGAAACTCAAAATTTTGGCAGTTCTGATGCTCGAAACGAATAACTAGAACGGCCTAGGGGAAAAGTGCGCATATCGTTGTAATCGGGCGAATTTCTACTTTCAGATGCAACAGAAATTTTGCGGATTGGTCAATCCGTTCGCGAGATATGGCCGTTTGGATGTAAGAAACGCTTGAGAAACACAAAATTGTCGCAGTTCTGATGCTCGAAACGAATAACTAGAACCTCCTAGGGGAAAAGAGCGCATACCGTTGTAATCGGGCGAGTTTCTACTTTCAGATGCAACAGAAATTTTGCGGATTGATAAATCCGTTCGCGAGATATGGCAGTTTGGAGGTAAGAAACGCTTGAGAAACTCAAAATTTTCGCAGTTCTGATGCTCGAAACGAATAACTAGAACCTCCTAGGGGAAAAGTGCGCATACCGTTGTAATCGGGCGTGTTTCTACTTTCAGATGCAACAGAAATTTTGCGGATTGGTCAATCCGTTCGCGAGATATGGCAGTTTGGAGGTAAGAAACGCTTGAGAAACTCAAAATTTTCGCAGTTCTGATGCTCGACACGAATAACTAGAACGGCCTAGGGGTAAAGTGCGCATACGGTTGTAATCGGGCGAGTTTCTACTTTCAGATGCAACAGATATTTTGCGGATTGGTCGATCCGTTCGCGAGATGTGGCAGTTTGGAAGTAAGAAACGCTTGAGAAACTTAAAATTTTCGCAGTTCTGATGCTCGACACGAATAACTAGAACGGCCTAGGGGAAAAGTTCGCATACCTTTGTAATCGGGCGAGTTTCTACTTTCAGATGCAACAGAAATTTTCCGGATTGGTCAATCCGTTCGCGAGATATGGCAGTTTGGAGGTAAGAAACGCTTGAGAAACTCAAAATTTACGCAGTTCTGAGGCTCGAAACGAATGACTAGAACGGCCTAGGGGAGAAGTAGGCATACCGTTGTAATCGGGCGAGTTTCTACTTTCAGATGCAACAGAAATTATTCGGATTGGTCCATCCGTTCGCGAGATATGGCAGTTTGGAGGTAAGAAACGCTTGAGAAACTCAAAATTTTCGCAGTTCTGATGCTCGAAGCGAATAACTAGGACCGCCTAGGGGAAAAGTGCGCATACCGTTGTAATCGGGCGAGATTCCACTTTCAGATGCAACAGAAATTTTGCGGATTGATCAATCCGTTCGCGAGATATGGCAGTTTGGAGATAAGAAACGCTTGAGAAACTCAAAATTTTCGCAGTTCTGATGCTCGACACGAATAACTAGAACGGCCTAGGAGAAAAGTGCGCATACCGTTGTAATCGGGCGAGTTTCTACTTTCAGATGCAACAGAAATTTTGCGGATTGGTCAATCCGTTCGCGAGATATGGCCGTTTGGATGTAAGAAACGCTTGAGAAACACAAAATTTTCGCAGTTCTGATGCTCGAAACGAATAACTAGAACGGCCTAGTGGAAAAGTGCGCATACCGTTGTAATCGGGCGAGTTTCTATTTTCAGATGCAACAGAAATTTTGCGGATTGGTCACTCTGTTCGCGAGATATGGCAGTTTGGAGGTAAGAAACGCTTGAGAAACTCAAAATTTTCGCAGTTCTGATGCTCGAAACGAATAACTAGAACCTCCTAGGGGAAAAGTGCGCATACCGTTGTAATCGGCCGAGTTTCTACTTTCAGATGCAACAGAAATTTTGCGGATTGATCAATCCGTTCGCGAGATATGGCAGTTTGGAGATAAGAAACGCTTGAGAAACTCAAAATTTTCGCAGTTCTGATGCTCGACACGAATAACTAGAACGGCCTAGGGGAAAAGTGCGCATACCGTTGTAATCGGGCGTATTTCTACATTCAGATGCAACAGAAATTTTGCGGATTGGTCAATCCGTTCGCGAGATATGGCAGTTTGGAGGTAAGAAACGCTTGAGAAACTCAAAATTTTCGCAGTTCTGATGCTCGACACGAATAACTAGAACGGCCTAGGGGCAAAGTGCGCATACGGTTGTAATCGGGCGAGTTTCTACTATCAGATGCAACAGATATTTTGCGGATTGGTCGATCCGTTCGCGAGATGTGGCAGTTTGGAAGTAAGAAACGCTTGAGAAACTCAAAATTTTGGCAGTTCTGATGCTCGAAACGAATAACTAGAACGGCCTAGGGGAAAAGTGCGCACACCGTTGTAATCGGGCGAGTTTCTACTTTCAGATGCAACAGAAATTTTGCGGATTGATCAATCCGTTCGCGAGATATGGCAGTTTGGAGACAAGAAACGCTTGAGAAACTCAAAATTTTCGCAGTTCTGATGCTCGACACGAATAACTAGAACGGCCTAGGGGAAAAGTGCGCATACCGTTGTAATCGGGCTTGTTTCTACTTTCAGATGCAACAGAAATTTTGCGGATTGGTCACCCTGTTCGCGAGATATGGCAGTTTGGAGGTAAGAAACGCTTGAGAAACTCAAAATTTTGGCATTTCTGATGCTCGAAACGAATAACTAGAACGGCCTAGGGGAAAAGTGCGCATATCGTTGTAATCGGGCGAGTTTCTATTTTCAGATGCAACAGAAATTTTGCGGATTGGTCACCCTGTTCGCGAGATATGGCAGTTTGGAGGTAAGAAACGCTTGAGAAACTCAAAATTTTCGCAGTTCTGATGCTCGAAACGAATAACTAGGACCGCCTAGGGGAAAAGTGCGCATACCGTTGTAATCGGGCGAGTTTCTACTTTCAGATGCAACAGATATTTTGAGGATTGGTCAATCCGTTCGCGAGATGTGGCAGTTTGGAAGTAAGAAACGCTTGAGAAACTCAAAATTTTGGCAGTTCTGATGCTCGAAACGAATAACTAGAACGGCCTAGGGGAAAAGTGCGCATATCGTTGTAATCGGGCGAATTTCTACTTTCAGATGCAACAGAAATTTTGCGGATTGGTCAATCCGTTCGCGAGATATGGCCGTTTGGATGTAAGAAACGCTTGAGAAACACAAAATTTTCGCAGTTCTGATGCTCGAAACGAATAACTAGAACCTCCTAGGGGAAAAGTGCGCATACCGTTGTAATCGGGCGAGTTTCTACTTTCAGATGCAACAGAAATTTTGCGGATTGATAAATCCGTTCGCGAGATATGGCAGTTTGGAGGTAAGAAACGCTTGAGAAACTCAAAATTTTCGCAGTTCTGATGCTCGAAACGAATAACTAGAACCTCCTAGGGGAAAAGTGCGCATACCGTTGTAATCGGGCGTGTTTCTACTTTCAGATGCAACAGAAATTTTGCGGATTGGTCAATCCGTTCGCGAGATATGGCAGTTTGGAGGTAAGAAACGCTTGAGAAACTCAAAATTTTCGCAGTTCTGATGCTCGACACGAATAACTAGAACGGCCTAGGGGTAAAGTGCGCATACGGTTGTAATCGGGCGAGTTTCTACTTTCAGATGCAACAGATATTTTGCGGATTGGTCGATCCGTTCGCGAGATGTGGCAGTTTGGAAGTAAGAAACGCTTGAGAAACTTAAAATTTTCGCAGTTCTGATGCTCGACACGAATAACTAGAACGGCCTAGGGGAAAAGTTCGCATACCTTTGTAATCGGGCGAGTTTCTACTTTCAGATGCAACAGAAATTTTCCGGATTGGTCAATCCGTTCGCGAGATATGGCAGTTTGGAGGTAAGAAACGCTTGAGAAACTCAAAATTTACGCAGTTCTGAGGCTCGAAACGAATGACTAGAACGGCCTAGGGGAGAAGTAGGCATACCGTTGTAATCGGGCGAGTTTCTACTTTCAGATGCAACAGAAATTATGCGGATTGGTCCATCCGTTCGCGAGATATGGCAGTTTGGAGGTAAGAAACGCTTGAGAAACTCAAAATTTTCGCAGTTCTGATCCTCGAAACGAATAACTAGAACGGCCTAGTGGAAAAGTGCGCATACCGTTGAAATCGGGCGAGTTTCTATTTTCAGATGCAACAGAAATTTTGCGGATTGGTCACTCTGCTCGCGAGATATGGCAGTTTGGAGGTAAGAAACGCTTGAGAAACTCAAAATTTTCGCAGTTCTGATGCTCGAAACGAATAACTAGAACCTCCTAGGGGAAAAGTGTGCATACCGTTGTAATCGGGCGAGTTTCTACTTTCAGATGCAACAGAAATTTTGCGGATTGATCAATCCGTTCGCGAGATATGGCAGTTTGGAGACAAGAAACGCTTGAGAAACTCAAAATTTTCGCAGTTCTGATGCTCGACACGAATAACTAGAACGGCCTAGGGGAAAAGTGCGCATACCGTTGTAATCGGGCGAGTTTCTACTTTCAGATGCAACAGAAATTTTGCGGATTGATCAATCCGTTCGCGAGATATGGCAGTTTGGAGGTAAGGAACGCTTGAGAAACTCAAAATTTTCGCAGTTCTGATGCTCGAAACGAATGACTAGAACGGCCTAGGGGAGAAGTACGCATATCGTTGTAATCGGGCGAGTTTCTACTTTCAGATGCAACAGATATTTTGCGGATTGGTCAATCCGTTCGCGAGATGTGGCAGTTTGGAAGTAAGAAACGCTTGAGAAACTCAAAATTTTGGCAGTTCTGATGCTCGAAACGAATAACTAGAACGGCCTAGGGGGAAAGTGCGCACACCGTTGTAATCGGGCGAGTTTCTACTTTCAGATGCAACAGAAATTTTGCGGATTGATCAATCCGTTCGCGAGATATGGCAGTTTGGAGACAAGAAACGCTTGAGAAACTCAAAATTTTCGCAGTTCTGATGCACGACACGAATAACTAGAACGGCCTAGGGGAAAAGTGCGCATACCGTTGTAATCGGGCGTGTTTCTACTTCCAGATGCAACAGAAATTTTGCGGATTGGTCAATCCGTTCGCGAGATATGGCAGTTTGGAGGTAAGAAACGCTTGAGAAACTCAAAATTTTCGCAGTTCTGATGCTCGACACGAATAACTAGAACGGCCTAGGGGAAAAGTGCGCACACCGTTGTAATCGGGCGAGTTTCTACTTTCAGATGCAACAGAAATTTTGCGGATTGGTCAATCCGTTCGCGAGATATGGCAGTTTGGAGGTAAGAAACGCTTGAGAAACTCAAAATTTTCGCAGTTCTGATGCTCGAAACGAATAACTAGAACGGCCTAGTGGAAAAGTGCGCATACCGTTGTAATCGGGCGAGTTTCTATTTTCAGATGCAACAGAAATTTTGCGGATTGGTCACTCTGTTCGCGAGATATGGCAGTTTGGAGGTAAGAAACGCTTGAGAAACTCAAAATTTTCGCAGTTCTGATGCTCGAAACGAATAACTAGAACCTCCTAGGGTAAAAGTGCGCATACCGTTGTAATCGGGCGAGTTTCTACTTTCAGATGCAACAGAAATTTTGCGGATTGATCAATCCGTTCGCGAGATATGGCAGTTTGGAGGTAAGAAACGCTTGAGAAACTCAAAATTTTCGCAGTTCTGATGCTCGACACGAATAACTAGAACGGCCTAGGGGAGAAGAACGCATACCGTTGTAATCGGGCGAGTTTCTACTTTCAGATGCAACAGAAATTTTGCGGATTGGTCGATCCGTTCGCGAGATGTGGCAGTTTGGATGTAAGAAACGCTTGAGAAACTCAAAATTTTCGCAGTTCTGATGCTCGAAACGAGTAACTGGAACGGCCTAGGGGAGAAGAACGCATACCGTTGTAATCGGGCGAGTTTCTACTTTCAGATGCAACAGAAATTTTGCGGATTGGTCGATCCGTTCGCGAGATATGGCAGTTTGGAGGTAAGAAACGCTTGAGAAACTCAAAATTTTCGCAGTTCTGATGCTCGAAACGAATAACTAGAACCTCCTAGGGGAAAAGTGCGCATACCGTTGTAATCGGGCGAGTTTCTACTTTCAGATGCAACAGAAATTTTGCGGATTGATCAATCCGTTCGCGAGATATGGCAGTTTGGAGATAAGAAACGCTTGAGAAACTCAAAATTTTCGCAGTTCTGATGCTCGACACGAATAACTAGAACGGCCTAGGGGAAAAGTGCGCATACCGTTGTAATCGGGCGTATTTCTACTTTCAGATGCAACAGAAATTTTGCGGATTGGTCAATCCGTTCGCGAGATATGGCAGTTTGGAGGTAAGAAACGCTTGAGAAACTCAAAATTTTCGCAGTTCTGATGCTCGACACGAATAACTAGAACGGCCTAGGGGCAAAGTGCGCATACGGTTGTAATCGGGCGAGTTTCTATTTTCAGATGCAACAGAAATTTTGCGGATTGGTCACTCTGTTCGCGAGATATGGCAGTTTGGAGGTAAGAAACGCTTGAGAAACTCAAAATTTTCGCAGTTCTGATGCTCGAAACGAATAACTAGAACGGCCTAGGGGAAAAGTGCGCATATCGTTGTAATCGGGCGAATTTCTACTTTCAGATGCAACAGAAATTTTGCGGATTGGTCAATCCGTTCGCGAGATATGGCCGTTTGGATGTAAGAAACGCTTGAGAAACACAAAATTTTCGCAGTTCTGATGCTCGAAACGAATAACTAGAACGGCCTAGTGGAAAAGTGCGCATACCGTTGTAATCGGGCGAGTTTCTATTTTCAGATGCAACAGAAATTTTGCGGATTGGTCACTCTGTTCGCGAGATATGGCAGTTTGGAGGTAAGAAACGCTTGAGAAACTCAAAATTTTCGCAGTTCTGATGCTCGAAACGAATAACTAGAACCTCCTAGGGGAAAAGTGCGCATACCGTTGTAATCGGGCGAGTTTCTACTTTCAGATGCAACAGAAATTTTGCGGATTGATCAATCCGTTCGCGAGATATGGCAGTTTGGAGACAAGAAACGCTTGAGAAACTCAAAATTTTCGCAGTTCTGATGCTCGACACGAATAACTAGAACGGCCTAGGGGAAAAGTGCGCATACCGTTGTAATCGGGCGTGTTTCTACTTTCAGATGCAACAGAAATTTTGCGGATTGGTCAATCCGTTCGCGAGATATGGCAGTTTGGAGGTAAGAAACGCTTGAGAAACTCAAAATTTTCGCAGTTCTGATGCTCGAAACGAATAACTAGAACCTCCTAGGGGAAAAGTGCGCATACCGTTGTAATCGGGCGTGTTTCTACTTTCAGATGCAACAGAAATTTTGCGGATTGGTCAATCCGTTCGCGAGATATGGCAGTTTGGAGGTAAGAAACGCTTGAGAAACTCAAAATTTTCGCAGTTCTGATGCTCGACACGAATAACTAGAACGGCCTAGGGGTAAAGTGCGCATACGGTTGTAATCGGGCGAGTTTCTACTTTCAGATGCAACAGATATTTTGCGGATTGGTCGATCCGTTCGCGAGATGTGGCAGTTTGGAAGTAAGAAACGCTTGAGAAACTTAAAATTTTCGCAGTTCTGATGCTCGACACGAATAACTAGAACGGCCTAGGGGAAAAGTTCGCATACCTTTGTAATCGGGCGAGTTTCTACTTTCAGATGCAACAGAAATTTTCCGGATTGGTCAATCCGTTCGCGAGATATGGCAGTTTGGAGGTAAGAAACGCTTGAGAAACTCAAAATTTACGCAGTTCTGAGGCTCGAAACGAATGACTAGAACGGCCTAGGGGAGAAGTAGGCATACCGTTGTAATCGGGCGAGTTTCTACTTTCAGATGCAACAGAAATTATGCGGATTGGTCCATCCGTTCGCGAGATATGGCAGTTTGGAGGTAAGAAACGCTTGAGAAACTCAAAATTTTCGCAGTTCTGATGCTCGAAGCGAATAACTAGGACCGCCTAGGGGAAAAGTGCGCATACCGTTGTAATCGGGCGAGATTCCACTTTCAGATGCAACAGAAATTTTGCGGATTGATCAATCCGTTCGCGAGATATGGCAGTTTGGAGATAAGAAACGCTTGAGAAACTCAAAATTTTCGCAGTTCTGATGCTCGACAGGAATAACTAGAACGGCCTAGGAGAAAAGTGCGCATACCGTTGTAATCGGGCGAGTTTCTACTTTCAGATGCAACAGAAATTTTGCGGATTGGTCAATCCGTTCGCGAGATATGGCCGTTTGGATGTAAGAAACGCCTGAGAAACACAAAATTTTCGCAGTTCTGATGCTCGACACGAATAACTAGAACGGCCTAGGAGAAAAGTGCGCATACCGTTGTAATCGGGCGAGTTTCTACTTTCAGATGCAACAGAAATTTTGCGGATTGGTCAATCCGTTCGCGAGATATGGCCGTTTGGATGTAAGAAACGCTTGAGAAACACAAAATTTTCGCAGTTCTGATGCTCGAAACGAATAACTAGAACATCCTAGGGGAAAAGTGCGCATACCGTTGTAATCGGGCGAGTTTCTACTTTCAGATGCAACAGAAATTTTGCGGATTGATCAATCCGTTCGCGAGATATGGCAGTTTGGAGACAAGAAACGCTTGAGAAACTCAAAATTTTCGCAGTTCTGATGCTCGACACGAATAACTAGAACGGCCTAGGGGAAAAGTGCGCATACCGTTGTAATCGGGCGAGCTTCTACTTTCAGATGCAACAGAAATTTTGCGTATTGGTCGATCCGTTCGCGAGATGTGGCAGTTTGGAGGTAAGAAACGCTTGAGAAACTCAAAATTTTCGCAGTTTTGATGCTCGAAACGAATAACTAGAACGGCCTAGGGGAAAAGTGCGCATATCGTTGTAATCGGGCGAATTTCTACTTTCAGATGCAACAGAAATTTTGCGGATTGGTCGATCCGTTCGCGAGATGTGGCAGTTTGGAGGTAAGAAACGCTTGAGAAACTCAAAATTTTCGCAGTTCTGATGCTCGAAACGAATAACTAGAACGGCCTAGTGGAAAAGTGCGCATATCGTTGTAATCGGGCGAATTTCTACTTTCAGATGCAACAGAAATTTTGCGGATTGGTCAATCGGTTCGCGAGATATGGCCGTTTGGATGTAAGAAACGCTTGAGAAACACAAAATTTTCGCAGTTCTGATCCTCGAAACGAATAACTAGAACGGCCTAGTGGAAAAGTGCGCATACCGTTGAAATCGGGCGAGTTTCTATTTTCAGATGCAACAGAAATTTTGCGGATTGGTCACTCTGCTCGCGAGATATGGCAGTTTGGAGGTAAGAAACGCTTGAGAAACTCAAAATTTTCGCAGTTCTGATGCTCGAAACGAATAACTAGAACCTCCTAGGGGAAAAGTGTGCATACCGTTGTAATCGGGCGAGTTTCTACTTTCAGATGCAACAGAAATTTTGCGGATTGATCAATCCGTTCGCGAGATATGGCAGTTTGGAGACAAGAAACGCTTGAGAAACTCAAAATTTTCGCAGTTCTGATGCTCGACACGAATAACTAGAACGGCCTAGGGGAAAAGTGCGCATACCGTTGTAATCGGGCGTGTTTCTACTTTCAGATGCAACAGAAATTTTGCGGATTGGTCAATCCGTTCGCGAGATATGGCAGTTTGGATGTAAGAAACGCTTGAGAAACTCAAAATTTTCGCAGTTCTGATGCTCGACACGAATAACTAGAACGGCCTAGGGGTAAAGTGCGCATACGGTTGTAATCGGGCGAGTTTCTACTTTCAGATGCAACAGATATTTTGCGGATTGGTCGATCCGTTCGCGACATGTGGCAGTTTGGAAGTAAGAAACGCTTGAGAAACTCAAAATTTTCGCAGTTCTGATGCTCGACACGAATAACTAGAACGGCCTAGGGGAGAAGTAGGCATACCGTTGTAATCGGGCGAGTTTCTACTTTCAGATGCAACAGAAATTTTGCGGATTGATCAATCCGTTCGCGAGATATGGTAGTTTGGAGATAAGAAACGCTTGAGAAACTCAAAATTTTCGCAGTTCTGATGCTCGACACGAATAACTAGAACGGCCTAGGGGAAAAGTGCGCATACCGTTGTAATCGGGCGTGTTTCTGCTTTCAGATGCAACAGAAATTTTGCGGATTGGTCAATCCGTTCGCGAGATATGGCAGTTTGGAGGTAAGAAACGCTTGAGAAACTCAAAATTTTCGCAGTTCTGATGCTCGACACGAATAACTAGAACGGCCTAGGGGCAAAGTGCGCATACCGTTGTAATCGGGCGAGTTTCTACTTTCAGATGCAACAGAAATTTTGCGGATTGGTCGATCCGTTCGCGAGCTGTGACAGTTTGGAGGTAAGAAACGCTTGAGAAACTCAAAATTTTCGCAGTTCTGATGCTCGAAACGACTAACTAGAACGGCCTAGGGGAAAAGTGCGCATATCGCTGTAATCGGGCGAATTTCTACTTTCAGATGCAACACAAATTTTGCGGATTGGTCACTCTGCTCGCGAGATATGGCAGTTTGGAGGTAAGAAACGCTTGAGAAACTCAAAATTTTGGCAGTTCTGATGCTCGAAACGAATAACTAGAACGGCCTAGGGGAAAAGTGCGCAAATCGTTGTAATCGGGCGAATTTCTACTTTCAGATGCAACAGAAATTTTGCGGATTGGTCAATCCGTTCGCGAGATATGGCCGTTTGGATGTAAGAAACGCATGAGAAACACAAAATTTTCGCAGTTCTGATGCTCGAAACGACTAACTAGAACGGCCTAGGGGAAAAGTGCGCATATCGCTGTAATCGGGCGAATTTCTACTTTCAGATGCAACACAAATTTTGCGGATTGGTCACTCTGCTCGCGAGATATGGCAGTTTGGAGGTAAGAAACGCTTGAGAAACTCAAAATTTTGGCAGTTCTGATGCTCGAAACGAATAACTAGAACGGCCTAGGGGAAAAGTGCGCAAATCGTTGTAATCGGGCGAATTTCTACTTTCAGATGCAACAGAAATTTTGCGGATTGGTCAATCCGTTCGCGAGATATGGCCGTTTGGATGTAAGAAACGCATGAGAAACACAAAATTTTCGCAGTTCTGATCCTCGAAACGAATAACTAGAACGGCCTAGTGGAAAAGTGCGCATACCGTTGAAATCGGGCGAGTTTCTATTTTCAGATGCAACAGAAATTTTGCGGATTGGTCACTCTGCTCGCGAGATATGGCAGTTTGGAGGTAAGAAACGCTTGAGAAACTCAAAATTTTCGCAGTTCTGATGCTCGAAACGAATAACTAGAACCTCCTAGGGGAAAAGTGTGCATACCGTTGTAATCGGGCGAGTTTCTACTTTCAGATGCAACAGAAATTTTGCGGATTGATCAATCCGTTCGCGAGATATGGCAGTTTGGAGACAAGAAACGCTTGAGAAACTCAAAATTTTCGCAGTTCTGATGCTCGACACGAATAACTAGAACGGCCTAGGGGAAAAGTGCGCATACCGTTGTAATCGGGCGTGTTTCTACTTTCAGATGCAACAGAAATTTTGCGGATTGGTCAATCCGTTCGCGAGATATGGCAGTTTGGAGGTAAGAAACGCTTGAGAAACTCAAAATTTTCGCAGTTCTGATGCTCGACACGAATAACTAGAACGGCCTAGGGGAAAAGTGCGCACACCGTTGTAATCGGGCGAGTTTCTACTTTCAGATGCAACAGAAATTTTGCGGATTGGTCAATCCGTTCGCGAGATATGGCAGTTTGGAGGTAAGAAACGCTTGAGAAACTCAAAATTTTCGCAGTTCTGATGCTCGAAACGAATAACTAGAACGGCCTAGTGGAAAAGTGCGCATACCGTTGTAATCGGGCGAGTTTCTATTTTCAGATGCAACAGAAATTTTGCGGATTGGTCACTCTGTTAGCGAGATATGGCAGTTTGGAGGTAAGAAACGCTTGAGAAACTCAAAATTTTCGCAGTTCTGATGCTCGAAACGAATAACTAGAACCTCCTAGGGTAAAAGTGCGCATACCGTTGTAATCGGGCGAGTTTCTACTTTCAGATGCAACAGAAATTTTGCGGATTGATCAATCCGTTCGCGAGATATGGCAGTTTGGAGGTAAGAAACGCTTGAGAAACTCAAAATTTTCGCAGTTCTGATGCTCGACACGAATAACTAGAACGGCCTAGGGGAGAAGAACGCATACCGTTGTAATCGGGCGAGTTTCTACTTTCAGATGCAACAGAAATTTTGCGGATTGGTCGATCCGTTCGCGAGATGTGGCAGTTTGGATGTAAGAAACGCTTGAGAAACTCAAAATTTTCGCAGTTCTGATGCTCGAAACGAGTAACTGGAACGGCCTAGGGGAGAAGAACGCATACCGTTGTAATCGGGCGAGTTTCTACTTTCAGATGCAACAGAAATTTTGCGGATTGGTCGATCCGTTCGCGAGATATGGCAGTTTGGAGGTAAGAAACGCTTGAGAAACTCAAAATTTTCGCAGTTCTGATGCTCGAAACGAATAACTAGAACCTCCTAGGGGAAAAGTGCGCATACCGTTGTAATCGGGCGAGTTTCTACTTTCAGATGCAACAGAAATGTTGCGGATTGATCAATCCGTTCGCGAGATATGGCAGTTTGGAGATAAGAAACGCTTGAGAAACTCAAAATTTTCGCAGTTCTGATGCTCGACACGAATAACTAGAACGGCCTAGGGGAAAAGTGCGCATACCGTTGTAATCGGGCGTATTTCTACTTTCAGATGCAACAGAAATTTTGCGGATTGGTCAATCCGTTCGCGAGATATGGCAGTTTGGAGGTAAGAAACGCTTGAGAAACTCAAAATTTTCGCAGTTCTGATGCTCGACACGAATAACTAGAACGGCCTAGGGGCAAAGTGCGCATACGGTTGTAATCGGGCGAGTTTCTATTTTCAGATGCAACAGAAATTTTGCGGATTGGTCACTCTGTTCGCGAGATATGGCAGTTTGGAGGTAAGAAACGCTTGAGAAACTCAAAATTTTCGCAGTTCTGATGCTCGAAACGAATAACTAGAACGGCCTAGGGGAAAAGTGCGCATATCGTTGTAATCGGGCGAATTTCTACTTTCAGATGCAACAGAAATTTTGCGGATTGGTCAATCCGTTCGCGAGATATGGCCGTTTGGATGTAAGAAACGCTTGAGAAACACAAAATTTTCGCAGTTCTGATGCTCGAAACGAATAACTAGAACGGCCTAGTGGAAAAGTGCGCATACCGTTGTAATCGGGCGAGTTTCTATTTTCAGATGCAACAGAAATTTTGCGGATTGGTCACTCTGTTCGCGAGATATGGCAGTTTGGAGGTAAGAAACGCTTGAGAAACTCAAAATTTTCGCAGTTCTGATGCTCGAAACGAATAACTAGAACCTCCTAGGGGAAAAGTGCGCATACCGTTGTAATCGGGCGAGTTTCTACTTTCAGATGCAACAGAAATTTTGCGGATTGATCAATCCGTTCGCGAGATATGGCAGTTTGGAGACAAGAAACGCTTGAGAAACTCAAAATTTTCGCAGTTCTGATGCTCGACACGAATAACTAGAACGGCCTAGGGGAAAAGTGCGCATACCGTTGTAATCGGGCGTGTTTCTACTTTCAGATGCAACAGAAATTTTGCGGATTGGTCAATCCGTTCGCGAGATATGGCAGTTTGGAGGTAAGAAACGCTTGAGAAACTCAAAATTTTCGCAGTTCTGATGCTCGACACGAATAACTAGAACGGCCTAGGGGTAAAGTGCGCATACGGTTGTAATCGGGCGAGTTTCTACTTTCAGATGCAACAGATATTTTGCGGATTGGTCGATCCGTTCGCGAGATGTGGCAGTTTGGAAGTAAGAAACGCTTGAGAAACTCAAAATTTTCGCAGTTCTGATGCTCGACACGAATAACTAGAACGGCCTAGGGGAAAATTTCGCATACCTTTGTAATCGGGCGAGTTTCTACTTTCAGATGCAACAGAAATTTTCCGGATTGGTCAATCCGTTCGCGAGATATGGCAGTTTGGAGGTAAGAAACGCTTGAGAAACTCAAAATTTACGCAGTTCTGAGGCTCGAAACGAATGACTAGAACGGCCTAGGGGAGAAGTAGGCATACCGTTGTAATCGGGCGAGTTTCTACTTTCAGATGCAACAGAAATTATGCGGATTGGTCCATCCGTTCGCGAGATATGGCAGTTTGGAGGTAAGAAACGCTTGAGAAACTCAAAATTTTCGCAGTTCTGATGCTCGAAGCGAATAACTAGGACCGCCTAGGGGAAAAGTGCGCATACCGTTGTAATCGGGCGAGTTTCCACTTTCAGATGCAACAGAAATTTTGCGGATTGATCAATCCGTTCGCGAGATATGGCAGTTTGGAGATAAGAAACGCTTGAGAAACTCAAAATTTTCGCAGTTCTGATGCTCGACACGAATAACTAGAACGGCCTAGGAGAAAAGTGCGCATACCGTTGTAATCGGGCGAGTTTCTACTTTCAGATGCAACAGAAATTTTGCGGATTGGTCAATCCGTTCGCGAGATATGGCCGTTTGGATGTAAGAAACGCTTGAGAAACACAAAATTTTCGCAGTTCTGATGCTCGAAACGAATAACTAGAACGGCCTAGTGGAAAAGTGCGCATACCGTTGTAATCGGGCGAGTTTCTATTTTCAGATGCAACAGAAATTTTGCGGATTGGTCACTCTGTTCGCGAGATATGGCAGTTTGGAGGTAAGAAACGCTTGAGAAACTCAAAATTTTCGCAGTTCTGATGCTCGAAACGAATAACTAGAACCTCCTAGGGGAAAAGTGCGCATACCGTTGTAATCGGGCGAGTTTCTACTTTCAGATGCAACAGAAATTTTGCGGATTGATCAATCCGTTCGCGAGATATGGCAGTTTGGAGACAAGAAACGCTTGAGAAACTCAAAATTTTCGCAGTTCTGATGCTCGACACGAATAACTAGAACGGCCTAGGGGAAAAGAGCGCATACCGTTGTAATCGGGCGAGTTTCTACTTTCAGATGCAACAGAAATTTTGCGGATTGGTCGATCCGTTCGCGAGATGTGGCAGTTTGGAGGTAAGAAACGCTTGAGAAACTCAAAATTTTCGCAGTTCTGATGCTCGAAACGAATAACTAGAACGGCCGGGGGAAAAGTGCGCATATCATTGTAATCGGGCGAATTTCTACTTTCAGATGCAACAGAAATTTTGCGGATTGGTCGATCCGTTCGCGAGATGTGGCAGTTTGGAGGTAAGAAACGCTTGAGAAACTCAAAATTTTCGCAGTTCTGATGCTCGAAACGAATAACTAGAACGGCCTAGGGGAAAAGTGCGCATATCGTTGTAATCGGGCGAATTTCTACTTTCAGATGCAACAGAAATTTTGCGGATTGGTCAATCCGTTCGCGAGATATAGCCGTTTGGATGTAAGAAACGCTTGAGAAACACAAAATTTTCGCAGTTCTGATCCTCGAAACGAATAACTAGAACGGCCTAGTGGAAAAGTGCGCATACCGTTGAAATCGGGCGAGTTTCTATTTTCAGATGCAACAGAAATTTTGCGGATTGGTCACTCTGCTCGCGAGATATGGCAGTTTGGAGGTAAGAAACGCTTGAGAAACTCAAAATTTTCGCAGTTCTGATGCTCGAAACGAATAACTAGAACCTCCTAGGGGAAAAGTGTGCATACCGTTGTAATCGGGCGAGTTTCTACTTTCAGATGCAACAGAAATTTTGCGGATTGATCAATCCGTTCGCGAGATATGGCAGTTTGGAGACAAGAAACGCTTGAGAAACTCAAAATTGTCGCAGTTCTGATGCTCGACACGAATAACTAGAACGGCCTAGGGGAAAAGTGCGCATACCGTTGTAATCGGGCGTGTTTCTACTTTCAGATGCAACAGAAATTTTGCGGATTGGTCAATCCGTTCGCGAGATATGGCAGTTTGGAGGTAAGAAACGCTTGAGAAACTCAAAATTTTCGCAGTTCTGATGCTCGACACGAATAACTAGAACGGCCTAGGGGTAAAGTGCGCATACGGTTGTAATCGGGCGAGTTTCTACTTTCAGATGCAACAGATATTTTGCGGATTGGTCGATCCGTTCGCGACATGTGGCAGTTTGGAAGTAAGAAACGCTTGAGAAACTCAAAATTTTCGCAGTTCTGATGCTCGACACGAATAACTAGAACGGCCTAGGGGAAAAGTGCGCATACCGTTGTAATCGGGCGAGTTTCTACTTTCAGATGCAACAGAAATTTTCCGGATTGGTCAATCCGTTCGCGAGATATGGCAGTTTGGACGTAAGAAACGCTTGAGAAACTCAAAATTTTCGCAGTTCTGATGCTCGAAACGAATGACTAGAACGGCCTAGGGGAGAAGTAGGCATACCGTTGTAATCGGGCGAGTTTCTACTTTCAGATGCAACAGAAATTTTGCGGATTGATCAATCCGTTCGCGAGATATGGCAGTTTGGAGATAAGAAACGCTTGAGAAACTCAAAATTTTCGCAGTTCTGATGCTCGACACGAATAACTAGAACGGCCTAGGGGAAAAGTGCGCATACCGTTGTAATCGGGCGTGTTTCTGCTTTCAGATGCAACAGAAATTTTGCGGATTGTTCAATCCGTTCGCGAGATATGGCAGTTTGGAGGTAAGAAACGCTTGAGAAACTCAAAATTTTCGCAGTTCTGATGCTCGACACGAATAACTAGAACGGCCTAGGGGCAAAGTGCGCATACCGTTGTAATCGGGCGAGTTTCTACTTTCAGATGCAACAGAAATTTTGCGGATTGATCAATCCGTTCGCGAGATATGGCAGTTTGGAGACAAGAAACGCTTGAGAAACTCAAAATTTTCGCAGTTCTGGTGCTCGACACGAATAACTAGAACGGCCTAGGGGAAAAGTGCGCATACCGTTGTAATCGGGCGTGTTTCTACTTTCAGATGCAACAGAAATTTTGCGGATTGGTCAATCCGTTCGCGAGATATGGCAGTTTGGAGGTAAGAAACGCTTGAGAAACTCAAAATTTTCGCAGTTCTGATGCTCGACACGAATAACTAGAACGGCCTAGGGGTAAAGTGCGCATACGGTTGTAATCGGGCGAGTTTCTACTTTCAGATGCAACAGATATTTTGCGGATTGGTCGATCCGTTCGCGAGATGTGGCAGTTTGGAAGTAAGAAACGCTTGAGAAACTCAAAATTTTCGCAGTTCTGATGCTTGACACGAATAACTAGAACGGCCTAGGGGCAAAGTGCGCATACCGTTGTAATCGGGCGAGTTTCTACTTTCAGATGCAACAGAAATTTTGCGGATTGGTCGATCCGTTCGCGAGATGTGGCAGTTTGGAGGTAAGAAACGCTTGAGAAACTCAAAATTTTCGCAGTTCTGATGCTCGAAACGAATAACTAGAACGGCCTAGGGGAAAAGTGCGCATATCGTTGTAATCGGGCGAATTTCTACTTTCAGATGCAACAGAAATTTTGCGGATTGGTCAATCCGTTCGCGAGATATGGCCGTTTGGATGTAAGAAACGGTTGAGAAACACAAAATTTTCGCAGTTCTGATCCTCGAAACGAATAACTAGAACGGCCTAGTGGAAAAGTGCGCATACCGTTGAAATCGGGCGAGTTTCTATTTTCAGATGCAACAGAAATTTTGCGGATTGGTCACTCTGCTCGCGAGATATGGCAGTTTGGAGGTAAGAAACGCTTGAGAAACTCAAAATTTTCGCAGTTCTGATGCTCGACACGAATAACTAGAACGGCCTAGGGGCAAAGTGCGCATACCGTTGTAATCGGGCGAGTTTCTACTTTCAGATGCAACAGAAATTTTGCGGATTGGTCTATCCGTTCGCGAGATATGGCAGTTTGGAGGTAAGAAACGCTTGAGAAACTCAAAATTTTCGCAGTTCTGATGCTCGACACGAATAACTAGAACGGCCTAGGGGCAAAGTGCGCATACGGTTGTAATCGGGCGAGTTTCTACTATCAGATGCAACAGATATTTTGCGGATTGGTCGATCCGTTCGCGAGATGTGGCAGTTTGGAAGTAAGAAACGCTTGAGAAACTCAAAATTTTGGCAGTTCTGATGCTCGAAACGAATAACTAGAACGGCCTAGGGGAAAAGTGCGCACACCGTTGTAATCGGGCGAGTTTCTACTTTCAGATGCAACAGAAATTTTGCGGATTGATCAATCCGTTCGCGAGATATGGCAGTTTGGAGACAAGAAACGCTTGAGAAACTCAAAATTTTCGCAGTTCTGATGCTCGACACGAATAACTAGAACGGCCTAGGGGAAAAGTGCGCATACCGTTGTAATCGGGCTTGTTTCTACTTTCAGATGCAACAGAAATTTTGCGGATTGGTCAATCCGTTCGCGAGATATGGCAGTTTGGAGGTAAGAAACGCTTGAGAAACTCAAAATTTTCGCAGTTCTGATGCTCGAAACGAATAACTAGAACGGCCTAGGGGAAAAGTGCGCATATCGTTGTAATCGGGCGAATTTCTACTTTCAGATGCAACAGAAATTTTGCGGATTGGTCAATCCGTTCGCGAGATATGGCCGTTTGGATGTAAGAAACGCTTGAGAAACACAAAATTTTCGCAGTTCTGATGCTCGAAACGAATAACTAGAACCTCCTAGGGGAAAAGTGCGCATACCGTTGTAATCGGGCGAGTTTCTACTTTCAGATGCAACAGAAATTTTGCGGATTGATAAATCCGTTCGCGAGATATGGCAGTTTGGAGGTAAGAAACGCTTGAGAAACTCAAAATTTTCGCAGTTCTGATGCTCGAAACGAATGACTAGAACGGCCTAGGGGAGAAGTAGGCATACCGTTGTAATCGGGCGAGTTTCTACTTTCAGATGCAACAGAAATTATGCGGATTGGTCCATCCGTTCGCGAGATATGGCAGTTTGGAGGTAAGAAACGCTTGAGAAACTCAAAATTTTCGCAGTTCTGATGCTCGACACGAATAACTAGAACGGCCTAGGGGTAAAGTGCGCATACGGTTGTAATCGGGCGAGTTTCTACTTTCAGATGCAACAGATATTTTGCGGATTGGTCGATCCGTTCGCGACATGTGGCAGTTTGGAAGTAAGAAACGCTTGAGAAACTCAAAATTTTCGCAGTTCTGATGCTCGACACGAATAACTAGAACGGCCTAGGGGAGAAGTAGGCATACCGTTGTAATCGGGCGAGTTTCTACTTTCAGATGCAACAGAAATTTTGCGGATTGATCAATCCGTTCGCGAGATATGGTAGTTTGGAGATAAGAAACGCTTGAGAAACTCAAAATTTTCGCAGTTCTGATGCTCGACACGAATAACTAGAACGGCCTAGGGGAAAAGTGCGCATACCGTTGTAATCGGGCGTGTTTCTGCTTTCAGATGCAACAGAAATTTTGCGGATTGGTCAATCCGTTCGCGAGATATGGCAGTTTGGAGGTAAGAAACGCTTGAGAAACTCAAAATTTTCGCAGTTCTGATGCTCGACACGAATAACTAGAACGGCCTAGGGGCAAAGTGCGCATACCGTTGTAATCGGGCGAGTTTCTACTTTCAGATGCAACAGAAATTTTGCGGATTGGTCGATCCGTTCGCGAGATGTGACAGTTTGGAGGTAAGAAACGCTTGAGAAACTCAAAATTTTCGCAGTTCTGATGCTCGAAACGACTAACTAGAACGGCCTAGGGGAAAAGTGCGCATATCGCTGTAATCGGGCGAATTTCTACTTTCAGATGCAACACAAATTTTGCGGATTGGTCACTCTGCTCGCGAGATATGGCAGTTTGGAGGTAAGAAACGCTTGAGAAACTCAAAATTTTGGCAGTTCTGATGCTCGAAACGAATAACTAGAACGGCCTAGGGGAAAAGTGCGCAAATCGTTGTAATCGGGCGAATTTCTACTTTCAGATGCAACAGAAATTTTGCGGATTGGTCAATCCGTTCGCGAGATATGGCCGTTTGGATGTAAGAAACGCATGAGAAACACAAAATTTTCGCAGTTCTGATGCTCGAAACGACTAACTAGAACGGCCTAGGGGAAAAGTGCGCATATCGCTGTAATCGGGCGAATTTCTACTTTCAGATGCAACACAAATTTTGCGGATTGGTCACTCTGCTCGCGAGATATGGCAGTTTGGAGGTAAGAAACGCTTGAGAAACTCAAAATTTTGGCAGTTCTGATGCTCGAAACGAATAACTAGAACGGCCTAGGGGAAAAGTGCGCAAATCGTTGTAATCGGGCGAATTTCTACTTTCAGATGCAACAGAAATTTTGCGGATTGGTCAATCCGTTCGCGAGATATGGCCGTTTGGATGTAAGAAACGCATGAGAAACACAAAATTTTCGCAGTTCTGATCCTCGAAACGAATAACTAGAACGGCCTAGTGGAAAAGTGCGCATACCGTTGAAATCGGGCGAGTTTCTATTTTCAGATGCAACAGAAATTTTGCGGATTGGTCACTCTGCTCGCGAGATATGGCAGTTTGGAGGTAAGAAACGCTTGAGAAACTCAAAATTTTCGCAGTTCTGATGCTCGAAACGAATAACTAGAACCTCCTAGGGGAAAAGTGTGCATACCGTTGTAATCGGGCGAGTTTCTACTTTCAGATGCAACAGAAATTTTGCGGATTGATCAATCCGTTCGCGAGATATGGCAGTTTGGAGACAAGAAACGGTTGAGAAACTCAAAATTTTCGCAGTTCTGATGCTCGACACGAATAACTAGAACGGCCTAGGGGAAAAGTGCGCATACCGTTGTAATCGGGCGAGTTTCTACTTTCAGATGCAACAGAAATTTTGCGGATTGATCAATCCGTTCGCGAGATATGGCAGTTTGGAGGTAAGGAACGCTTGAGAAACTCAAAATTTTCGCAGTTCTGATGCTCGAAACGAATGACTAGAACGGCCTAGGGGAGAAGTACGCATATCGTTGTAATCGGGCGAGTTTCTACTTTCAGATGCAACAGATATTTTGCGGATTGGTCAATCCGTTCGCGAGATGTGGCAGTTTGGAAGTAAGAAACGCTTGAGAAACTCAAAATTTTGGCAGTTCTGATGCTCGAAACGAATAACTAGAACGGCCTAGGGGGAAAGTGCGCACACCGTTGTAATCGGGCGAGTTTCTACTTTCAGATGCAACAGAAATTTTGCGGATTGATCAATCCGTTCGCGAGATATGGCAGTTTGGAGACAAGAAACGCTTGAGAAACTCAAAATTTTCGCAGTTCTGATGCACGACACGAATAACTAGAACGGCCTAGGGGAAAAGTGCGCATACCGTTGTAATCGGGCGTGTTTCTACTTTCAGATGCAACAGAAATTTTGCGGATTGGTCAATCCGTTCGCGAGATATGGCAGTTTGGAGGTAAGAAACGCTTGAGAAACTCAAAATTTTCGCAGTTCTGATGCTCGACACGAATAACTAGAACGGCCTAGGGGAAAAGTGCGCACACCGTTGTAATCGGGCGAGTTTCTACTTTCAGATGCAACAGAAATTTTGCGGATTGGTCAATCCGTTCGCGAGATATGGCAGTTTGGAGGTAAGAAACGCTTGAGAAACTCAAAATTTTCGCAGTTCTGATGCTCGAAACGAATAACTAGAACGGCCTAGTGGAAAAGTGCGCATACCGTTGTAATCGGGCGAGTTTCTATTTTCAGATGCAACAGAAATTTTGCGGATTGGTCACTCTGTTCGCGAGATATGGCAGTTTGGAGGTAAGAAACGCTTGAGAAACTCAAAATTTTCGCAGTTCTGATGCTCGAAACGAATAACTAGAACCTCCTAGGGTAAAAGTGCGCATACCGTTGTAATCGGGCGAGTTTCTACTTTCAGATGCAACAGAAATTTTGCGGATTGATCAATCCGTTCGCGAGATATGGCAGTTTGGAGGTAAGAAACGCTTGAGAAACTCAAAATTTTCGCAGTTCTGATGCTCGACACGAATAACTAGAACGGCCTAGGGGAGAAGAACGCATACCGTTGTAATCGGGCGAGTTTCTACTTTCAGATGCAACAGAAATTTTGCGGATTGGTCGATCCGTTCGCGAGATGTGGCAGTTTGGATGTAAGAAACGCTTGAGAAACTCAAAATTTTCGCAGTTCTGATGCTCGAAACGAGTAACTGGAACGGCCTAGGGGAGAAGAACGCATACCGTTGTAATCGGGCGAGTTTCTACTTTCAGATGCAACAGAAATTTTGCGGATTGGTCGATCCGTTCGCGAGATATGGCAGTTTGGAGGTAAGAAACGCTTGAGAAACTCAAAATTTTCGCAGTTCTGATGCTCGAAACGAATAACTAGAACCTCCTAGGGGAAAAGTGCGCATACCGTTGTAATCGGGCGAGTTTCTACTTTCAGATGCAACAGAAATTTTGCGGATTGATCAATCCGTTCGCGAGATATGGCAGTTTGGAGATAAGAAACGCTTGAGAAACTCAAAATTTTCGCAGTTCTGATGCTCGACACGAATAACTAGAACGGCCTAGGGGAAAAGTGCGCATACCGTTGTAATCGGGCGTATTTCTACTTTCAGATGCAACAGAAATTTTGCGGATTGGTCAATCCGTTCGCGAGATATGGCAGTTTGGAGGTAAGAAACGCTTGAGAAACTCAAAATTTTCGCAGTTCTGATGCTCGACACGAATAACTAGAACGGCCTAGGGGCAAAGTGCGCATACGGTTGTAATCGGGCGAGTTTCTATTTTCAGATGCAACAGAAATTTTGCGGATTGGTCACTCTGTTCGCGAGATATGGCAGTTTGGAGGTAAGAAACGCTTGAGAAACTCAAAATTTTCGCAGTTCTGATGCTCGAAACGAATAACTAGAACGGCCTAGGGGAAAAGTGCGCATATCGTTGTAATCGGGCGAATTTCTACTTTCAGATGCAACAGAAATTTTGCGGATTGGTCAATCCGTTCGCGAGATATGGCCGTTTGGATGTAAGAAACGCTTGAGAAACACAAAATTTTCGCAGTTCTGATGCTCGAAACGAATAACTAGAACGGCCTAGTGGAAAAGTGCGCATACCGTTGTAATCGGGCGAGTTTCTATTTTCAGATGCAACAGAAATTTTGCGGATTGGTCACTCTGTTCGCGAGATATGGCAGTTTGGAGGTAAGAAACGCTTGAGAAACTCAAAATTTTCGCAGTTCTGATGCTCGAAACGAATAACTAGAACCTCCTAGGGGAAAAGTGCGCATACCGTTGTAATCGGGCGAGTTTCTACTTTCAGATGCAACAGAAATTTTGCGGATTGATCAATCCGTTCGCGAGATATGGCAGTTTGGAGACAAGAAACGCTTGAGAAACTCAAAATTTTCGCAGTTCTGATGCTCGACACGAATAACTAGAACGGCCTAGGGGAAAAGTGCGCATACCGTTGTAATCGGGCGTGTTTCTACTTTCAGATGCAACAGAAATTTTGCGGATTGGTCAATCCGTTCGCGAGATATGGCAGTTTGGAGGTAAGAAACGCTTGAGAAACTCAAAATTTTCGCAGTTCTGATGCTCGACACGAATAACTAGAACGGCCTAGGGGTAAAGTGCGCATACGGTTGTAATCGGGCGAGTTTCTACTTTCAGATGCAACAGATATTTTGCGGATTGGTCGATCCGTTCGCGAGATGTGGCAGTTTGGAAGTAAGAAACGCTTGAGAAACTCAAAATTTTCGCAGTTCTGATGCTCGACACGAATAACTAGAACGGCCTAGGGGAAAATTTCGCATACCTTTGTAATCGGGCGAGTTTCTACTTTCAGATGCAACAGAAATTTTCCGGATTGGTCAATCCGTTCGCGAGATATGGCAGTTTGGAGGTAAGAAACGCTTGAGAAACTCAAAATTTACGCAGTTCTGAGGCTCGAAACGAATGACTAGAACGGCCTAGGGGAGAAGTAGGCATACCGTTGTAATCGGGCGAGTTTCTACTTTCAGATGCAACAGAAATTATGCGGATTGGTCCATCCGTTCGCGAGATATGGCAGTTTGGAGGTAAGAAACGCTTGAGAAACTCAAAATTTTCGCAGTTCTGATGCTCGAAGCGAATAACTAGGACCGCCTAGGGGAAAAGTGCGCATACCGTTGTAATCGGGCGAGTTTCCACTTTCAGATGCAACAGAAATTTTGCGGATTGATCAATCCGTTCGCGAGATATGGCAGTTTGGAGATAAGAAACGCTTGAGAAACTCAAAATTTTCGCAGTTCTGATGCTCGACACGAATAACTAGAACGGCCTAGGAGAAAAGTGCGCATACCGTTGTAATCGGGCGAGTTTCTACTTTCAGATGCAACAGAAATTTTGCGGATTGGTCAATCCGTTCGCGAGATATGGCCGTTTGGATGTAAGAAACGCTTGAGAAACACAAAATTTTCGCAGTTCTGATGCTCGAAACGAATAACTAGAACGGCCTAGTGGAAAAGTGCGCATACCGTTGTAATCGGGCGAGTTTCTATTTTCAGATGCAACAGAAATTTTGCGGATTGGTCACTCTGTTCGCGAGATATGGCAGTTTGGAGGTAAGAAACGCTTGAGAAACTCAAAATTTTCGCAGTTCTGATGCTCGAAACGAATAACTAGAACCTCCTAGGGGAAAAGTGCGCATACCGTTGTAATCGGGCGAGTTTCTACTTTCAGATGCAACAGAAATTTTGCGGATTGATCAATCCGTTCGCGAGATATGGCAGTTTGGAGACAAGAAACGCTTGAGAAACTCAAAATTTTCGCAGTTCTGATGCTCGACACGAATAACTAGAACGGCCTAGGGGAAAAGAGCGCATACCGTTGTAATCGGGCGAGTTTCTACTTTCAGATGCAACAGAAATTTTGCGGATTGGTCGATCCGTTCGCGAGATGTGGCAGTTTGGAGGTAAGAAACGCTTGAGAAACTCAAAATTTTCGCAGTTCTGATGCTCGAAACGAATAACTAGAACGGCCGGGGGAAAAGTGCGCATATCGTTGTAATCGGGCGAATTTCTACTTTCAGATGCAACAGAAATTTTGCGGATTGGTCGATCCGTTCGCGAGATGTGGCAGTTTGGAGGTAAGAAACGCTTGAGAAACTCAAAATTTTCGCAGTTCTGATGCTCGAAACGAATAACTAGAACGGCCTAGGGGAAAAGTGCGCATATCGTTGTAATCGGGCGAATTTCTACTTTCAGATGCAACAGAAATTTTGCGGATTGGTCAATCCGTTCGCGAGATATAGCCGTTTGGATGTAAGAAACGCTTGAGAAACACAAAATTTTCGCAGTTCTGATCCTCGAAACGAATAACTAGAACGGCCTAGTGGAAAAGTGCGCATACCGTTGAAATCGGGCGAGTTTCTATTTTCAGATGCAACAGAAATTTTGCGGATTGGTCACTCTGCTCGCGAGATATGGCAGTTTGGAGGTAAGAAACGCTTGAGAAACTCAAAATTTTCGCAGTTCTGATGCTCGAAACGAATAACTAGAACCTCCTAGGGGAAAAGTGTGCATACCGTTGTAATCGGGCGAGTTTCTACTTTCAGATGCAACAGAAATTTTGCGGATTGATCAATCCGTTCGCGAGATATGGCAGTTTGGAGACAAGAAACGCTTGAGAAACTCAAAATTGTCGCAGTTCTGATGCTCGACACGAATAACTAGAACGGCCTAGGGGAAAAGTGCGCATACCGTTGTAATCGGGCGTGTTTCTACTTTCAGATGCAACAGAAATTTTGCGGATTGGTCAATCCGTTCGCGAGATATGGCAGTTTGGAGGTAAGAAACGCTTGAGAAACTCAAAATTTTCGCAGTTCTGATGCTCGACACGAATAACTAGAACGGCCTAGGGGTAAAGTGCGCATACGGTTGTAATCGGGCGAGTTTCTACTTTCAGATGCAACAGATATTTTGCGGATTGGTCGATCCGTTCGCGACATGTGGCAGTTTGGAAGTAAGAAACGCTTGAGAAACTCAAAATTTTCGCAGTTCTGATGCTCGACACGAATAACTAGAACGGCCTAGGGGAAAAGTGCGCATACCGTTGTAATCGGGCGAGTTTCTACTTTCAGATGCAACAGAAATTTTCCGGATTGGTCAATCCGTTCGCGAGATATGGCAGTTTGGACGTAAGAAACGCTTGAGAAACTCAAAATTTTCGCAGTTCTGATGCTCGAAACGAATGACTAGAACGGCCTAGGGGAGAAGTAGGCATACCGTTGTAATCGGGCGAGTTTCTACTTTCAGATGCAACAGAAATTTTGCGGATTGATCAATCCGTTCGCGAGATATGGCAGTTTGGAGATAAGAAACGCTTGAGAAACTCAAAATTTTCGCAGTTCTGATGCTCGACACGAATAACTAGAACGGCCTAGGGGAAAAGTGCGCATACCGTTGTAATCGGGCGTGTTTCTGCTTTCAGATGCAACAGAAATTTTGCGGATTGTTCAATCCGTTCGCGAGATATGGCAGTTTGGAGGTAAGAAACGCTTGAGAAACTCAAAATTTTCGCAGTTCTGATGCTCGACACGAATAACTAGAACGGCCTAGGGGCAAAGTGCGCATACCGTTGTAATCGGGCGAGTTTCTACTTTCAGATGCAACAGAAATTTTGCGGATTGATCAATCCGTTCGCGAGATATGGCAGTTTGGAGACAAGAAACGCTTGAGAAACTCAAAATTTTCGCAGTTCTGGTGCTCGACACGAATAACTAGAACGGCCTAGGGGAAAAGTGCGCATACCGTTGTAATCGGGCGTGTTTCTACTTTCAGATGCAACAGAAATTTTGCGGATTGGTCAATCCGTTCGCGAGATATGGCAGTTTGGAGGTAAGAAACGCTTGAGAAACTCAAAATTTTCGCAGTTCTGATGCTCGACACGAATAACTAGAACGGCCTAGGGGTAAAGTGCGCATACGGTTGTAATCGGGCGAGTTTCTACTTTCAGATGCAACAGATATTTTGCGGATTGGTCGATCCGTTCGCGAGATGTGGCAGTTTGGAAGTAAGAAACGCTTGAGAAACTCAAAATTTTCGCAGTTCTGATGCTTGACACGAATAACTAGAACGGCCTAGGGGCAAAGTGCGCATACCGTTGTAATCGGGCGAGTTTCTACTTTCAGATGCAACAGAAATTTTGCGGATTGGTCGATCCGTTCGCGAGAGGTGGCAGTTTGGAGGTAAGAAACGCTTGAGAAACTCAAAATTTTCGCAGTTCTGATGCTCGAAACGAATAACTAGAACGGCCTAGGGGAAAAGTGCGCATATCGTTGTAATCGGGCGAATTTCTACTTTCAGATGCAACAGAAATTTTGCGGATTGGTCAATCCGTTCGCGAGATATGGCCGTTTGGATGTAAGAAACGGTTGAGAAACACAAAATTTTCGCAGTTCTGATCCTCGAAACGAATAACTAGAACGGCCTAGTGGAAAAGTGCGCATACCGTTGAAATCGGGCGAGTTTCTATTTCAGATGCAACAGAAATTTTGCGGATTGGTCACTCTGCTCGCGAGATATGGCAGTTTGGAGGTAAGAAACGCTTGAGAAACTCAAAATTTTCGCAGTTCTGATGCTCGAAACGAATAACTAGAACCTCCTAGGGGAAAAGTGCGCATACCGTTGTAATCGGGCGAGTTTCTACTTTCAGATGCAACAGAAATTTTGCGGATTGATCAATCCGTTCGCGAGATATGGCAGTTTGGAGATAAGAAACGCTTGAGAAACTCAAAATTTTCGCAGTTCTGATGCTCGACACGAATAACTAGAACGGCCTAGGGGCAAAGTGCGCATACCGTTGTCATCGGGCGAGTTTCTACTTTCAGATGCAACAGAAATTTTGCGAATTGGTCAATCCGTTCGCGAGAAATGGCAGTTTGGAGGTAAGAAACGCTTGAGAAACTCAAAATTTTCGCAGTTCTGATGCTCGAAACGAATGACTAGAACGGCCTAGGGGAGAAGTAGGCATACCGTTGTAATCGGGCGAGTTTCTACTTTCAGATGCAAAAGAAATTTTGCGGATTGATCAATCAGTTCGCGAGATATGGCAGTTTGGAGATAAGAAACGCTTGAGAAACTCAAAATTTTCGCAGTTCTGATGCTCGACACGAATAACTAGAAGGGCCTAGGGGTAAAGTGCGCATACGGTTGTAATCGGGCGAGTTTCTACTTTCAGATGCAACAGATATTTTGCGGATTGGTCGATCCGTTCGCGAGATGTGGCAGTTTGGAAGTAAGAAACGCTTGAGAAACTCAAAATTTTCGCAGTGCTGATGCTCGACACGAATAACTAGAACGGCCTAGGGGAAAAGTGCGCATACCGTTGTAATCGGGCGAGTTTCTACTTTCAGATGCAACAGAAATTTTCCGGATTGGTCAATCCGTTCGCGAGATATGGCAGTTTGGAGGTAAGAAACGCTTGAGAAACTCAAAATTTTCGCAGTTCTGATGCTCGAAACGAATAACTAGAACGGCCTAGGGGAAAAGTGCGCATAACGTTGTAATCGGGCGAGTTTCTATATTCAGATGCAACAGAAATTTTCCGGATTGGTCAATCCGTTCGCGAGATATGGCAGTTTGGAGGTAAGAAACGCTTGAGAAACTCAAAATTTTCGCAGTTCTGATGCTCGACACGAATAACTAGAACGGCCTAGGGGCAAAGTGCGCATGCCGTTGTAATCGGGCGAGTTTCTACTTTCAGATGCAACAGAAATTTTGCGGATTGGTCAATCCGTTCGCGAGATATGGCAGTTTGGAGGTAAGAAACGCTTGAGAAACTCAAAATTTTCGCAGTTCTGATGCTCGACACGAATAACTAGAACGGCCTAGGGGCAAAGTGCGCATACCGTTGTAATCGGGCGAGTTTCTACTTTCAGATGCAACAGAAATTTTGCGGATTGGTCAATCCGTTCGCGAGATATGGCAGTTTGGATGTAAGAAACGCTTGAGAAACTCAAAATTTTCGCAGTTCTGATGCTTGACACGAATAACTAGAACGGCCTAGGGGCAAAGTGCGCATACCGTTGTAATCGGGCGAGTTTCTACTTTCAGATGCAACAGAAATTTTGCGGATTGGTCAATCCGTTCGCGAGATATGGCAGTTTGGATGTAAGAAACGCTTGAGAAACTCAAAATTTTCGCAGTTCTGATGCTTGACACGAATAAATAGAACGGCCTAGGGGCAAAGTGCGCATACCGTTGTAATCGGGCGAGTTTCTACTTTCAGATGCAACAGAAATTTTGCGGATTGGTCGATCCGTTCGCGAGATGTGGCAGTTTGGAGGTAAGAAACGCTTGAGAAACTCAAAATTTTCGCAGTTCTGATGCTCGAAACGAATAACTAGAACGGCCTAGGGGAAAAGTGCGCATATCGTTGTAATCGGGCGAATTTCTACTTTCAGATGCAACAGAAATTTTGCGGATTGGTCACTCTGCTCGCGAGATATGGCAGTTTGGAGGTAAGAAACGCTTGAGAAACTCAAAATTTTCGCAGTTCTGATGCTCGAAACGAATAACTAGAACCTCCTAGGGGAAAAGTGCGCATACCGTTGTAATCGGGCGAGTTTCTACTTTCAGATGCAACAGAAATTTTGCGGATTGATCAATCCGTTCGCGAGATATGGCAGTTTGGAGATAAGAAACGCTTGAGAAACTCAAAATTTTCGCAGTTCTGATGCTCGACACGAATAACTAGAACGGCCTAGGGGCAAAGTGCGCATACCGTTGTCATCGGGCGAGTTTCTACTTTCAGATGCAACAGAAATTTTGCGGATTGGTCAATCCGTTCGCGAGATATGGCCGTTTGGATGTAAGAAACGCTTGAGAAACACAAAATTTTCGCAGTTCTGATCCTCGAAACGAATAACTAGAACGGCCTAGTGGAAAAGTGCGCATACCGTTGTAATCGGGCGAGTTTCTATTTTCAGATGCAACAGAAATTTTGCGGATTGGTCAATCCGTTCGCGAGATATGGCAGTTTGGAGGTAAGAAACGCTTGAGAAACTCAAAATTTTCGCAGTTCTGATGCTCGACACGAATAACTAGAACGGCCTAGGGGTAAAGTGCGCATACGGTTGTAATCGGGCGAGTTTCTACTTTCAGATGCAACAGATATTTTGCGGATTGGTCGATCCGTTCGCGAGATGTGGCAGTTTGGAAGTAAGAAACGCTTGAGAAACTCAAAATTTTCGCAGTTCTGATGCTCGACACGAATAACTAGAACGGCCTAGGGGAAAAGTGCGCATACCGTTGTAATCGGGCGAGTTTCTACTTTCAGATGCAACAGAAATTTTCCGGATTGGTCAATCCGTTCGCGAGATATGGCAGTTTGGAGGTAAGAAACGCTTGAGAAACTCAAAATTTTCGCAGTTCTGATGCTCGAAACGAATGACTAGAACGGCCTAGGGGAGAAGTAGGCATACCGTTGTAATCGGGCGAGTTTCTACTTTCAGATGCAACAGAAATTATGCGGATTGGTCCATCCGTTCGCGAGATATGGCAGTTTGGAGGTAAGAAACGCTTGAGAAACTCAAAATTTTCGCAGTTCTGATGCTCGAAACGAATAACTAGGACCGCCTAGGGGAAAAGTGCGCATACCGTTGTAATCGGGCGAGTTTCTACTTTCAGATGCAACAGAAATTTTGCGGATTGATCAATCCGTTCGCGAGATATGGCAGTTTGGAGATAAGAAACGCTTAAGAAACTCAAAATTTTCGCAGTTCTGATGCTCGACACGAATAACTAGAACGGCCTAGGGGAAAAGTGCGCACATCGTTGTAATCGGGCGAATTTCTACTTTCAGATGCAACAGAAATTTTGCGGATTGGTCAATCCGTTCGCGAGATATGGCCGTTTGGATGTTAGAAACGCTTGAGAAACTCAAAATTTTCGCAGTTCTGATGCTCGACACGAATAACTAGAACGGCCTAGGGGCAAAGTGCGCATGCCGTAGTAATCGGGCGAGTTTCTACTTTCAGATGCAACAGAAATTTTGCGGATTGGTCAATCCGTTCTCGAGATATGGCAGTTTGGAGGTAAGAAACGCTTGAGAAACTCAAAATTTTCGCAGTTCTGATGCTCGACACGAATAACTAGAACGGCCTAGGGGAAAAGTGCGCATACCGTTGTAATCGGGCGAGTTTCTACTTTCAGATGCAACAGAAATTTTCCGGATTGGTCAATCCGTTCGCGAGATATGGCAGTTTGGAGGTAAGAAACGCTTGAGAAACTCAAAATTTTCGCAGTTCTGATGCTCGACACGAATAACAAAACGGCCTAGGGGCAAAGTGCGCATACCGTTGTAATCGGGCAAGTTTCTACTTTCAGATGCAACAGAAATTTTGCGGATTGGTCAATCCGTTCGCGAGATATGGCAGTTTGGATGTAAGAAACGCTTGAGTAACTCAAAATTTTCGCAGTTCTGATGCCTGACACGAATAACTAGAACGGCCTAGGGGCAAAGTGCGCATACCGTTGTAATCGGGCGAGTTTCTACTTTCAGATGCAACAGAAATTTTGCGGATTGGTCGATCCGTTCGCGAGATGTGGCAGTTTGGAGGTAAGAAACGCTTGAGAAACTCAAAATTTTCGCAGTTCTGATGCTCGAAACGAATAACTAGAACGGCCTAGGGGAAAAGTGCGCATATCGTTGTAATCGGGCGAATTTCTACTTTCAGATGCAACAGAAATTTTGCGGATTGGTCAATCCGTTCGCGAGATATGGCCGTTTGGATGTAAGAAACGCTTGAGAAACACAAAATTTTCGCAGTTCTGATCCTCGAAACGAATAACTAGAACGGCCTAGTGGAAAAGTGCGCATACCGTTGTAATCGGGCGAGTTTCTATTTTCAGATGCAACAGAAATTTTGCGGATTGGTCACTCTGCTCGCGAGATATGGCAGTTTGGAGGTAAGAAACGCTTGAGAAACTCAAAATTTTCGCAGTTCTGATGCTCGAAACGAATAACTAGAACCTCCTAGGGGAAAAGTGCGCATACCGTTGTAATCGGGCGAGTTTCTACTTTCAGATGCAACAGAAATTTTGCGGATTGATCAATCCGTTCGCGAGATATGGCAGTTTGGAGACAAGAAACGCTTGAGAAACTCAAAATTTTCGCAGTTCTGATGCTCGACACGAATAACTAGAACGGCCTAGGGGAGAAGTAGGCATACCGTTGTAATCGGGCGTGTTTCTACTTTCAGATGCAACAGAAATTTTGCGGATTGATCAATCCGTTCGCGAGATATGGCAGTTTGGAGATAAGAAACGCTTAAGAAACTCAAAATTTTCGCAGTTCTGATGCTCGACACGAATAACTAGAACGGCCCAGGGGCAAAGTGCGCATACCGTTGTAATCGGGCGAGTTTCTACTTTCAGATGCAACAGAAATTTTGCGGATTGATCAATCCGTTCGCGAGATATGGCAGTTTGGAGACAAGAAACGCTTGAGAAACTCAAAATTTTCGCAGTTCTGATGCTCGACACGAATAACTAGAACGGCCTAGGGGAAAAGTGCGCATACCGTTGTAATCGGGCGAGTTTCTACTTTCAGATGCAACAGAAATTTTCCGGATTGGTCAATCCGTTCGCGAGATATGGCAGTTTGGAGGTAAGAAACGCTTAAGAAACTCAAAATTTTCGCAGTTCTGATGCTCGACACGAATAACTAGAACGGCCTAGGGGCAAAGTGCGCATACCGTTGTAATCGGGCGAGTTTCTACTTTCAGATGCAACAGAAATTTTGCGGATTGGTCAATCCGTTCGCGAGATATGGCAGTTTGGATGTAAGAAACGCTTGAGAAACTCAAAATTTTCGCAGTTCTGATGCTTGACACGAATAACTAGAACGGCCTAGGGGCAAAGTGCGCATACCGTTGTAATCGGGCGAGTTTCTACTTTCACATGCAACAGAAATTTTGCGGATTGGTCGATCCGTTCGCGAGATGTGGCAGTTTGGAGGTAAGAAACGCTTGAGAAACTCAAAATTTTCGCAGTTCTGATGCTCGAAACGAATGATTAGAACGGCCTAGGGGAAAAGCGCGCATATCGTTGTAATCGGGCGAGTTTCTACTTTCAGATGCAACAGAAATTATGCGGATTGGTCAATCCGTTCGCGAGATATGGCAGTTTGGAGGTAAGAAACGCTTGAGAAACTCAAAATTTTCGCAGTTCTGATGCTCGAAACGAATGACTAGAACGGCCTAGGGGAGAAGTACGCATACCGTTGTAATCGGGCGAGTTTCTACTTTCAGATGCAACAGAAATTATGCGGATTGGTCCATCCGTTCGCGAGATATGGCAGTTTGGAGGTAAGAAACGCTTGAGAAACTCAAAATTTCCGCAGTTCTGATGCTCGACACGAATAACTAGAACGGCCTAGGGGCAAAGTGCGCATACGGTTGTAATCGGGCGAGTTTCTACTTTCAGATGCAACAGATATTTTGCGGATTGGTCAATCCGTTCGCGAGATATGGCAGTTTGGAGGTAAGAAACGCTTGAGAAACTCAAAATTTTCACAGTTCTGATGCTCGAAACGAATAACTAGAACGGCCTAGGGGAAAAGTGCGCATATCGTTGTAATCGGGCGAATTTCTACTTTAGGATGCAACAGAAATTTTGCGGATTGGTCAATCCGTTGGCGAGATATGGCCGTTTGGATGTAAGAAACGCTTGAGAAACACAAAATTTTCGCAGTTCTGATGCTCGAAACGAATAACTAGAACGGCCTAGTGGAAAAGTGCGCATACCGTTGTAATCGGGCGAGTTTCTATTTTCAGATGCAACAGAAATTTTGCGGATTGGTCACTCCGTTCGCGAGATATGGCCGTTTGGATTTAAGAAACGCTTGAGAACCCCAAAATTTTCGCATTTCTGATGCTCGAAACGAATAACCAGAATGGCCTAGGGGAAAAGTGCGCATACCGTTGTAATCGGGCGAGTTTCTACTTTCAGATGCAACAGAAATTTTCCGGATTGGTCAATCCGTTCGCGAGATATGGCAGTTTGGAGGTAAGAAACGCTTGAAAAACTCAAAATTTTCGCAGTTCTGATGCTCGACACGAATAACTAGAACGGCCTACGGGCAAAGTGCGCATACCGTTGTAATCGGGCGAGTTTCTACTTTCAGATGCAACAGAAATTTTGCGGATTGGTCAATCCGTTCGCGAGATATGGCAGTTTGGAGGTAAGAAACGGTTGAGAAACTCAAAATTTTCGCAGTTCTGATGCTTGACACGAATAACTAGAACGGCCTAGGGGCAAAGTGCGCATACGGTTGTAATCGGGCGAGTTTCTACTTTCAGATGCAACAGATATTTTGCGGATTGGTCGATCCGTTCGCGAGATATGGCAGTTTGGAGGTAAGAAACGCTTGAGAAACTCAAAATTTTCGCAGTTCTGATGCTCGAAACGAATGACTAGATCGGCCTAGGGGAGAAGTAGGCATACTGTTGTAATCGGGCGAGTTTCTACTTTCAGATGCAACAGAAATTTTGCGGATTGATCAATCCGTTCGCGAGATATGGCAGTTTGGAGGTAAGAAACGCTTGAGAAACTCAAAATTTTCGCAGTTCTGATGCTCGACACGAATAACTAGAACGGCCTAGGGGAAAAGTGCGCATACCGTTGTAATCGGGCGAGTTTCTACTTTCAGATGCAACAGAAATTTTCCGGATTGGTCAATCCGTTCGCGAGATATGGCAGTTTGGAGGTAAGAAACGCTTGAGAAACTCAAAATTTTCGCAGTTCTGATGCTCGACACGAATAACTAGAACGGCCTAGGGGCAAAGTGCGCATACCGTTGTAATCGGGCGAGTTTCTACTTTCAGATGAAACAGAAATTTTCCGGATTGGTCAATCCGTTCGCGAGATATGGCAGTTTGGAGGTAAGAAACGCTTGAGAAACTCAAAATTTTCGCAGTTCTGATGCTCGAAACGAATGACTAGAACGGCCTAGGGGAGAAGTAGGCATACCGTTGTAATCGGGCGAGTTTCTACTTTCAGATGCAACAGAAATTATGCGGATTGGTCCATCCGTTCGCGAGATATGGCAGTTTGGAGGTAAGAAACGCTTGAGAAACTCAAAATTTTCGCAGTTCTGATGCTCGAAACGAATAACTAGGACCGCCTAGGGGAAAAGTGCGCATACCGTTGTAATCGGGCGAGTTTCTACTTTCAGATGCAACAGAAATTTTGCGGATTGATCAATCCGTTCGCGAGATATGGCAGTTTGGAGATAAGAAACGCTTAAGAAACTCAAAATTTTCGCAGTTCTGATGCTCGACACGAATAACTAGAACGGCCTAGGGGAAAAGTGCGCACATCGTTGTAATCGGGCGAATTTCTACTTTCAGATGCAACAGAAATTTTGCGGATTGGTCAATCCGTTCGCGAGATATGGCCGTTTGGATGTTAGAAACGCTTGAGAAACTCAAAATTTTCGCAGTTCTGATGCTCGACACGAATAACTAGAACGGCCTAGGGGCAAAGTGCGCATGCCTTTGTAATCGGGCTAGTTTCTACTTTCAGATGCAACAGAAATTTTGCGGATTGGTCAATCCGTTCTCGAGATATGGCAGTTTGGAGGTAAGAAACGCTTGAGAAACTCAAAATTTTCGCAGTTCTGATGCTCGACACGAATAACTAGAACGGCCTAGGGGAAAAGTGCGCATACCGTTGTAATCGGGCGAGTTTCTACTTTCAGATGCAACAGAAATTTTCCGGATTGGTCAATCCGTTCGTGAGATATGGCAGTTTGGAGGTAAGAAACGCTTGAGAAACACAAAATTTTCGCAGTTCTGATCCTCGAAACGAATAACTAGAACGGCCTAGTGGAAAAGTGCGCATACCGTTGTAATCGGGCGAGTTTCTATTTTCAGATGCAACAGAAATTTTGCGGATTGGTCACTCTGCTCGCGAGATATGGCAGTTTGGAGGTAAGAAACGCTTGAGAAACTCAAAATTTTCGCAGTTCTGATGCTCGAAACGAATAACTAGAACCTCCTAGGGGAAAAGTGCGCATACCGTTGTAATCGGGCGAGTTTCTACTTTCAGATGCAACAGAAATTTTGCGGATTGATCAATCCGTTCGCGAGATATGGCAGATTGGAGACAAGAAACGCTTGAGAAACTCAAAATTTTCGCAGTTCTGATGCTCGACACGAATAACTAGAACGGCCTAGGGGAAAAGTGCGCATACGGTTGTAATCGGGCGAGTTTCTACTTTCAGATGCAACAGATATTTTGCGGATTGGTCAATCCGTTGGCGAGATATGGCCGTTTGGATGTAAGAAACGCTTGAGAAACACAAAATTTTCGCAGTTCTGATGCTCGAAACGAATAACTAGAACGGCCTAGTGGAAAAGTGCGCATACCGTTGTAATCGGGCGAGTTTCTATTTTCAGATGCAACAGAAATTTTGCGGATTGGTCACTCCGTTCGCGAGATATGGCCGTTTGGATTTAAGAAACGCTTGAAAAACTCAAAATTTTCGCAGTTCTGATGCTCGACACGAATAACTAGAACGGCCTAGGGGCAAAGTGCGCATACCGTTGTAATCGGGCGAGTTTCTACTTTCAGATGCAACATAAATTTTACGGATTGGTCAATCCGTTCGCGAGATATGGCAGTTTGGAGGTAAGAAACGGTTGAGAAACTCAAAATTTTCGCAGTTCTGATGCTCGACACGAATAACTAGAACGGCCTAGGGGAAATGTGCGCATACCGTTGTAATCGGGCGAGTTTCTACTTTCAGATGCAACAGAAATTTTGCGGATTGGTCAATCCGTTCACGAGATATGGCAGTTTGGAGGTAAGAAACGCTTGAGAAACTCAAAATTTTCGCAGTTCTGATGCTCGACACGAATAACTAGAACGGCCTAGGGGTAAAGTGCGCATACCGTTGTAATCGGGCGAGTTTCTACTTTCAGATGCAACAGAAATTTTCCGGATTGGTCAATCCGTTCGCGAGATATGGCAGTTTGGAGGTAAGAAACGCTTGAGAAACTCAAAATTTTCGCAGTTCTGATGCTCGAAACGAATGACTAGATCGGCCTAGGGGAGAAGTAGGCATACTGTTGTAATCGGGCGAGTTTCTACTTTCAGATGCAACAGAAATTTTGCGGATTGATC